>NC_137970.1:1002604-1480104 GCF_963924665.1 Micromys minutus
GGCTAATTGGCCAAGCCTCCAGGCCTTTAGGTTTCTCATTGTAATGAAGATCTGTCTTGAGCCTATGTGACCTGTGGTCACATCGTCACCTGAGGAGGGTATTGGGACGTTGCCCTACATGACTGATGGCCACAAATCTATGGAGGGTTGTACCTAGTGATGGCATCCTGTTTTCAGGAGTAAAGTGAGACTCCTTTCATCCTTTAGGATTACCAGGGTCTCAAGACTCTCTCGACCTAGAACCAGGATGCCATTCACAGCCCACAGCCCCACACTTCACTCTAATTTTTTTTTTTTTTTTATGAATGGACAAGTTGATGATTACTTCACTACAAATTTATATTCTGCAAGCCTGCCTCTCTTCTTCCACCAGAGTGCAAAATGATAATCACGAAGCAAGAATCATTTCTGAAACTAAAGTAGGTAGGGGGAGGAGCAGAAATAATACATTCACAGCAGCAGAAAGAAGAAGAAAAGGATTTCCCATACTGGGCTCTATGTTTCAATTATATTCACCCGTGTACTTGTATCAGCAGCCTTTGCTTGAGTACTGTTTTAAATTACCATTTTACAAATAAGTATCGGATACAGAGACATTGAATACTTTTCCCAGAGCCACACAGTTAGTTAGCAGACAATTTTCCCGCCCAAGTAATCCTGCTTCCAAATCTATGATCTTAACCACTGTGCTTTGCTTTGTTTCTTTAGTTCATTTGTTAAAGCTAGTATTCAGTACCTGTTAGCAAGTATGGACTGGAAGAGTGTGAGTTGCTCAAATTGCGGAAATGGCTAAGGGGGATCAAGTGGTTGGTGCACAGGTGTGAGGAGCTGGGTTATATCAATAGCATCCAGGGTAGGAATAGGATCAATCTATCTACCCAAGGGGATTACTGGTCTGTCTAATCAAATTGGTGATCTCCAGCTTCAGTGACAGACCCTACCCAGACAAATAAGGTGGAGTGCATTTGAGAAAGATGCCTGAAGTCAGCTTCTGTCCTTCACACACACACACACACACACACACACACACACACACACACACACGCATAAACAAGTGAAACAACCACATGAACACATATACAACAAGCATGGATTCACACCTAATAATAATCTTTTTATGATCTAATGTTTCATTGGATTTTCCAAATACGATTAATTTTCTCTCCTAGAACGAGAGACCTACAGCTTTTCTAATAAAAATATATTTGCTTGACCTTAAAACTGAGTGATGGAGACCTCTGACTCTGCAACACAACACGGGCCACTTACAAAAGCCCTAATCATTGGGCTGTTATATTTTGAACTGAGTTAAAGATTGATCTTCCCATAATCTCAAGTTTTTCCCTCTAGAAATTCTCTGTGTGGATGCATGATATGTATAAACCCTCCTGGCAAAGATGGTTTTTCATATCCTTAGGAGAATTCAGCCTTTGCTCCTCAAAAAAAAAAAAAAAAAAAAAAAACAAAACCCTCAGCATCAAGTCTTCAGAACAAAAGCACAGGAATCAAACTCAACCCCCAAAACAGAGAGCAGAAACATAGCATCTGATTTACAGTATTCTTATTTAAAATAAATTTTATATAACAAATGAGGAACTCCTGACCTCAGGCATGTGTGATGCTTCCAAATGGGACAATTTGTTTCTCCTCTGCATTGGCACCAGAGGTGGCAAATGCTGACCTGTCAGATTCAATGCATTTTTGCTGGGTTAGTACCGCAAGGGATTTCCAGGAGATCAAGCTCTCTGCTGTAATCATTAAAACCTGCAGAACCCTGCCTGGCTCTGGGGAGGAGCCCAGCACTGCTGGCCCTCATCAGCCCTCCAGGAGGGCTGCTGAAAAGTAGGGCAGGAGAGACAACCTCTGCTGCATATCAGTTCTCCAACCTATCTTGACCCCATCCCTTCCACTGAATCTCTTTCCTTGGCATTCCAACATCCTGATGATTGTTTCTATGAACTATACGTGTTTCCTCTTGTGACATTACCTGATATCTGATCTCCAGTTTTGCTTGTCAGATAGGCATTTCGAGACAGAGATCCTGCCCATAACCTGACCCTGTGGATACTTAAAGCCCGATGATCAGTTTTTACTTTTTAAGAACAACAACAACAACAAAAAAAAACCAAACAAAAACAAAATAACAAAAAAATAACCTTCCCCACCACTTTAAAGTTCTCTGCCTTAGCTTGATGGTTCATCTCCTGTATTTTCTGATTTGACGCTGCTCTTTATACAAGCAATACTCACACAACCTTACAGACACACACACACACACACACACACACACACACACACACACACACACACACACACACACAGCCTGAGCTTTGAATTTGCATCAAAATCTGTCACAGTGTTTAGCCACATCATTATATCTGTCAGCTTCAGCAGACTCTGGGTCTCAATCCCTTCCTTTCAGCATCTTGGCACTGACACTGTATAATTTCTTTTAAGTCATAATGCAATTTGATGTGCTTTTCCAAAGGCTATGGTGGTGATTTTAAAGTGTTTGTTTTGTTAGAGAAAAGAGCTACGACAGTGTCGTGGGCTTCAGTGGAGTCCTTCAGCGCCTCTGGCAGGGTGATTTCAGAGCATTTAAAACCTGTCAGTATAAAGAGATATGACAAGATCTCTTCATGGGAGATGCCAGTGATTGAAAAGATCAGATGATGGAGACCTGTTAGACAAGGTATTATTGGGAGATGGGTGCCTCAACAATGCTTGCAATTGTGTGCCGCTGCCAAGAAAATGATAGGAAAGGCAGAAAAGATGAAGTTTAAGCCAGCTATCTGGAAACAACTGTATGACTATGGTAGCTACTGTTTCTAGTGTTTTTATACCCAATTGTGCTTAAGAACTCACAACATGAAAATTTCCACCTTAGCACTTTAAGTGTTTAGTTCAGCAACGTTAATTTTTTGTAGCATTATGTAGTATGCCTTCAGAACTTACCATCTTGTAAGAGAGAAACTCAGTGCCCTTTAAACTATAGTTGCTTTCCTGCTATGTCTCTGCCCACAGCACCAGTGCTTTACTTTCTGCCCCTATGAATCTGATTCCTCCAGGTCATTACATGATGGAATCATATACATCCTTTCTGTATGGTTTACTTCGGCTAGCATAGTGTCTTTAAATGTCATCCATCAACCTCCATTCTTAGCACCGTTTACTGCCAGGTATGTGTTCTCATTTCATTTTTGCCATAAGTCTATGTGGCACCGGAGTACCTTTACACTACGTTCAAAATTGGGAGGAACAAGCACTCTGGGATCAGAATCAGAATCAATAGTAGCTGGAGAGAGTTGTTAGCAGAATGATCAGAAGTGAAATACAAATGGTTGTGCAGAAGTAAAGGCGCTCCATGGTGTACTTGTGACAGGATTGCAGCTAGATGTGGTAGAAAATCTTTGCAGCTAGCTCAGGCTTTCAGAATCATCAGTAAATAATGTGGTGAAGCTTTTCACCCTCACCTCATTCAATCTTTGGCCACCGTCCCATTCCTCAGGAAGAGGATGCTACTCTGTGTGATGTAATTCCCTGAAGGCAAGCTCCAACCAAGAACCTAGCTGTGAGCAAGCACCCAAAAGCACAGCCGATGATGTGGAAGCTTGGCGTCAGTGTGGAGTACCACAACATTGCTAAAAATAAATATACTTCCTTGTATTTCATAAATTACGGAAGAATCAGACACTGACACTAAGACAGACATTCTTTCTATCACACTAAAATTACACTTCAAGAAATGCTTCATAGCTACTAAGATCAGGCTTGAATTCTATTAATAATTGAAATGGAATCAAATCCTAGAATCCATATCCATTCTGCACTATTTATGTATTTTTTAATCCTATGGGTATTCTGGTCCTTATCTTTAATAGTGAGCCTGGATCATTGCCATATCCTTTATACCTTTGTTGTGCCTGTTGTTGTTGTCCAGTAAACCTCTCAAGAGGACATTTTTTTGTTCAAACTTATTATAATAGCCATGATGTCTGCTCACATGCTTTTTATAGCATTTAGAGAAACAATACCATTGGCACCAATATAACAATCACAATGATACTCAGGAGATAATTTAGTGGGTCCTACATAGCCATATGTTCTATATCTATTTAAGCAGCCAACTGCGTATCAGATGTTCAAAAGCATTTTTGAATTGCTGGATGGAGAAATATATACCTATAAATACCAGTACACTGTTAGGTATAATGATTGTCAAGTTAAATACAAGACTGGTCTACATGACAAGGTCCTATCTCAAAGACAAATGCTGTATTGTGGACTAAGGATTTAAATCCATTGGTAGCATAACACATGTAAAGCCTTGGGTTAGACCCTGAGAGGCTTATAAAGCAAATGTGATGGCATATGCTTGTCATAAAGGCAGGAAGATCAGAGGTTCAAGGCCAAGCTTTGCTACACAGTAAGTATAAGGCCTCTGCCTGAAATACATGAGACACTGTAAAACATAAAAAAAAACACAACAAAACAAAACAAAAAATACCTATCTACTGAATATGTAGACTTTTGTCATCATTTCTTTCTTTTTTGGATAGTCTCTGTATTTACATTTCAGTTATTATTCCCTTTCCCTAATTCCCATCCCCTCCTCCTCCCATTGCCTCCATGAAGGTGCTCCCTCTCCCAACCACCCTCTCCCACCTCAGTGCCTTGACATTCCCCTACACTGGGAAAATGAGCCTTTACTGGACCAAAGGCCTCTCCTCCCATTGACCCCAGAGAATGCTATCCATTGCTGCATAAGCACCTGGAGCCATGGGTCTCTCCATGCAAAGTAATTGGCTGGTGTTTTAGTCCCTGTTACATGTGGTGACTTTGGTTAGTTGATAATTTTGTTCTTCCCATTGGGCTGCAGACCATTTCAGCTTCTTCAGTCCTTTCTCTAGCTTCTTCATTGGGGTCCCTGTGTTCAGTCTGATGGTTATCAGCAAGCATCATCCTCAATATCAGTATGGCTCTGGCAGAGCCTCTGAAGAGTCACTCAGATCAGATTCCTGCCTGTAGCACAACTTGGCATCAGCAATAGTGAGTGTGTTTAGTGGTTGCATATGGGGTAGATCCCAGGTGAGGCAGTCTTTGCATGATCTTTTCTCAAAATCTTGTTCCTCTATTTGTCCCAATATTTCCTCCCATGAGTGTTTTGTTCTCCCTTCTAAGAAAGACAGAGGCATCCACCTTCTGGCCTTTCTTCTCTTTGAGCTTCATGATTTCTGTGAATTGTTTCTTGGGTATTCTGAGCCTTTTGGGCTAGTATCTGCTTATCAATGAGTAGGTAACATCAGTGTTCTATTCTGATTGGGTTACCTCACTCAGGATGATAGCTTCTAGTTCTATCCATTTGTCTGGGAATTTCATCAAGTCATTGTTTCTGATAGCTGAGTAGTACTCCATTGTGTAAATGTACCACAATTTCTGTATCCATTCATTTTTTGAAAGACATCTGGGTTCTTTCCAGCTTCTCAATATTATAAATAACGTTGCTATGAACATGGTGTAACATGTGTCATTGTTTGATGTTGGAGCTTCTTTTGGGTATATGTCCAGGAGTGGTATAGCTTGGTCTTTAGGTAGTACGATGTCCAATTTTCTGAGGAACCACCAGACTGATTTCCAGAGTAGTTGTACCAGCTTAAAATCCCCACCAACAGTGGAGAAGTGTTTCTCTTTCTCCACATCCTCACCAGCATCTGCCATTATCTGAATTTTTGGTCTTACCCATTCTGACTGGTGTGAGGTGAAATCTTAGGGTTGTTTTGATTTGCATTCCCCTGATGACTAGGGATGTTTAACATTTCTTATGTGCTTCTAAGCCATTTGATATTCCTCAGTTGACAATTCTTTGTTTAGCTCTGTACCCCATTTTGAAAATAGGATTATTTGATTTTCTGGAGTCTAACTTCTTGAGATCTTTGTATATATTGGATATTCGCCCCACATTAGATATAGATTGGTAGAGATCTTTTTACAATCCCTTGGTTACCATATTATTGTTTTAACAGTGTCCTTTGCCTTGCAGGACCTTTGCAATTATATGAGGTCTTATTTGAAAATTCTTTCTCTTAGAGGATGAGCCATTGTTGTTTTGTTCAGGAAAATTTTCCCTCTGCCTATATGTATTAGCTCTTTCCCACTTTCTGTTCTATTAGTTTCAGTGTACCTGGTTTTATGTGGAGGTCTTTGATTCACTTGCACTTGAGCTTTGTACATGGAGATAAAAAGGGATCAATTTGCATTCTTCTGCATGCTGACTTCCAGTTGAACCAGCAGCATTTGTTGAAGAGGCTTTCCTTTTCCCATTGAATGTTTTTAGCTCCTTTGTCAAAGATCAAGTGACCATAGGTGTATGGGTTCATTTCTGAATCTTCAATTCTGTTCCATTGATCTACCTGCCTGTCTCTGTACCAATACCAAGCAGTTTTTATCACAATTAATCTGTAATATAGCTTGAGATCAGGGGTGGTGATTCATGCAGAAGTTTTCTTGTTGTTGAGAATAAATTTTGCTGTTCTAGCTTTTTTGTTATTCCAGGTGAATTTGCAAATTGATCTTTACAACTCTATGAAGAATTGAGTTAAAATTTTGATGGAGATTGCGTTGAATCTTTAGATTGCTTTAGGCAAGATGGCCATTTTTACTATGTTGATCCTTCCAATCCATGAGCATGGGAGATCTTTCCACCTTTTGAGGTCTTCTTCAATTTCCTTCTTCAGAGACTTGAAGTTCTTGTCATACAGGTCCTTCACTTACTTGGTTAGGGTCATACCAAGGCTTTTTATATTCTTTGTGACTATTGTGAAGGGTATTTTGTCCCTAATTTCTTTCTTAGTCTGTTTATCCTTTGAGTAGAGGAAGATTACTGATTTGTTTGAGTTTATTTTATATTCAGCCATATCAAGCTGAAGTTGTTTATCAGCTGTAGGAGTTTTTTGTTAGAATTTTTGGGGTCACTTAAGTATATTATCATGTCATCTGCAAATAGTGATATTTTTTTACTTCTTCCTTTCCAGTTTGTATTTTTTGACCTCTTTTGCTGTCTGATTGCTGTGGCTAGTACTTCCAGTACTATATTGAAAAAGTAGGGAAAGAAAGAGTGTGCATCCGTGTCTAGTTCATGATTTTAGTGGGATTACTTCAAGTTTCTCACCATTTAATTTGATGTTGGCTACTGATTTTCTGTATAGCTCCTTTATTTTATTTAAGTATGGGCCTTGAATTCCTCATCTTTCCAAGACTTTTAACACAAAGGGGTATTGAATTTTGTCAAATGTTTTGATTTTGTTTGCAGGAATTTTATTGAATATTTTTTGCATCAATGTTCATAAGGGAAATTGTTCTGAAGTTCTCTTTCTTTGTAGGGTCTTTGTGTGATTTAGCAATGTGCATAGTTGTGGCTTCAAAGAATGAGTTGGGTGGTGTTCATTTCTTAAGCAATGAATCCCAATTTTATTGGTTTTTACTGGTAATTTGAAGGATACAGGAGTTTTTTACAAGTATTATATTCAAATAGTGCATCATTTTGTATAAGAGACTGGAGCATTCATAGTTTTGAGTATCTTTTATGGATGTTTTAGGACCAATCATTCGTCTCTTAGGGACAGATATGTTTGCCAAGCGAGACTGTTTCTGGACACTGTGCTGAGGTCTGGATGTATATTCTCTTACCTAATCCTATGAACTACTTTCTTTGGATCTTCTAACAAGCACTCTCAGTTATAAATGCCAACAGTGAGGCTTAGAGAGCTAAAATACCTTGCCTAGTCTCTCAAAGTTTGGCAGAAGCAGGCTATGCAGTCCAATTCCAGAGTCTAAGTTCACGCATCAAATCTTGAATTGCTATGTCTTCAGGATCAGGTCCAAATACCTACATTAAAAATACCCTTCTTATCTCCCTCTACACTCCAACAAATGAAACATCCTTCACAATTGCTGTTTCAAAGTATGTTCCCCTGCTGTTGCTAAGCAGTAGAAGAATCCCTTCTCAATGCAGATGTGATTGAAGCCAGCTTAACTCAGTGTCCTCCAAAGACCTCTTAAACTCGACTCTCACTAAACAATCCTCAGTTTCCCATAATTGAGTTTTTTCCCCCTGTTTGGCCAGTGAATCCTTTGAGAACGGGTTTTGTGGTTTTGTGAACAAAAATAACTCTTAATTTTAATCCTCTTTCTCTCTGTCTGATTTCTTGTAGCCCTGTGTGGTCTAGCCTGAAATGTAGACTTCTGATTTTCCTGCTTCTAACTTCTAAGTTCTACGATTATGCTAGCACTGTGCTGTGAATGGGTTTTTCAGTATTGGGATGAGACTGAGAACTTTATAGAGGCTGAAGAAGGGCATTTTTTTCTAGCACCCAGAAAACTCTTCACCATATGTTAAACTTTAAAATATTTTAATGTTTTTCAAAATATTTTAATGTTAAAACTAATGGTACCTCACTACAAAGGGAAAAAAATCTATGCTTGTAGACTCTTGAAAAGAGATAACAACGAAGGGTATATAAGATATACTTATTGTAGACGATTCTATGAAATTCTGACCTTGACATATTACTGAGGACCCACTAAAGCTTTCCATTTTAATTAAACTTTTATTTTCAGATAATTGTGCATTGCATAAATCATTGAAAGTAAAACTTCACACATCTTTTTCCTGGTGTTCTCCAATAATACATTCTGCAGATTTGTAATTTAGTGTCACAGCAGGATATTGACATTGATAAATCAGTATATAGAGAATTTTCATCACCACAAGAATCCTTTCTGTTGCCATTTCTAGCCAACACTTCTCTCTCTCCCACTAGCCACCACCTGGGGTAACTATTAATCTGCCCTCTACCCAATGATTTTCTTATTTAGTGACATTTAAACAATGCAGGTGTACCGTGTGTTATATTTGAGATTAGCTCTTTCACACAATATGGTCCCCTAGAGATGCAGTTTGACTGTTGTATGTAGCAAGATGCTTCTTTTCTTCAGTGTGTAGTAGTATATGGTTGGGTTTCCTTTGTTTAATACTCCACAGGTGTCTTTTTATCCCGAGTTTTAGACTGTTATCAACTAAGCTATCAACATTCAGGTACTGTGTTTTACATTTCCTTATTTAGCATGTATCATCTCAGGGGGGTAGGGACCATACATGTGAAGGTCAGAAGATGAGTGCCTGGACCCACTGAGCCATCTCACTAATCCCTTTAGGGTTTGTATTTATATTAATGCAATATTTCATGTCTGTGTGATGAGCACTCTAAAGAAATTGATGGGCCGTACTGCAGTTGAGTGTCTACTTTAGAAACTGCAAAACTTGTCCATCCCAAATGTATTATGTTATGTCTTACCAACACTGAACAGGAGTGATCTAGTTTCTCCCCTTCATTATCAAAACTTGGGTTATCTTTCTTTTTGTGTTTTAAGCTACTCAGCAGTCGGTACAATAGTAGATCATTGTGTTTTAACTTTACATATCCTTATTGGCTAATGATATTGAACATCTTGCTATCTCCTTGTTTTCTATCTGTATATGGAACACCTGCTCAGATATTTTATCCATTTTCTAACTCAGAAGAGAATTTATAGTTCAGCTTTATATATACTTATATATAAAACTATAATATATATACTCATATACATATATATGTATATATTAGTCTTTTCTTGTACATATGATTTGCTCATGGTTTTCTTTGTATTTTCATCCTGATCATAAGGTCTTACAAACAACAAAAGTATTAAAGTTTTCTAATGGTTAATATACTTATATTTCCTTTCATGGATCATGTGTTCATATTTCATTAGTCACAAAGCCCAAAGACTATTTTCGGCTTTATATATCATTTACACTTATATATGTGATTTAATTTACTTGTTACATTTAGTGTTCAGCTTAGATTGAGGTACACATTTTAATATGACTGTGCCATTGCTTTAGAACCATTAATGCAAACAGTTGACTTACTCTTTGAAATGAGATCAGACCCATACATTTCTCCTTGCTTTCTTACCTGGCCACATTCTATGCATTCTGGAGGCCATTTAATTGCTTAACAGATATTTTTAATATTTTTTCCTTACAATATTATTTTAAAAAGTCAGAGATACATATACAGATTATTAAAAGTGTTTTAGCATAAAATTATATGAATATATTTTTGTCAGTATTTGATTTTTAAAGGTTTGATAGTATGCATTGAAATCTTACTATTTACAATGATCATAAAGTATATGTAAAACAAAACGTAACATGGAAATAGACAAAGTTTTTTTGCTGTGTAAAGATTAAATATAATTATTTTTAAATGCCAAAAAATGCCACAAAGCTATCTTCTTAGCACTTGAGTTATTAATGATTTAAGGTCTAGGTATACCCCACTCTGAGAGGGTGCTATGCACTTGTGTTTTATTTTTTCTAAGAAAAACTAAGGATTCCACTTTTCAGCATTTTTTAGCTTCATATGGTCTGTGAGTTGTGTCTTGGGTATTCAGAGCTTTCTGGGGCTAGTATCCACTTATCAGTGACTGCATATTATGTCTGTTCTTTTGTGACTGGGTTACCTCACTTAGGATGATAGTCTCTAGATACATCCATTTTCTTAGGAATTTCATAAAGTCATTCCAATAGCTGAGTAGTACTCCATTGTGTAAATATCACAATTTCTGTATCCATTCATCTACTGAAGGACATCTGGGTTCTTTCCAGCTTCTGGCTAATATAAATAGAGCTGCTATGAACATTGTGGTGTATGTGTCTTTGTTGTATGTTGGAGCTTCTCTGGGGTATATGCCCAGAAGTGGAATAACTGGGTCTTCAGGTAGTACTATGTCCAATTTTCTGAGGAAACCCCAGACTGATTGACTTTCAGAGTGGTTGTACCAGCTTACAACCCCACCATCAGTGGAGAAGTGTTCCTCTTTCTTCTCATCCTCGCCAGTATCTGCTATCATCTGAGTTTTTGATTTTAGCCATTCTGACTGGTGTGAGGTGAAATCTCACTTGTTTTGATTTTCATTTCCCTGATGACTAGGGATGTCGGGCATTTTGTTAGGTGCTTCTCAGCCATTTGTTATTCCTCAATTGAGAATTCTTTGTTTAGCTCTGTAGCCCATTTTTTAATAAGACTGTTTTCTGGAATCTAACTTCTTGAGTTCTTTGTATATATTGGATATTAGACCTCTATCAGATGTGGGATTGGTGAAGATCTTTTCCCAATTTGTTGGTTGCCATTTTGGTTTTTTGACAAGGTCCTTAGCCTTACTGAAACTCTGCAATCTCATTAGGTCACATTTATCAAGTCTTGATCTTAGAGCACAAGCCCTTGCTGATCTCTTCAAGAAAATTTCCCCTGTGCCTATATTTTCTAAGGTTTTCCCCAATTTCTCTTCTAATAGTTTCAGTGTACCTGGTTTTATGTGGAGATCTTTGACCTATTTGCACTTGAGCTTTGTACAAGGTGATAAGAAAGGATTTATTTTCATTCTTCTGCATTCTTACTGCCAATTGAGCCAACACCATTTGTTGAAGAAGCTGTGGAACCTTTTCCAGAAGCACCGCCAAGCACTCTCTGCACTCTGGGTACTTAAGGCACAATCTCCTCAGGCTTGTGCCCCAGGTTCTGAGCTGGTCTGGGTAAAAAGCCCAGATATTTTTCATTTAAATGACCCCCACAGTGCTCTCATTTCTCTGGATTGACCCATCTTAATCACTTTTTAACTGTCCTGTACCAATTAGCACTACATTTTACACTACTACCCTATCAAAGAATATTCAACCTATCCTTATCTTTAAATCTAATATGAGGTACTACCAGATATTCTTAGCCCTACTGCCCAAATTTCTTATATACTCATTTTCTTTTTGGCCACTGTCTTGTCTCTGATCCTTTTTGCTTCAAATGCTAATAAGTCTGATTTTGGCTGATTTTTTTTCTCCTAGATTTCAGTCTTTTCTACCTAATATTTCTTCAATACTGCAGCTATGATAATCCTTCTCAAATGCAAACCTGATTAAGTAACTGTTTTTTCTTTAGTCCTTCTGTTGTCCTGAGTATCATATGTGAAGGCAGAAGTTTCCACAGGCATTTTTTAAGACTCTGGCTCTAACTCCAGCCATAACAGCAAACCTAGCACCATGCCTGAATCACCATAAATATTTACTGATTAAGCAACAGTATCTTAAATAATGGATGAAAGAAACTTCCCATAAAACTTCTGTTATTAACAGTATTCAAAGCTGTATTCCCTGAGTGTTTAATAGAAACATAGTCTGTCCCATGAAGTAGCATCATAGAATTAAAACAAATAGATGGATAAAAGATTTTTTTAAGATATGGTTCTAAGAAGTTAGAGTTAAAACAGAGAAACATATGAGACAAAAAAGATAAACTATCCTCTGGGCTTTGCAAGAAGTGTATGGAATCCAACACATCTGCACTGGGTAACTAGAATGTGACGTACAGGAAGTTTGAGTGCTATCACTTGCTCTTGTCTTTCATTGACTAAGGAAAGCTCCTCTGGCATTGTGAACAAACCAGAGGACACAGAAGAGATATCCTGGGACTCCTCTTGTGACTGGAATGCTGGTAATACAGGAAGTGTTTGTCCCCTCCCTGATGAGCCTAAAGAGTCAGAAGAGGGCTGATGAGATATGCTTTAAATACCAGAAGCATCTGATGCAAACACAAAAAAGACATAAGGCAGTTAACAGTGTTCTTGTGAATCAAAATCCCCTACTTATTTGTTTTAACCCTCCATATATGAACATTGTAATAATTCAAAGTGTTATAGTCTTTGTGTGATGTGGTTTGAAAAATGCATTCAAGAAGTTGGTCAGGCACTTACTAAACAGTTTGTAAAAATCTATATTAAATCAACCATGAAATGTGACCAATTCTGAAATGGCAGAGTATTTGTACTCTTATTCCATGGGGCTATTGAAAAGGTAAAATGAAATAGTTATTATAAAGCACTCTGTGCAGGGTATGACACAAAGCCAGCACTCAATCAATGTTCATATTTATTTGATTATTATTGTCATCAGGTTCCCATCAGTAAATAGTAGTAAGTGGTCTGTCAGCGGGAACATGGAGTCATTCCCATTATTTGGAACTTAGTGTTGCATGGGCAGTCATTAATATTGGATCTAATTTTAGTCTTCTGAGAAACAGAAAATGCTAACTTCTCTGTAAATTTTGAATCCTTCCTTGGGTATGTAATTGAATTTTCTAAAATCATATTGCATGATCTGGAAAAACAAAAATTAAATCATATTGCTGTTCATAAAAAAGCCCAGGAAATTATTTGGCACTATAAAATATAAAAGAAAAAAATCTATTTTTTCCTCCATGGGACATAATTGAAAAAACAAGGTCAGTCACAGAGTTTTGACCTATAGAAGAAACATGAAACAAACATTCCCCCAATTATTTTATTGCCAGGTTAAACTCATACTTATCCAATGAGGCCCCAAACAGAATACTATGCTGCACCATCTATACTGATGACAGTGATTCAGAGAGTAAATGATAAGATTCCATCCTTCAAAAGTGTTTTTAGAATTGGATTCTAGTAAGTTTCATTTTGTTATTGGCCAAACAAAGTGGATACTACAACATAAAACAGTGAAGGCATCATTCTGAAGAAAAGCTGGTGCATAGAAATGAGACCCCTAATTTAGAGATATGACTAGACGAGAAAGGTAGTTTCACTGTAGCACACAGAAAACATTACATAAAGCAATGGAGGAAATGGCTTAGAATGGAAAAATATCAGGGGGATATAAATGATAGAAATGGACTAAAATGCCAAGAAATACAAAAGGATATGGAAAGAGAATTGCAGCATTTATTGTACACATTAAATGCAAATGGTTCAAAGGGAGATAAAAATCTTCTGAAAGGAATAAGTGAATAGCAAATTTTATTCCATCTCCTTTACCAAGACAAAGTTAAGGCCTCTAAAATATTTAAGATATTTAAGATCCTTTCTTCTCTATCAACTTCAGACTCTCCTTTTTTATTATATTTCTGTAAGGGCCAAGCACTTTCAAGAATAAGAATGTAGCAAGATGGGTCAGCAAAGAGAAAGGCACTTGATGCCAAGCCTGAAGAACTGAGTTTAATCCCTGAGATCCACATGACAATAAGACAAAGCCAACCCTCCTACATTGTTCTCTGGCTTACACACACACACACACACACACACACACAGACACACACACACACATACACACACACACACACAGACACACACACACACACACACACACACACACACACACACACACACACCATTGTAAAACTGAAAGAAAAAAGGGAGCCAGGCATAGTGGTGTATGCCTGTAGTCTCAGGTTATTCTGAAATAGGAGGATTGTTTCAGCATGGAGATTTGAGTCCAACTTGGTAAACACTGTATGTCCCCATCCCAAAAAGAGAAAAGAGAAAGAATAAGAGAATGCCCATTACTGTCAATTCATATTCTCCTAATCCCAATCCCATTACAGTAAATTTCTCAGTAGTTCAAGGCCACCACTTATAGTTTTAAAGATATCATTTATCCCTCTTCCCTCTTTCTCCATTCATACAATTCTGTTCCTTTACCTTCAGAGGTTTTCTTACCAGTAAGCCAGCAAATTCAGGACCTTTATCTGTTCTTGACATAATATAATCAGTGCCCAAAGAAACTCTACAACTCCCATGAATTTGATCCCTTTACAATTTAAAATGATATTCAAAGTAGCTTTGTTCACAGAGTCTTGGTGTGGTAGGTTTTTTTCTTTAATATCTTCCAGGTTGTAGGTCTTTCCCACTCACACAACTAGTGGTTTCATGTGGACCAGGCTGGCCTTAAACTCTAACTCACTATGTAGCTAAGGATGACTTTGAACTTCTGGTCCTTTTATCTCTATATTTCCAGGGCTAGATTATACATATATACTACCACATCTATGACTTTCAGGAGTCATTATATATTAAAATTTATATCTACTTTTTAACAAAGGTTATCTACTTTTTAGGTTATCTAATTTTTAACAAAGTTCCTTCCAGTAACTAGAGAACATAACAAATGTAACAGATTTGGAAAACTTCTATACAAATGCTAATAACACCTTTCTATGTATAAGTCATATGGGTTACATATCTGCTCTTTTCCTAATCTATGACTTTAGAGCAGCATGGGTGATTTTATTCATATGACTATATTGCTGTTATTTTTGACATGCAAGAAGAAATGACCAAGACAACTGACTACCAAGACAGGAAGCAGAGAGCATTTTGGTTTCATGCCAAATAAGTGATACTAGGAAAAGTTCTGATACCTTCTAAACTGTTCAGCTGTTCATGTTAAATAGGAGTCCCTTAAAAGAAAGAATTTAAAATATATTTTTAACTATAAAGAATATCTATTAGAGTCTGTTAACAGCGAAAGCTCCTTCAGATGGCCAGATATCAAAGAGAGAAATGATGTAATTATATTTAACTTTCCAAATGAAAATGTAAACACAAAACAAAAAGATTTTTTTAAAGGAGAGTGAGAATGATGATTTTCATACAGTGTCTTAGTCAGTGTTCTATTTCTGTGAGAAGACACCATGACCAAAGTGACTCATAAGAAAGCATGTATTTGGGAGCTTTCTCAGGCTTTCAGGAGGTTATTGCATGACCATTATGGCAGTAAGTGTGGCACCAGACAGGTAGGCATGACACTGGAGCAATAGCTGAGAGCTTACATCTATCTTCAAGCAGAAGACAGATAGCGAGACTAGGCCCACTATGCAATTTGAAACCTCAAATTCCAGCCACAGTGGCATACATCCTTCAACAAGGCCACACCTACTTCCTAATTAATCTACCGTCTATCAACCAAATATTCAAATATATGAGCCCGAGTGGACCATTTTCATTTAAACCACCATAGTTACGTTACTGTTGTTAACCTTCCAACTGCCTAGTAGCATTCTAGGAACTCTCTTCCAAAGTGAGCATTCTACTCTGACTCAAGATTTTGAAATTATCTATGTCTGGCTGTCGATGAAAACCAGATCATTGGGCTGAATGCCTAAGACAATTAAATGCTCTAATTGATTGATTAGTTGGTTGATATTGTAGGTTTCTAAGCAGTGGGCATTAAAACAGATTTATTGGAGGATAAGAAAGAGAAAGTGAAAAATTAGAACTGAATAGGTAAAAAAATTGTTCATACATCAATATACTGCACTCACAGAGACTAGACCAAGACAATGAGGAGTTCCAGAACAGATGGCCAACTACAAATGTCATTGTGAAAAGGGAAGAAAGGTTTCTCAAAGCCAGAGTTCACTAGAACAACTTAAGTCTCAAAGTCCCTGTCTTTGCCTTCCCTATACTCTAATTACAAACAAGATACATATCTACCTGGCATTTATGTGCTTTCTGAGGGAATCTGAATTCAGATCTTCACTTTTGTATCTAAGCATTTTATCTGCTAAGCCATGTCCAGGGTATTAGAAGAATAACTTTTTTAAATAGGCAGCTTGTATGCTATTAGCAACATAATCTTTTTTCTAAAGATTTCTTTTTAAAGTGTGTGTGTGTGTGTGTGTGTGTGTGTGTGTGTGTGTGTGTGTGTGTATTGCTACGTGTTTGTTAGAGCTGGGAACGATGTGTTTGTAACTGGGGACTATTTATCAGTTATAGAATCGACTCTGGCTTTAACTTACATATTAACATCTGTACATGTAGAATTGAGGATAAGACTTTACTGTTGATGAGTGACTTCCAACAAAACTATTATTGTTTGGGTTTTTAAATATTCTGGCCCCATATAACTCTAGAAGTTCACAGCACCCTGTTCTTCATTAGTTGTGTGTTATGGTGACAGATGACATTCACAGTTCTTATTGGATTAGTGAACACTTTAAATTAGATTCAAATCACTGCAATTTTACTATAGTGTCTTTTCATGTGCAAGAATGTACCTTTTTTCTTTCTGGGACTTATACTCACAAAATAAGAAAAGGAAAGCAAAAATTTTAGCACTATACATTTTGAACAATCTAATAGATGTTTTATCCTTTGGGGAATTTAGCTCCAAAGCAGCTGCTAGGAAAAATAAAAAGACTGGTTAATGCCTGAAGGGATATAAAGATCAGTTAACAAAAATAAAAAAGAAAGTTTTCCTCACAATGAGAAACACACCTTCAATCCTAGATCAAAGACTAGATGTTCAAAGTTATATATATAAAGTTTACTATTACTTTGGAAAATTCGATAAAAAGGTTTGGTATTGGTACACTGAAATCATTACCAACTAGGAATAGTAGTGATACCAACTCTTTACTCATAGAGAACCCACTGTTTTTTATCAAAAATGGTATCAGACACAGCAGAAGAGGGCATGACAGATGGTTGTGAGCCACCATGTGGTTGCTGGGATTTAAACTAAGGACCTCTGGAGAGCCATCTCTCCAATTCAACATAGAATAATTTTAATTATTTTATTGGATATTCTCTGTATTTAAGTTTTAAATTTATCCCCTCCTTACCTGCCCTGCTCCCATCCCCTTCTCCCTCCACTTTTTTCCATGGAGTTGCTCCCTCTCCCAATCAGCCTCTTCACTCAGTGTGTTGGCATTTCCCTACACTGTGAAAACATGCCTTCACTGGTCTAAAGGCCTCTCTCTTCTGTTATTGATGCCAGACAATGCTATCCTCTGCTACATATGCAACTAGAAGAATTCTAATCTGAAAAATATGTCCAATATCCATAGTCATCAGGGAAATGCAAATCAAAACAACCTGAGATTCTACCTCGCACAAGTCGGAATGATTAAGTTCAAAAATTCAGATGACAGCAGATGCTGGCAAGGATACTGAGAAAGAGGAACATTCCTCCATTGTTGGTGGGATTGCAAGCTAATACAACCACTCTGGAAATCAGACTGGTGGTATCTTAGAAAATTGGACATCGTACTACCTGAAGACATAGCTTTTCCACTCCTGGGCATATACCCAAATGATTTTCCAACATATAACAAGGACACGTGTAAACAATGGAGTACTACTCAGCTATTAGAAATAATGACTTTATGAAATTCCTAGGAAAATGGATGCATCAAGAGAATATCATTCTGAGTGAGGTAACCCAGTCATAAAAGAACAGACATAATATGCAGTCACTGATAATTGGATACTAACCCCAGAATACTCTAAAAACCCCAGAAACAACGTCCAGACCATATGAAGCTCAAGAAAAACAAAGGCCAAATACTTAGGAAAAAAATAAGTGTATATCACCCTTTCAGAGTGTGGTACATCTGGACCTTAAATAATCAATAATCCAAGAACTAAGAATATAGCCTTGTGGCAATTTTTGGTATTCAAAGATCATTATGTTTAATCTCTAGACACCAAGAAAACTCTGACTGTTTCCATGTTATGTTCTGTTCTACATGTACTTTATGCTTATGATAACTAGTGGGATTTCAATGCATACTATCAAACCTCTAAAAGAATTGCCAAAATGCCTTTAAAAATCTGTACGTGTATCTCTCTTCTTTAAATAAAATTGTAAGAAAAAAAACAGGGAAACATGCTCCACCATGTTCATAGCAGCCTTATTTATAATAGCCAGAAGCTAGAAAGAACCTAGGTGTCTGTCAACAAAGGAATGGATACAGAAAATTTACACAATGGAATACTACTCAGCTATTAGAAACAATGACTTTATGAAATTCCTAGGCAAATGGGTGGAATTATAAAACATCATTCTGAGAGAGGTAACCCAGTCACAGAAGACCACACATGATACCATGCACTCACTGATACATGCAGTGGCTTGGAATATTGAAGATACAATCCACAGACAACATGAAGCTTAAGAATATGAAAGACCAAAGAGTGGATGCTTCAGTCCTTCTTAGAAGGGGAAACTAAATATTCTCAAGAGGAAATACGGAGACAAATTATGGAGCAGAGACTGAAGGGAAGGCCATCCAGAGACTGCCCCACCTGGGGATCCTTCTCATATACTGTCACCAAACCCAGACAATACTGCTGACGCCAAGAAGTCTATGCTGTCAGGAGCCTGATATAGCTGTCTCCTGAGAGGCTCTGCCAGAACATGACAAATACAGAGGTATATGCTCTCAACCATCCATTGGACTAAAAACGGGGTCCTCAATATAGGAATCAGAAAAACCTCTGAAGGAACTGAACGGGTTTGCCTCTTTGTAAGAAGAGCAACAATATAACCAGCCAGATATCCCAGAGCTCCCAGAGACTAAACCTCCAACCAAAGAGTACACATGGAGGGACCCATGGCTCCATTTGTGTATATATAGCAGAGGATAGCAAGGAGAAAGAGGAAAGGCCTTTGGACCTGTAAAGGCTCGATGTCCCAGTATAGGGGAATGCCATTGTGGGGAGGTTAGAGGGATTGGATGTGTGGGGGTGCGCTCTATAGAGTCAGGGGGAGGGAGGATGGGATAGGGCGATTCCACAGGGGAAACCTTGAAAGAGGGTAACATTTAAAATTTGAGTAAAGAAAATGTCCATTTTTTTTTAAGGGAAATATCTGAATTCAGATCCCCAGACACTACACAAATGCCAGGTAACTGTGTGACCTGACTGCAGAGACAGGGGGTCCCCAGCAAGTAGGCCTCTGACAAGAAGTCATATGAGTGACCTCTGCTTTCAGAGACCTTTTCTTAAGGAATAAAGTGGAAAGTAATCAAGGAAGAGTCTTGACACTAGCCTTGAACTTTCACATGAATTCCCGTATACCTATACACACACATGTGCCTCCACATAAACTAACACACATGTTCCTTTGAATACAACATTGTACACACAGATGTGTCATGTAAAAAAACAAAATAAAATGAAACTTCCTCCATTCATACTCAACACTGAGCTGTTAATCTGGTTCCCCATCTCAAAACGGCTACAAAATAAGATTCTTTTATTGGTGAAAAACACACAAATATTTAAAGAATGTTTCTTCAGTCCCAGGTGCACTGTTGCCTCAAAAGACACAAAGTTATTTAGAACAGGACTTTTCATGTTCCGTCTTTTCCATCATATTTAAAATAAACACACAGTAATGTATGTACATAGAAATACTTGAGGTGCTGTGGTGAATAATTGACTTAAAGCTCACCTCTCACACTCTTGAAGCTTGTTCAATTATCTCTAAAAGGGAGAAATACCCTGGTTATCTCGATCTCTTTAGCTTAGAAGAGGCAAATTAGCTGTGGGACTTTCTTAGGAGATGTACTTGTTAAATTCACCATTCCTCTTCTGTTCCAGTAGTCACTCTTAAGAAATTATTTTGTTTCATTTAATTTTGGTTTTGAGAATTATTCTCATTCTGTAGCAGGCTGGCCTGTAAGACATTATGTATAGACCTCATACCAATTCTCCAGCCTCAATCTTCAGCATGCTAGGACTACCTGTATATGACATCCCACACACATAACACCCACATTTTGACACAAGTAACAAGTAAGGGAATTTTCCATCTCTAAGCTGATTTTTTAGCCAAATATGCTATTTTTATTCAAACTATAGTAGAAAATTTGCAAAGAATTGGTATGAAAGTTATGATGAAATTCCAATGATTCTGTTCTCTGGCCCACAACTATTGCATCCTTTTATCTACTCTGCATTTAGGTATTCTAGCCTTATTGCTTTGAGTTATGATAAGCACAAGTCTTCTACAGCAGAAAGTACCTACCAACTGTGCTGGAGTCCTAGTCCAGTGCTTCCGTTAGTAAGTCAACACATGCCCCAGAAATCTAATGGCTCTTCCTGCTACATCTCTCTATATATCACTACATAGCTCCTTACCTAGAATAAAACTGTAAGGCTCCCTGCACTCTTCCTTCATTGGAATACCCGACATTCGACCTCTTATATCCTACCACATCACCAGGTTTCTTTCTAGCAATAGAACCTTGCTTCATTTTCTCCATATTTCCATTCATCCTAAAACACCACTTTGTCTATATTGTTTTCATATTTTAATGTAGAATTTTGAAACGAAAGTAACAGTTCTTACTGGAGTGAGGAACCATATTGCTAGAGACATGGTTTTAAAGAGAGAATTGGTTTTTAAATTTTTGCATTCTTCTTGAATGTTACTATTATGTTAATACTTCAACATAAAATACAATTTAAAATTTAAACCCATCAATTATTTTAAAAGTGTATTAGAATTCCTACCATGAGCATCTAAATGTGACACCTCCAGTCTTAAATCTGACAGTAAATTATTGCTGGCATTTGACTCCAGGCTACATTTTCAGCCTTATATTAGCAAGCTTTTCTTTTCTTTGCATGCTACATAGTCCTGTATTAGTGACAATTTTTCCACATTGTTCTTTTTGCTATCCAGAATGTCTCTTCTATCTTTGTTCATCAAAAGCATACCTGATTTTCAAGGCCCAGGTTCAACTCAACATCTTCATTAGTTTGATCCAGGTCTTTGATGCTTTTCTTAGTACTTATCAGTTACTAAGAAACAAACAGAATGCTTGATGACTGCCAGGAAGTAGTTACTGCAACTGTCAACTGTATGATATCGTATTCTCTGGACATTCATTTATTCTTCTGAAAATGCTCATAATTGTAGTGCTATTTTCATAGGGTTGGTTGTTCTTTGAAATATTCACATATGCCTACTGTAAGGCAGACACTGTCCTTGATCCTGGGGATACAGTGCTGAGTAAAACAGATGGTATTTTGCATCTGTTAAATTTGCCTTCTCATATTTGAAGAAAATGTTTAAGAGGTAGAAAGTCTGCAAAACACTTAAAATGCAGTGAATGCTCTGTGTACACTGGCCGTTATTACAGTTGACACTGTTATTTTTACTCAGTATATCTATTAACAGATAAGGAACATGAGGGGCAGAAACTGCTAAATATAATACTAAAGTTCAAAGAGCAAGTTAAAAACTCCAGTTCATGACTGACTGAAAATTGGTGCCCTTTCCAATGTGTTCGTTGCTCCTGCTCCAGGAAATACGTAAGACTCATCCATGCATAGTTTCCAAACGTCCAAGACTAACAGTGAATTCAGAAACCCTAGAGATGATCTAAGAATTTGCAATATTATAGAACTTCCTGGGGGGCAGTTACAGTGAGATGGCTTAGTGGTAAAGGTGCTTGCTGCCAAGCCTGAGAACCTCACTCCCATACCCAAAACCTACATCATGAAAGGAGAGAAGCAGCTCCTGCATGATGTTCTCTGTGTTTATTCATATGTTGTGACATGCCTCTAAACACACATTAAACAGATAATAAACACCTAGAGTTTTAAAGAACTCACCTAGTAGTTGTGATGTAATCTCAAATCATAGAATTAGTGTATGACAGTAAAATATTTCCTGTTTTTTTTTAATCAGGCTTATTTGTGAATATCAAATCCACAAATTCAGTATCAACAAAATCTTGTATTCTTAGGTTTTTGTTTCTTCCTTCAACCAAAGTACCTTATAAGCACCCAATAACCATTTGAGTAATTAATTGCTTAATTATTTAATTAAAGTTGTTCTTAAAATGCAAATAATATTCACAGCTGTGCTACTAGAAGCTTGTGATGAGCCATCATTGAATTTCCCAAAGATATTTATTAATCAGCTGAGAATGCTTAACATCTGAAAATGGGACTAAGAAAGCCCATAACCCAAATATCAACCATATCTTGCAAATCATCCCCCAACCTGGGGCCACTTGACCTTCTGTTCTATCTCCTATACTTCCACAACAACTTCAGGGACCATGAGAGAGGCAGCATATATATTTCTGCCCCCTATGTGTTGTTTGTTTAACTTAGTACGACTCTCCATTTGAAGATGGAGGAGCGTGTCTCTACTTTAAAAGAATCATTATTCTTGTCACACCCCAAACATGAACTTCACTTCTACACATTAAGATTATAAGGGAAAACACCCAAAATGCAGTAGCTGATTATTCACAGTAGACATATTAAGTCAGAGAAGCTTATTTTATCTCTCTGCTAAGGCACAAAGCCTGGGGCTATATGCATTTTTATTACACTTTACTGCCTTGGTTTCACTTGAGGATTAAAAAGAGAGTCAAGGTACAGTGCACGTATCCTGATGGATTTTAGGATTTCAAGCTTTAGTGAAAGGAAGAATCTCATAAAGTACCTCAGATTATTGCTCTGGGAAGTGTACCTACTTCTGTGATGACCTAGAAATTCAATCTTTTGTTTCTCCTATAAAAGATCACATTGTATTGTGAAAAAAATTTCCCTGTAGTTTTCTACAGCATGTAAAGCCACATTTAGAAAATAGCTTTAGTTTAGATCTGAAGTGAAAATATCGAAAATAGTTCAGGAAAGTCTTATGATTATTCAGGGAGCTTACAAGCAGCCTTGGGGTTGGAGTGTGGTTGTGTGAAGATCTTGGGAAACAGGAGGCAGAAGGGAGGGGGACTAAAACAATATTATATAAAAGTACTGTCTGGGACAGGCTATGTAGACCAAATGCAAGTCCATATCTAACTTTTAACACATATTCTGTCAAAGTGACAGCATCTTACCACTACCACCATCACCATTACCACCACCACCACCAATCCTGGTACCCCTGCCACCTCCACCAAAAATAACGAGTGTATGGATCTATCTTTTCTCCTTCCATAAGGACTCTTATTTCACATGTGCCTTATCTACTGATGTACCCAAAAAGGGAGATGGAAAGAATGCTATAGGGTTGGGAAACACAATAGGGAAAACCTTTGAGTTTACTGATTTGTAAAAGAGGCTTCATACTGGTTTGGCAGCTGTGCAAAGAGAAAAAAGTGGCCTGAGAGTAAAGCCTGTAAGGAAACCCACTCCTGACACACACAGGATATTTTTTGTTTGTTTGTTTTTGTTTGGTTGGATATATATATATATATAGACAAATTGAGTGTAAAGGGAGTCAAGACCAGTACCTTTGGAAAGGCTTAAAGGGGCGTGGGTAGGGTAAGGAGCATTGATTTCTTGGTTAAAGAAAACCTACCAGTCTTCATTAAAAATCTTTAAGTGTTTTGTTGGCCAAAATATAAGATGAAAAACTGTTTAATTTATGCAGTTTAATCTTTTTTCACGTATTTAACCTCATGATTTCAAGCTGCTTCTATCATGTTAGTATGGGTGTACTCTATATTCTACTTTTAAAAAATGATCCCAATTTTATTTTATCTCATTGAAAATTATTTCAAATTGCTACTTCTGGTCCTCGAGAACATTCCTGTGTTCTAATACCAGGAGGCATAATTATGTAATTACAATGTGAACATTATGCTTCTTATAGCCTGAAATGCCCCTAGAAAGGAATGCTTCGTTGGCCTCAGAAAATTTCTGGGAGGATGATATCTTCCAAATGTGGAATAAATAAAGCTGCAGAATAAATAGCTAAAGCTGGGATGTAAATGATTCAATGGGATGGTGTGGCAAGGTGAGAAACACTTGACTTTTAGTTCCTGTTGCAAATCAGGAGTTACATTAGGGAAGCTTTTAATATGGGACCTGTTTTTAAATATAAATTCTGTATCAAGTTACATCATCTAAGCTGAGTAGGTGAACTTCTGAGACCAAAAAAAAAAAAAAGTTTAAGAAACACTTTGTATGATCCTTCCTTTTCAAAATTTCCATAGCAGCTGTAGTGGTAACTGAGTAAAGATTTTCACAAATGAAGCAGGATTAAGAGGCCGACCGATGCTCTTTTAAATTAAAATGAATGACACCCTTAAAGTACTTGAGGACATGAAGTCAACTGAATGTTCATACAACCCGACTGCATTATCACCAAATCCAACAATTTCATATGTGCAAAAAAACAACAAATTTCCTAAGGGTGGTTTAGAAATGGCTAAGATGGAAGTTTAAAGTCTCAACAAAAGTCTTGCTGTCTGTCTACATTGCTTTCTTGTTGATGAAAGAGTTCTTTAGAAGTGAAGAAATAATGCTGTTGGAGACAGGCCAAATCTAGTCTTGGACGACACTTCACATCATGCCTTGCCAAACTGGCAGGGGTCCACAGCCACTTCATGTGAGGCACTATCTGTTCACTCACCGAGTCCATATGCTGTTCGGGTGAATGATATAGAAGATAATGTGGTGAAGGGAAAGGAGTCAAGGCTGGGGTTGTAGCCCTGTTAATCCCACCAGGCAGGAATAAGATCACTACCACATTTTTGGAGCCAAATTTCAAACAAGCTTTATTTTATTCAATACTGGCCAGGTCTATACCCAGAATTCCCAGAGTATGGCATCAAATTTCATTAGTCAGAGGCTTATAAAGGCAAACCCCAGAAGGCTCTGTCCTTCCCACCTCCTTCCAATTGAGAGGCAAATGTGAATTCTGACATACTTCCTGCCTAGATAACCCCCACCCCCGCCTACATGTGATCTAGCACAGCCTGTGCAGTTCGGGTGACCACGCTTGTTTAAAGAAGTGACAACACTTGCTTCCAGCATTCCAGGAAGTTATCTGTCTCTGGACAAGTGGAGCTTACATCTTAGACCCATTTTTGATTTATAGATGGTTTAAACACAGCAACTAAACATGACTTTAGCCTTCACAACTCACTTATAAAATATGAGAGACTGTGACTTTAACCCCAGCACCACTATCAAACATTAAAAACAGAAGAAAATTAGTCAAAAATCAAAAATCCAGGGACTGGTGAGATGATAGTTCAGCTCTTTTTTTTTTTCACTTTTATTGGCTATTCTCTGTATTTACATTTCAAATATTATACTCTTTCTCCCGACTCCCCTCCTTCCTCCCCCTCAACTTGCTTCCATGAAGGTGCTCCCTCTCCCAATCACCCTCTCCACCTCAGTGCCTTGGCTGGTTGATGATGTTGTTCTTCCCATGAGGGTGCAAACCTTTCAGCTCCTTCAGTCCTTTCTCTAGCTCTTTCATCAGGGTCAGTCCAATGGTCAGGTGCAAGGTTCAGCTCTTAAAAGTGATTGTGGCTCTTGTAGTGGACCTGGGTTTAGTTCTCAACACACACTTCAAGTGACTTACAACTGCCTGCAACTGCCATTCCAGGGGACCTACCACCCTGTTCTAGTCTCTACAGGTAACTACACATACATGTTGCACATAAATGCACGCCCACAAACACACGCACACAATAAATCTTGTAAGGTATTAAGAAATAAGTAAAAATATATAATAGAATGAGGAGAAATCTATAAAAGAGGAATATTAAAAAGGTAGATTAGGAGTGCATGCAATATTACTAACAAAATCCCAGTTGAGACAAGACTTCTGGGGCACCAAAATTTGAGACTAGCATGGGTAACATAATAATAATCCATCTAAAAAGGAAGAAAGGGAGGAAGGAAGGGAGAAAGGAAGGGAGGGAGGGAGGGAGGGAGGGAGGGAGGGAGGGAGGGAAAAGAGTAGAGGTACACATTAGTTTCTATGCCAAAAATCAGCTAACAATTCTACTACCACTCAGAGTGAACCTTGCGTTAACTTTGGGTACCTGAAATGTAACCTGAAAAGTTCTGTTTAACTCCTAAATGTCCTAATGTTAAGAAAACATAAATCCAAGCAGAGCTCCCTGTCAGTTGTGTACTAAAGAAGGCCAAGTTGTTTGGCCACAAAGCTGTTATATATCACAAATGCTCATTCCAACCCTTGCATCAGAACATAGTTTTTACCTCAGTTACAATTCAGTAGAAAAGAATCGTCATGGACTGGAGAGCTGACTCAGAAGATAAGAGTATGACCTGATCTTGCAGAAGACCCAAGTTTGATTCCCAGGACCTACACGGTGGGTCACAACCCATCTATAACTCTAAGTCCAGGAGATTCGATGCTCTTGTAGCCTCTTCATGAATAAGGCTTGCACATAGTACACAGACATACATGCAGACAAAACTCTTATGCATGTAACATAAAATAATAATCTTTTTAAAGAAATGAGAATTCAAAGACTATTAAATTTAAATGGAAAGGAATTGTAATTAACAGAATTTTAACTATTGCTGTGATAGCTTAAGTTGAGTTTCCAGAATGATGGCTAAAAATATATACATGAGTACTCTATGTTGTTAGAATTCAAAGAGCTGATGGGACATTATTCCTTAGGATGGCCTCTATTAGGAGAAAATGGCATAGCTGCCTTCATGGGCTTCAAAATGGGAGAGCATTGGAAGATACAGAGAATCAAACTGTAGACAACCTTCCTTTCAAATACTGAGAGGTACTACATTAGAAGAGTTAGCCACAACAAATAGCATAGCCAAGATTCTGAAGGGAAGGGATAAACCCATTAGCCCCAGAGAACAAAGAAGTTTTCTGGCTATTATAGTTTTTTTTGGGGGGGGGAGGTAGACAGTCTTCACACCATAAAATCTGACCTAGCCTAGCCTACACACCAAGGGACAGAGAGACAGGCACTAAATAAAAATGTAAACTTACACTTTAAAATTTATTTTAGCGCACTCCTTTAATATCATCAGTTATAAGGCAGAGGTAAGTGGGTCTATGGGCATTGGAGGCCAGCCTGGTTTACAGAGCTAATTCTAGGACAGCTAGAGGTATAGAGAGAAACCTGGTTTCAAAAAAAATGCCAAGTACTTAAAGCAGATGTCTTCAATCTCAGCACTCTCTTGATAAAACAACAACAAAATATTAGATTAATTTGTTTTATTGTTGTAATTTTTGTATGCACATGCACCAAATCTGTGCCCAGTCAGTATCAACAAAGGTCAAAAGAAGGCTTCAGATTTCCTGGCATTGTAGTATTAAAAGAGGGGGTTGAACCATCAATATGGAAGCTAGGTCCTTAACTTGGGATGTTTCAAAGAACAAATGCACTTACCTGCTCATCATCTCTCCAGACCCATAAACTTATTTGAAAATCATCTGTTCATTATTATTATGGGTGTGATTGTGGTGTTTGTACATAAGCATATGGGGCGGGTTCAGGGGATAATTTTATGGACTCAGTTCTCTTGTTCCATTTTTTAGTTCCAGGATCAAATTTAGGTTCTTAGGCTTGTACAAAAGTCTCTTTTCCTACTCTACCATCTCACAAGCCCAGCATAAGCTTATCTTGCAGTTATATGCGGGAATAGCTTCAAAGCCACAGCACATGTTTTCTTATCAAATCTCTGTCTCAAGGAGTCATGGCAAATGCAGCTTCAGAGGGGCATGGTCTGATTTTTGCAAGAGGGAAAGAGTGGCTGTATGGTATGCATTCTAACACATGAAAGGCTTTGGAAGCAATACATAGGTCCTCCCAGACACAAATATATAACTCAGAGAAAACTATAGATTGCAAAATTTTTGGACGAAGAAGTCATGAGTAGAATGTGGAAAGTCGTCAGGTATGGTGGAAGGACATTATTCACTATCTTTACAATAAAAGAAGAGTTGGGGATTATGTTTGTTTATTTTTGCTTTGTTGTTTTTATTTTAATAGTCTCATTAGTATAAGTATGGGGTACAGTTCTCCCATGAGCATGAGTATTCATCAATCTTTAAGACAAACTAATAGCCAGACATTCAAAATGCACAAGCCTGGGCAAGTATTTTTTTCTTAGCCTGAGGTAAAAATGCTTTCTGTGTGGTATCAGAAAAAAAAATCCTTGGACATTAGAAAGAATGCAAATTTTCTAACAAGGCATTTTCTCATCTGGTGGTAACAATGACTCTTGTAATCTTTTAGAGATGACAATAGCTTAAATGTTATCAACTAGGAAATCAAGTGAAAGCCCTTGAAAGGTTAAAACAAAGTCAGCAACCCATTTAATAATACTGTTTTCAAAGAACAGTAATTGTTTATCTCTGTCCTTTTTCTCTTCTTTTTAAAAATCTCTTGGCAGGTTTAGAGAAAATAACAAAGAAATCAAGAAGGCCTTCAAATTCACATAGGAATGTATTGAGTCCTGGAAAAGAGCTGAGAATTAAAATTTGTTGAATGATTTAGTTCTCATTCATTTTCCCTCAAATTGCACTTTGAGTTCAACCGTATTCATATTTAGCACAGTGGCTAACAGATTATAGGAATTCAACTCATTCATTCCCTCAGTAAATTTTTCTAAGAAATTTCTATGTACTAGGTACTATGCTAAGCTGTGAACAAGATATTATTGATGTCTCATAGATGAAGAGCCTGTGTTCCCGTAATTATCTTTTGAGCAGATGCAAAGTAGTGGTTTGTTTTGATTTCCTTTCCTTTTAGAGCTAAGGGTACCTTGGTAGCCGAGCTCATTCCTCTTGTTTACAAAGCCCAGAGTTCAATCTTTGACACCAACCAAAGCAAAATTAAATACACAGTAGAAACCCAGGAAACATTTTTTACTGGACTTATAAAAGGTCTCCACAAACTGTACATTATATAGAACCCATCAAAATGGAAATAAAAGCAATATATATATATGTATATATATATATATACATATATATATATATATCCTTCATAACTCTTGAATATGACCATGTTCAATGTAGATTAACAATATAGGACAGATTTGGGGTTGAAGTTGCCTTCTGCTTGGTTTCATTAATTTTTCCAAATTCTAACACTGTAGTGCAGATGAATACAGTGAATATCATATATAAGGAATAATTTTTTTCTCCTTTACCATCAAATTGAAGGAACGAGGGAAAAGAAATGCAAGTGAGGGAAAGGAAAGGAAATGTATATTTCGGGTTTTGTGTTAAGAAAATTGAAAAAAACTGTTTATTTAAAATGTACTTGTTATGGTAAAGATTTAAGAATAAGATATCAGTTAATTCAGTCAACTAATAAGAGCTGAGCACCTGTTGTATGTCAGGTGCTATGCCCCTGTCTGGAGATCATCCAGGAAATAAAATTATGTCCCCTGTCTTCACAGAGCATATAAAAAGACTTTTCTTTTACTCTCCCCTGGCATGCATTTATTGAAGTATTGCTGCAAACTAGATTATGAGTACTCACAGAGCAGATGGCAGTATTTTTCCCATCTGGGCTAGTTCTAAAGAAAAGACCCTTGTGTATCAATAGATAAGGTTTCTTCCCGTTCCAAGTTTTCATGGTCTATAATCAAATAGTAGAAATAGAATGTATGCTTCCAGATTGATGTTTTACTTTTATTACTATTGTAAAATGGAAACAAGACACATGACCTTTTAATTCATGAAAAATTCTATTCCTTTTGTCTCTTTAAATAATTTCATTTCAACTCCTTAACTCTTTCTGCTCAACTCACATTCTTAAGTTTATTTTTACCTCATTTTAGCTTTTTCACCTTTTCTTTTTTTTTCCTTTGGTGACTTAAACCAACTTTTACGTGTCATTTCAAATGAGTTCTTGTACCTATACTACTGGTTCCTCTTCTAATAGCCTTCTTTCCAGTCTCGCAGATTTGAAATCAAGAAGTGGACTATTTCAAAAATTAAGCTCATGGTATAGAGTGGCACAATGTGAGGACACTTGCTAACTGAACGGTTCTAGCCTCAGCCTTGCAAATTCACATCAAAAAATCTCTTGTACTCAAAGGAATCCTTCCTTCAAAATACTCCTGTATACCGTCATTTGAGATTTATTTTTCAAATCTTTGTCATAAGATGTGTTTTGATAGAATTCTTTCCCTTCTCCCAAATCCCTTTAGAGCACTCAGTACAGCCCCATTGTCTCAAGAATCATAGATCTATGCAGAAGAGGAGAAAGACTGTGAGAGCAGAGGAGGTAGTTGACTCCAAGGAACCAGCATCACCCAGACACAACCTGGCTGATGCACATATGAGCTCACATAGGCCAACAACACAAATAAGACCTGTGCTGGTTCAAACCAGACAAAATCCTAGCACTATGTCTCTTCTTTGATATTCCATACAATGCTAAGCTAATTACTGCATATACAACAAAAGTTCAGTCAATTGAGACAATCTCTAACTGGTCATTGCACTCTTGGTGTCTCAAAAATGAGCTTATCACTGTGTCTCACTTTCAAATCAATTAAGCTTGAAAAGAGCAGAGACAACACTAGAAACACTGTGCTTCTCCTTTAGATGTTTTGTGTACTATTGTTTTTTCTAGGAAACCCCATTGTGGTCTTTAGTGTTTCTATGTGCCCTTTTACCAATAAAAGACGGTCTATGAAAAAAAAAATAATATATAAAAAAAAGAACAGACAAAAAAAGAGCAGAGACAACAACTTTCATTTGATGCATGTATAATTTTTAACATTAAAAAGTACACATAAAGTATAAATATAACAGAAAGAATAATTAAAATTGTCAGTACAAGGTACTGTTTTCTGGCTTCTGTTTCTAACTCCTGGTGTGTGTGTATATATATGTTTATATATTTATGTATATTTATATTTCTTAAAAACACAATCAGTTCAAAAATTCTAATGCAGTTGAGCTGTTTCAAAAGCTTATTAAATTTTTTCATGAATAATTGCTCACAGAGTAAAGCACTTTGTTGAATAAGAGATATAACTTATAATACCCTTGGTCTCCTTCACACATTTCTTTTTTATAATAATTTCTTTATTTAGTCAATTTACAGTCAATCTACACAGAACCTTTCCCCTGTGACAATCTGTAAATTAAAAAAATATGCTTAATTCATAGTTATTTTAAAATGGTTGTATGAATATTTTATTTCAGTAAAAGAAATATTTTTAATTTGAGTCTCCTTGTGTGTTTTCAGTAAGTTTGAGTCATAGGGAGAGAAATTCACTTTAATTTAATTTACAACTCTTGACAATACTGGGTGTATACAGAAATTACCATATTTTCTCCTTATATGGCAAATGTTTAGCCATAGTCTTTAACAATGGAGGAACTATAATTGACTCTTGAATCAGGTGTTACAGCTATGTGGTTTCTAAAAAGTTACCATCATTGTTACTAAGGGAATTGGCCTAGCATATCTTCATAATCCATGCCCAGTTTCTCTTGAGAATTTCTTTTTTCTTTTTCATTTTTATTGGCTATACTCTGTATTTACATTTGAAATGCTATGCCTTTTTCCCCACTCCCATGCCCCTCCTTCTTCTTTTGCTTCCATGAAGGTGCTCCTTCTCCTACCTCAGCACCCTGGCTTTCCCCTACACTGGGAAAACAAGCCTTCCGTAGACCAAAGGCTTCTCCTCCCATTGATGCCAGACAATGCTATCCTCTTGGGGATTTCTTAATGGTATTTAGAAGGATATCTGATAATTAGCCAATATTCTTTTCATTTCTTACCTTTCCCATTCACCTCCTAATTTATTTGTTCATAAAATGATACATTCCAATTTTAGAGATAATTATATATTTCAAGCACGTATTCATATGTGTTCTTCCATTGCTTTTCTCTGTAAGTTTATGGTATCATGTTCTTAAAGACTAATAAAAGGCCTCAGTTTGGAACACACAATGCATTAATGACTGACATTTTTAGACGTACACCCTCGATTTTGTCTTTATAAATTAATTGATTGAAACCTGACGACTTTTATAGGCTATGATGTATCTCAATGATAATGAACTTTCCTGAGCACATTTAAGGCACTGGACACAATCAATAGCATGGCATCCCTAACACCAAAAAGGAGGAGGAGGAGGAGGAGGAGGAGGAGGAGGAGGAGGAGGAGGAGGAGGAGGAGGAGAAGGAGGAGGAGGTGGAGGAGGAGGAGGAGGAGGAGGAGGAGGAGGAGGAGGAGGAGGAGGAGAAGGAGAAGGAGGAGGAGGAGGAGGAGAAGGAGAAGGAGAAGGAGAAGAAGAAGAAGAAGAAATTTAAAAATTCCAAAAGGCCATTAAGAGCAATAGCCAGACAGAACAAGTTTAAATATTCTCACTGCTGATTCACCCACTTACTAAGCTTCAACTTATTAAGCGATTTGTTTGTTGAATATTTTGTTTGTTTTGCTTTGATGGTTTCTTGCTTTGTACCCTTGGCTAGCTTTGATTTTTATGTAGTCTAGGTTGGCTATGAGCTTGAAGTTCTTCTCCTTCAGTTTTTTGAGTGTGAGGATTACAGGTATGCATCAGCCTACCTGGCCTAAGCAAGTTCCTTGTTAAGCTTGTCATGCCTCAGTTTTCACATGAATGAAATTACAGAGTAATGTTGCTTGTTATTGAGTTATTATAAAGAATACATTTCAATTCATATTGATACATACATAGCATTTAACAAATGTTGGCTGTTTTGTATTATACATGACATCCTGTTCATTATACCTTCTTCCTCTCCATTTATTAACCCTAATAGAAAAATTTACTTTAGGATAGTATGTTCTGTATATATCTATTAATTCTAGTTGGTTCAAAGTCTCTGCTAGTTTTGCAGTGTCCTTGTTCAGTTTCTGTTTCCCTGATCTGTCCATTGGTGAGAGTGGGGTGTTAAAGTCTCCCACTATTATTGTGTGGGGTGAAATGTATTTTTTGAGCTTTAGTAGAGTTTCTTTTATGAATGTGGGTGATTTTTTATTTGGAGCATATATGTTAAGGATTGAGAGTTCCTCCTGACAGATTTCCCCTGTAATGAGTAAAAAGTGTCCTTCTTTATCTTTTTTGATAACTTTTGGTTGGAAATTTACTTTATTTGATATTAGAATAGCCACTCCAGCTTGCTTCTTGGGGCTGTTTGCTTGGAAGTTTTTTTCCCACCCTTTTACTCTGAGATAGTGTCTGTCTCTGTCTCTGAGATGAGTTTCCTGTATGCAGCAAAAGGCTGGATTTTGTTTATGTATCCAGTCTGATAGTCTATGTCTCTTTATTGGGGAGTTGAGACCATTTATGTTAATAGATATCAAGGAATAATTGTATACAAAAATGTATAATTTTAAGCAAAAAATGTTTAAAATCTTTACATTTATCTTTGTTTTGCAAAATAAAGTCGTTTAAAAAAAAAGAAAAAAAGAAAAATTTAGAGACTTTGTACTAATCAATTCTCTAGGACCTCAGTATGTGTGGGGGAGATATATGATTCATGGTAGGTAGATATATGATAGATAGGTACAGACACAGGGGGTGGGGGATAGATGTGATAAATAAATTGCCTGGAAGGTCTTAGTTTATAGACTATGGAAGATAAGTTTCATGATTTTTGTGTCAGCATGCTAGGGCCCCAGAACTGTTGCTGACAGCAAGCCTATCCAAGTCCAAAGGCAAAATAAAATAGTAAATCTTACTTTCATCATGGAACAGTATCCAAGCTGAAGTAGGTGAGTAGGACAGTAAAAAATATATATATATAATATAAGCTACTCTTTTAGGCCTTCAATTAATTTAAATAAAACTCACCTACCTTGGGGAACACAATCTACCTCAGTGAAATCACAAATTCTGATTCCAACTTCATTTTTACAATAATTTTAAAAATACCCTCACAGATACATTCAGAAATAATGTTTATTTTGGTAGAGTGAAATTTATTTATAAAATTGATTATCACAGCTATATAATCATTGTTTTTTCTCTTTTCCTCTATCTCATGCTGTTCTCTACATTTCTCTCTCTCCCTCTCTCTCCCTCCCTCCCTCTCCCCCCCATTTCTTTTGTCAAATAGTCATTAAACAAATTATTGCTATCACATGTTCTGTATAGGTTTCAGAGTGTCATGTAAACAGAGGATTGGAGACAGACACATGAAAAGAGGAGCCCTCACCACCAAGAGGCTCATTCATGTTCTATTTTAGGAAACACTCATTTTCTCATAATTACTGGATGGTACTATACAAATGCCCCATGTAGAAATCATGTGCTATGAGCATGCTGAGGAAGCAATTAATTCTCACCTGGAAGTTAGAAGATTAAACATATAAATGTTAGTATTCTAACAGTGGGAGAGAAGGTGGTTAAAATTTTCTGGGGAAAAACAATGGCAGTATAAAAACCCCCTTATATATATGAACATTGGAGGGCAGCTGGTAATTTGGTGGACTCAACAGACAGAGTATGGATTGCAGAGCAAAGTTCTAAATCTAGGCCAAAAACTCTGAAATTGTTTCTAGTGTTTTTCTGTGTATAATAGTAAGGGAAATTCTGCATTGTTTTGAATCCCTGTTTAGTGAATCCCAACCCAAGATAGACAAGGCAAAATAAAGAGTTATAAAAACATTCTACATCTACATTAGCTATTTATTGAGATCTGTGTTAGATATTTCATTGATACTCAAAACTCAAGGTTGACATTAGTTTAGGCTTCTTGATGAGATTGAGAACTGCTTTATTTCTGGACTATTCTCCAGAATATTCTCCACAGCACAAAACCCTAAACTCTGGTGTCTGTGGGCAAGCTGTGAACATTTCATTGTTTAGCATGGGCTGTTGACAACTAAACTAAGATCCAGAGTCATGAGAATAATGCCCGAGGCCAGACTAATACTGAGTTGGCAAAATGCCAGATGATAAAGTTTATCATTTAATACTTCCAAAAGGTCCCCCCTTTCCCTACCAAGAAGGGAATTCAATAAACTTAAACAGGACACTGTAAATCTATTACAGAAAAACCTAGTAGGAAAAAAGAAGAATGACAAGACATCCCATGCTGCCTGGGGTATGTTATCATTTCTAAATGCACTGAAAACGGAACCCTGAAATTTTCTTTCAGCTCATTATCCATCCTACCTTACTTCAAGTTTAAGCCTTGCCGCTACTTTTTAATGTGTGTGTGTGTAATGTTTACATGGATGTATGTGTAGGTACATGTGCATATATGTGTATTCCTGTGAGAACCTGAAACAACCTCAAGTGTCAATTTCAGGAGCACCAACCTTTTATGAGACATGGTCCTGGAAAACCAATAAGGGTACATTGATTGACCAGAAGTCCCTAGAAATCTTCCTGTCTCCTCCCCTGCACTAGCATTATAAGTGCTACCACAGCCAATACCTTTACATAGATCAGTGGTTCCTAACTTGTGAGTTTAGACCCCTTTGGGAGTTAAATGACCCATTCACAGGAGTCACATATCATATATTTACATTTGATTCATTACAGCAGAAAAATGACAATTATGAAGTATCAGTGAAATAATTTTTTGGTTAAGTGTCACCACAACATGAAGAACTGTATTAAAGGGTCACAGCATTAGGAAGGTTAAGAAGCAGTGACCTAGGTTTTAGAAATTGTCAAACTCAGGTTTTTTTACTTGAGACACAAGTATGTTTCTGACTGAACTATCTCCCAAACTCATCCCTTTTATCCTAAGTTTTTACTGTACTTTTTGTTTCATTATCCTTTGTTTTCTCTTGTTAAGGTGAAACTGGTTCTCCTATGTACTACTAGATACACTCATGACCTTCTTGCTTCAGCGCCTCAAGTGTGAAAATTTCAGTGGTGTGGCACTAATGATTGACTAAAATTATCAACCTTTGATTGTTTATTCTTAAGAATTAATTATAACTTGATACCAATAAATAATTTGTTAAAATTAATTTAGCAAGAATCGTTAGTATCAAAAAGTAATCAACTATGACCCAAAGCCAAATATGTATTTACAAGCTCCTATCAGCACTCAGTATAATACCTTGTGATAATTTCCCCAGCATTTTGTAAAATAAATTAGGTTATGGAAATTATTGGTGGTTTCCAATGAAGAGAGTTATAAAAAATATCATTTTAAAACTATCAAAATAGAGCCACTTCTTTGTGTTTGACCTTGGTTTGATTAAAAAAAAAATGAGTCTTGGAGAGTATTTACAGTTAGGAATTATTAAAGGAGAGTTATAAAGTGTTGCTTTTCTTTTCTTAGCCTTAGAGACACAAAACTTCTTACCATAAAGGAAACAGTATTTTAATTGTTCCTCATAAAAGAGATGAGAAAACATCATTTCTCTTCTCTTCCTCCTAGGCGGCTGTGGAGGACCGTGTCAGGCAGCTGCATGAAGCTCACAGGGACTTTGGCCCAGCATCCCAGCACTTCCTTTCTAGTAAGTCAATTTCATTGTTCCCTACTTAACCTCTAAGCTGTATCTTAGTAGCTAAACATTGGAAGGAGCTGAATTAACAGTCATCTCTGTCAAATACACTAGAAGTATATTCTTCCCAAACTCTATTTTGTCCTGGAACACAAGAACCAGTTAGATCACTTTTTTCCTAGTCATCAGCTAAACCACAATTGTTCCCTGCACTACGGATTCCAGTACTGACTTCAATAATGTTTTGAATATTCCACAGTCACAATTCACTCCATAAAAGTGATCATTAAAAAATTGTGGTACCATCTCTCAATATATGTTATTGTGAGTATAATTATTTTCTGTTTTATACATAAAATTCAGGGCCTTGTTTATGGTAAGCAATGGTCATAATACTGAGATAAATTCCTAGCCTTTGTTCTTATGAGGAAAGGTCTCACTATGTACCTGAAACTGACCTCAAACTCACTATCCTTTTGCCTCAGCCTTACAAGTGCTGGAGTTACAGACATGTAACACCACACACAGCTAAAGTTCTTAACAAAACTCACTAAATAATTTTATCTTCAATTATTCTATCACCGGAATTATTCTTACTTCTCTTTTATCATTTATGTTCACTGTTCCCTTTTATTTACCACTTTTTATGATTTGTTTAGTGAATTTTATAATCAATTGCATTATTTTATATTATTAATAAATATTACGTGCTTTGCAATTACTAGTAAGAGGGGCAGTTATAGTTTACTGAAAGTTTTACTGGAACATCTTTTGACAATAAAACAATGAACATTGAATTGTTAAGTACCTGTTTGAATCTAATTATTTTTGGTAATTTTAATATCTCTATGGATATATGTTTCTATGGAAATATATTATATATAAAATATATTTGAACAAGCAGAGCAGGCATACTGTCATCAGGACTTGCAGCACAGGAATCAAAGTGCAAACTGGGATCATACTGGTCCAGCATCCATCTGTGCACAGAACCACAGGCAGAGCAGACGTGTGGCCTGCCTGCAGAGAACTGAGCACCCAGAGGAGATGTAGGAGCACTCACCCTACTGAGCCCATGGGTGAGCCCACACTTTTCCTCCACTGACTATCTTGGGAGAGATATCCAGGAACTCTCAGGGATCAGGTATCACAAAACTGCTTGGGTATGTGCTGTACAGGCCTCCATCTACACCCAGAGCTAGACACAGCCCATCATCATCAGGGCTCACAGCCTGCCCATAGAAAGCAGAACAATGATCTCTCTCTGGAGCCCATGGCCCACAGACACATAGGAAAGACAAGCTCCATTCAAAAACAACAAGATCAACTAACATCAAAGATAAGAAGATGTCAAGAGACAAGTGCATGAATCTAAGCAACAGAAACCAAGACAACCTGGCAACATCAGAACCCAGCTCTCCTACCACAGCAAGTAGTGTATATCCCAACACACAAGAAAAACAAGATTTGGACTTAAAATCATGCCTCATACTGATGATAGAGGGCCCTGAGAAACACATGCAATGCAGGAGAACACAGGAAAACAAGTACATGCCCTTAGAGAAATGGAAAAATATAAAGAAAGCACAAAGAGAAACAACTCTGGAAATAGAAAACTTAGAAGAGAGGTTAGGAGTCATAGACACAAGTATCACCCACAGAATACAAGAGATGGAAGAGAGAATCTGAGGGATAGACGATACCATAAAAAACATTGACTCAACAGTCAAAGAATGTGAAAGCTCCTAAGCCAAAACATCCAGGAAATCTAGGACACAAAGAGAACACCAAACCTAAGAATAAGAGATATAGAAGAGAGAAAAGAATCCCAAATAAAAGGACTAGTAAATATCTTCAACCACATTAAAGAAGAAAACTTCCCTAACCTAAAGAAAGAGATGACCATGAACATACAAGAACCTACTGAATCACAAATAGATTGGACCAGAAAATAAATTCTTCCTGACACATAATGGCAAAAACACCAAATGTTTAAAACAAAGAAAGTATACTCAAAGCAGTAAGGGAAAAAGGACAAGTAACATATAAAGGCAGACTAATCGGAATTATACCAGACGTTTCAACAGAGACTATAAAACCAGAAGATACTGTACAGACATTATACAGACCATAAGAGAACACAAACGCCAGCCCAGGTTACTATATACAGCAAAACTCTCAATTACCATAGATGGATATACCAATATATTTCAGGAGAAAAGCAAATTTATACAGTATCTGTCTACAAATCCAGCTATACAAAGAATAATTGATGGAAAAATCCACCACAATGAGGAAAACTTCACCCTAGCAACATCAAGAAACTAATGTTCTTGCATCAAACACTGAAGAATAGCACACAAACATAATTCTACCTCTAACAACAAAAATAGCAGGAAACACTATTCCTTAATATCTCTTAACATCAATGAATTCAATTTCCCAGTAAAAGAACATGGAGTATCAGACTGGATATGAAAAAAATCGAGCATTTTGTTACATATAGGAAACTCATTTGAGCAACAAAGACAGGTACTACCTCAGAGTAAAAGGTTGAGAAAAAAAATTCCAAGCAAATGGTCCCAATTAACAGGCTGGAGGAGGTATCCTAATAACAAATAAAATAGATTTTCAACCAAAAGTCATCCAAAAAGACAAGGAAGGACACTTTTTACTCATCAAAGGAAAAAAATCTGTCAAGATGAGCTCTCAATCCTGAACATCTATGTTCCAAATAGAAGTGCAACCACATTCATAAAATATACTCTACTAAAGCTCAAAGCATATATTACACCACATACAATAATAGTGGGAGACTTCATCACTCCGCTCTCATCAATGGACAGTTCATGGAAGCAGAAACTGAACAGAGACACAGTAAAACTAATAGAAGTTATGAGCCAAATGGATTTAACAGACATCTATAGAATATTTGATCCCAAAACAAAAGGATATACCTTCTTCGAGGCACCTCACAGCACCTTCTCTAAAACTGACCATATAGTCAGTCACAAAACAGGCCTTAACAGATACAAGAACATCGAAATAGTATCATGTGTCCTATCAGATCAACATGGACTAAGGCTGGGCTTCAATAACAATAACAGCAAAACAAAAGCAAAAAGCCCACATACACATGTAAGCTAAACACTCAATGATAGCTAGGACAAGAAAGAAATAAGGATAGAAATCAAAGAATTTTTAGAATTTAACAAAAATGAAGGCACAACATACCCAAATTTATGGGATACAATGAAAGTAGTGCTAAAAGGACAATGTGTAACTCTGAGGACCTAAAAAAAAAAAAAAAAAAAAGCTGGAGAGAGCATACACTAACAGCCTGCAGATACACCCAAGAGGAGTAGATGGCAGGAAATAATCAAGCTCAGAGCTGAAATCAACCAAATAGAAACAAAAAGAACCATTCAGAGAATAGACAATCCAAGAGCTGGTTCTTCGAGAAAATCAATAAGATCGATTAACCCTTAGTCAGACTAACTATAGGGCACAGAGAGGGTATACAAATTAACAAAATCAGAAATAAAAGGGGAGACATAGCAACAGAAATTGAGGAATTTAAAGATATCATATCCAACTACTAAAGCCTATATTCAACAAAACTGGGACATCCACAGGAAATGGACAATTTTGTAGACAGATACCAGGTACCAAAGTTGAATCAGGATCAGCTAAACCATCTAAACAGCCCCATAACCCCTAAAGAAAGAGAAGCAGTCATCAAAAGCCTCCCAAACAACAACAAAAAAAGCCCAGTATCAGACAGATTTAGTGCAGAATTCTATCAGACCTTCATAGAAGATCTAATACTAATTCTTTCCAAACTATTCTAAAAAATAGAAACGGAGGGAATACTACCAAACTCATTCCATGAAGCCACAATTTTGCTCATTCCTAAACCACACAAAGACCCTACAAAGAAAAAAAACTTTAGACAAATTTCACTCATGAGCATTGATGCAAAAATACTTAATAAAATTCTTGCAAACTGAATCTAAGAACACATCAAAACAAACATTCCCCATGATCATGTGTGCTTAATTTCAGGGATGCAAGGATGTTTCAATATATGGAAATCCACCAATGTCATCCACTATATAATTAAACTCACAGAAAAAAAAAAAACACATGACCATATATCTAGATGCTGAGAACGCATTTGAAAATTTCAACACCCCTTCATATTAAAAGTATTAGAATGATCAGGAACTCAAGATTCCTACTTAAGCATACTAAAAGCAATAAACAGAAAATCAGTAGCCAACAACAAACTAAATGGTGAGAAACTTGAAGGAATCCCACTAAAATCAGGGACTCGACAAGGCTGACCACTCTCCCCCATACCTATTCAACATAGTACTGGAAGTCCTGGCTGGAGCAATCAGACTGCAAAAAGAGTTCAAAGGGATATGAACTGGAAAGTAAAAAGTCAAAATATCACTATTTTCAGATGATATAATAGTATATTTAAGTGATCCCAAAAATTCCACCACAGAACTTGATGGTTGATAAACAACGTCAGCAAAGTGGCTGGATATAAAATTAACTTAAATCAGTAGCCTTCCTTTACTTGAAGAAAAAGGAAGCCGAGAAAGAAATTTGAGAATCAACACCCTTTACAATATTCACAAAGGGTATAAAATACTTCATGTGATGCTATCCAAGAAACTGAAGAATCTGTATTACAAGAACTTCAAGTCTCTGAAGAAGTAAATTGAAGAAAATCTCAGAAGATGGAAAGATCTCCCATGCTCATGGGTTGGAAGGATCAACACAGTAAAAATGGCCATATTGCCTAAAGCAATCTAGAGAGTCGATTCAATCCTCATCAAAATTCCAACTCAATTCTTCATAGAGTTAGAAAAACAATTTGCAAATTTATTTGGAATAATAAAAAACCCAGGATGACAAAACTCATTCTCAACAATAAAAAAAAAAAAAAAAAGCATGGTATTGGTACAGAGACAAGCAGGTAGATCAATGGGATAGACTTGAAGACCCAGAAATGAACCCACACACCTATGGACATTTGATCTAACATACCAATGGACTATCTGTGACCAGCATTTTTACAGAGATTTACAGTTACTCTCATTGGGAAACTGCATGAGCAATAGTCAGTTTTCTGTCAGATGAGACAGACAGACTCCTGATGACTTCATTGCCCAAACAAGTTCTTTGTTTTGTCTTAGATCCAAGTAGAAATAAGAAAATGTAAAGGTGTAAAATATTTTATTGTCCTTTAACCTAACTTGTCTTTCTTCTGCCTTTAAATATTAATTCTTGCAACTTAACCAAGAAAGGGAAGATATTTGAGTAATATGACTTGAATTGTTTCACATATTGTACTTTTCAAAGTAATATAAATATACGTTATTATATAGTTCTAGGTATCATGTCAAGGTCTTTGTATCAGTGATCATGAAAATATTACAGTACTCATTGATGGATCCCAGCATCTATGTTTTGGCATTCTTTTGTTTTTCCAAAAGTTTAAGAAAGTTTTCTAGTGTGTTACAAGACATATTGAAGGGCAGATTTATTGTACCTGAAAAACAGTCTTTGCCAGATGTATAATGAAAAAAACTAACTCCTAAAGGTAGTGAGAACCTGACTCAAGTACGAAGGAAGTGCAGGAAGGTATATTTTCTATTTCTCCTTAAGTTCCCAAACCCTATCCAACCTTATCCCACGAGTCACTTTTTTGGTATAATGTCTTAACTTATGAGATGGCTCCATCATACCGATAGTGTTAACTTTCAGAATCTGAAATGTGACTCTGAAATCACTCTTGTGAATGGTGAAGTAAACTGAATGACTGGCATCCTGCAGTTTCTGAAGGAATGGAACACACAAGAACATTTTAGGATATAGCATACAAAGACAGCCACATATTGTTGAAATCTCAGTTATTCAATGAGGGGTGCATGTGTACTAGATGACAATGTAAGATGCTTCCCCTCTGTGAAACACAGACAAAACATTTTTGGAAATAATAAGAAATTTCAGCTGACCCCTTATTTTATAAATGACAGAATAGGTGCAAAACTATCCAAATTGTATATAATAGATAATGGAGGAGCACTAGGCATCTGGCCTTCTAAGTCATATCTCACACTGTCTTTCCCACTAAGAACACATACACAGGCCAATGACTGCATATATTACCAAAGGTTTTTCTTCATCTTTTCTCTTTGTCTCTTTTTCTAGCCTATGCTAAGATACTAAGATGTTTATAAAAATTCAATTGTTTTCTTAGTACTCTGATTCAAAGATTATCTTATTTACAGTGTAGATATTACTTAAGAGTACAAGATGGCTAGATCTAGTACATGCCTATAGCATTAGGGAGGCTGAATCAAGGAGTTTGTTTGATACAAGCCTGGACAAAATAGCAAAGGCTTTCTCATAAAGAAAAGGAGAGTAGAAAACAGATATAGTTTGTATATATGGACTTTTTGGATTCAAATTCTCACTTAGATACCCAAGAAATTACTTAATATAACTTTAATTATTATTTAATTGTGTAAAATTAACATATGTCCATGTTTCAGCAACATTAGAATATTAGTTTTCACTCATACTTCAAAAGCTATGATATCAAAATGCATCTTATACAATAGAATTTTCAGTCCAGTGAAACACAATAGAAGTAAAACTTTTAGGGGGAGGGGAGTGGGAGAAAGAGATAATATTTGAAATGTAAATACATAGAGTATCTAACAAAAGTTATATTGTTAATATGTATTGAACCTTAGAAGAATTCCAGGGATAAGGTGATAGCTATGTAAGTGTTTGCTACTAGTATTAGCCTCAGCATCATGATTGCTACGCCTTGGCAGCTGAGCATTTCAGATTCATACTTCTTACACAATATCATTTATCTTCTTGCATTTGATTCTCAATGTAAGCAGTTCATCTCATCTCTGAGCATGGATATAATGTAAAAGTCCAGTGCCTCACACATTATAAGGGATTGAAAATTTTGTAATTAGTGAACAGATGAACAACCCTAGGGGCAGACAATAATTACTATCGTATCATAATATGTTTCATATTGATGAAAATAATATTATTCTAGGATCGTACCTACAATTTTATAGGTGTTCAATAAATGTTTACAAAATTAATTATTTCTTATCACCAAAATAAGAGGTAAAAATATTCAAGACATTGTTGAAACAAAGTTGTCTGAGAATTTAACATAATGACTATCATATAGCCATCACTCAATATATAAGGTGACCTTTATAGCATTCATAACTTTACACGGTCATTTTTATAAAGGTTTGCTTTGCAATGTTAAGTAGTAAGGGAAAATATTTGGTTTCAAGTTATGGCATAATCACAGGGATACTTAAGAATAAAACACAGTGATACTGAAAATAAGAGTACGTCCAAATATAAAAAAAAATTTCATGTCTTTGTACTTTTCAGATTATTTTTAATGAGCATATGCTACTTTCATAATAGAAAAAACAATAAAGGATAAAACTCTTATACTCTGGCTTTTAACCCAATGACCTCTTCAAGTACCATACTCTATTTGTGGCAATGAAACACTATAAGACACATTTCTTTCTTATTATTTATTCTAAGAGCAAAGCTGTGAACTTCAAGTGACTTTACTGTTCACAGATTTTGAGACATAAAAATAAAGAGAGATCAGTTATTTCTTGGAGACTTTATAATCTTAACTGGTTTAATCTTTTTTTTTTACTCTTGCCATGCTTTTATAGTTTCTCCTCAATACATAGGGCAAAATATTTTGTTTCCAGCTTCAGTGTAACTAATTCATTACATGCACGATTTTTTTCAAATATACATTTACATATACACATACACACATATGCAAGCCAGGCTTGGTCATGCATGCCTTTAATTGTGGCACTTGGAAGACAGAAACACATGGGACTCTGAATTTGGGGCTAGCCTGATCTACACAGTGAGTTCTAGGCTAACCAGGTCCTATAATTAAGTTCTGTATCAAAAGAAGCGGGTAGGGGACAACAAATCTTCAAGCTCATCTAATAATTGCTGACATTCGGATAATATATTGTTCTCTGATAATATATAGTGTAGATCACCATTGTCCTTAGGGAATGGGTGACTTGAAATACAAGAGGGCTAGTAATTTATAGCTTCAGATGAATTTAAATAGATCATCATCATAAAAGTCCAAAAGACTCTTGCAAGTACAGTGTAAGGTAGTTTCCAGCTCTAAGTTCTTTGTCAGGAGTGTCAGGGTAAAATACTTTAGGTTAGTTTCTTCAGCAATCATGTGTACTCCTATATCTTCAGAATTGGGACAAAAGCTGTCAAAGCTATCAGGTATGTTGGTCATGATTCTCTAAGGCTAAAGATAACCTGATAACTTACACCTATTTCTTGGAATGGCTCTTTCTCCTTTATTATGTTTTGCATCAAGATTCTGTGTCATTGGCCTTATATATTTCATGCATTTGAACACATTGGTAGTCTTAGGAAAGTTCTGCATTTATTTCTTCTCTGGGAATTTAAATCCCAGAGATGGCATAAGAAAGACAACTGGCTCAAGAGAAATAATTGAACTACACAGGAGTTCTGAGGTGGGAAATAAACCTACATTTGGTAGTAATCAGTCAATCAGAAAGGACCGCACATATATTTTAGTCCTATGTCATACCTAGTCCATCATATTGCAACTAATAAATCCTATATTATCAAGATCAACCAAGTTACTTGATGCAAAAACATAACCCCAATGTTTCTCTGCCACAAGGGTAAACCATTCATTGAAGCTTGTCCAGAACTTTCCGGAATTCAGCACTGAAATACCCTGATTCCAGAAAATATCCTCAGTTCTAGGGAAATCAGAATAATTAGTCATTTTGGCCTTGGAGACATTTTCATACTAATAAAGCTTTAAGTGGGGCTCCTTATAGAAGCAACTTGTTCAGCAAGTGCACTCAGAGGAAGGGAAAGGGGGGAAGTCGGCAGTACTGTGAGCATGCTGGAGCAAGTGTGATTCAAACCAAACAATGAGATGAACCTCAGTCTAATCCCATAGGAGACTCTGGAAGGTGTATTGCACCACAGAGATGGACACACCTTAGGCACATGACAAACCATTCACTGTGTATCTAGAGGTGATAAAGCAGATCCCACTTGGCTAAAAAGAGATTCTATTAGTTATGTTACATGCTGCTTGCACAAAATACCTGAAAAAACCAACCTGAGGGAGAAAAGGCTCATTTTGGCTCACAGTTTAAGGGTACAGTCTTTCATGGTGGGTATGCCACAGCAGCTGATTACATCTCGTGTGAAGCCAGAAAGCAGAGGGAGAATTCCTGTGTTCATCTCACCTTCTTATCATTCAGTTAAGGACCCCAACCTACAGAATTAAACTGCCCACAGTTAGGATAGGTCTTCCTATCTCATCTTCATCAAACGGTCCCTCAGAAATATGTCCAGAGGTTTATTTTCATTATTACTCTGAACCCTATTCATTTTACAAGTTTAACCACCAAAGAAGTTCTCTAGTGAAGGGATAAATGGATCCTTACTAGCTACTCAACACTCAACACCTCAGAGATGTGTACATCATCCAGTCTGGCTAAAGGAATCCAAGTAGATCACCAATAGCGATCATTTTTAGCCTTTGTGAAGCTACTATGGTAGTCTATACAGTCTTTTGTTTAGGGTTAAGTTGTGGCTTTAAGTTTTGTCACAAGCTATCACTATCTTATAGCTACAAGAAAACACCTGATAATGTGGCAGTCATGGGGCAAATGCATATGTCTTTCTTATTTTATCTTCCTTGCAACAAATTTCTCTGGGGATAGTCTCATGATGACCTGGGTTAGGAGAGACTAGTGCTAGACTTCTGAATCAATTTCATGATGTGGACACTATTTTAGTAGAATAGTGACTCTAAAAGTATATTTTACACTCTCCAGAAAATGAAAGTGTTTGTGCATTTGGCCTAGGGGGACTATTTTGTCATCTGTCCCAGAATACAAAGTTTTGCACAGTAGAAATGGTGGAATCACATCCCTCTGGGCAAAAATCATTACTTTCATTTTTCCATTTGGATGATTTCCATTTTTAGAACACAACTAGTTTGAGATTGCAAAATACTTTCTGGTGAGAACTTTGAGGTGAAGACAAAGGTTTGTTGTTCCTTTGTAAAATTACATAAACTCTTCTTACCTAAAAAACTACTCTTCTGGATTTTTAAATAGATTTTCACATATATGCAATAAAAAGATCATATTTGCCTCTGTCAGATGTAGGTATTTCTGTGTTACTTGCTACGAGAGTGTGTTTATGTGATGAGAGTAATAGCTTCAGGACACAGGGACACCAAGAGACCAAGAATGGAACCTGGTGCAATGGGCTAATAACCTTGCTGTTCATGAAGGTAAGACAGGTAGATAACAAGCTGAAGACCTGACTGGAGTGCAAATAGATTCAAGGAAACCTAGGAAACATCTTTATTGCTTATTCTCAACATAAGAAGAAATCAAGGCCTGGGCTCCAACCTTAGTGGCAGAGTGCTTTCCTGAACACTGCTTTAATTCCTAGTACAAAAAAAGAAAGAAAGAAATGAAGGAAGGAAGGAAGGAAGGAAGGAAGGAAGGAGGGAGGGAGAAGTATGGAAGGAGGAGGTAGGAAGGAAAGGAAGTTAGGAAGGAAGAAAGTAAAAAAGATAAAAGGAAAAAGAAAAGAAGGAAGGAAAGAAAGAATGAATGAAAGGAAGGAAGAAAGGAAGGAAGGAAGGAAGGAAGGAAGGAAGGAAGGAAGGAAGGAAGGAAGGAAAGAAGGTCCATCATAAGGGCACAACACGACACTTATTTCTATATGGGTACATTTGCTGGCACAAAATTTAATCTATCAGAGTATCATAGATTCTCTTGTCTAACAACAACAAAAACCCTATCATTTTTACTTTTTCTTCTTTGAGACAAGGTCTTACAATGTAGTTCTGGCTAACCTGGCCTGTAACTCTGTTAACCAGGCTGGCCTTGAACTCAGAGATTTGCCTGCCTCTGCTTCTTGAATGCTGTGATTAAAGGAAGGCAAGAACCATCACTCACCAAAATTTTACTGCTTTGTGAATTTTTGTCTTTATTTGTTCTAACATTTTATTCATCCCCTCGATTTTCTGCCATGTGTGTATGTATCCCTGTATGTTAAGGTCAGCCATAACACTGACTTGGTTAACGATTTCACATCCATACAAGATCAAGATACAGTCTTAACTGCAAAGAAGAATTTTCTGATCTAGGTTCTGTAACACTTTAAGCCTGATAATTTTCTGGAAATGTCCTCTCTATTATCTCTGGCAACTGATCGTTAGCCTTTCTCTACTGCATGGCAGTAATACCTTCTCTCTGTTGTTGTATCAAAAAAAATTGAAGAAATTGTTAGTAGTGTCCTAAAGAGTAAAATTGTCCCTGATTACAAACTATAATCTCATTTATTATTCATTTACTCGGGTTCTTTTGAAACTTGATTTTACAATGTATAACAAACTGTCCCTAAAACTCATTATGTGGTCCAAGCTGACCTAAAACTCATTCTAATCTCCTCCTTCAATATGCTCAGATGAGAGGGTGTGACACCACACATGGAAAGCAGCACTATTATCTTCCCCTAAACAATGTATGATCATTGACATGGAGTATTGTGTCAAATTTCATGCATGTGAAATAAACTAAGTCTACTTCTCAGCACCCTCATCATCATCCCCAACAATATACATGCAAAAGCAAATGAAAGTATTCTAACAATCTCCAGGGAGTGTCTGAATTGCCTTGCTTGATAAGAGATTGTACCTGACAGAAAAAAAAAATTGTGTATGCTCTATAGACAGCTTTTGATTTACACATGGTAGAACCTACAAAATTCTCAATATAACTAACACAGCCTGTAGGCTCAACTGAAAATGTCACTGGGTTGTTTCCAAACATATTTTTCTCCCTTCTCTCTTCTTTAGTTGCAAACCCCAGTGATATACTATACCTTAAATTTTACATTACTGCCACCTCTTAGGGAAACCCATTTATGAGGGGACAATGTAATTAATAGACTGTGACATCGCTGGGTGATTTGGTTTCCTCTCACTTTCATAATGAGGCTGATGATATTGACCATTGTAAGTATTGATGATCATTATTTCAGGTGGGTGGCCTATGGTCTCCATTAATAGGTAAGGTCTTTGGGGACAGTGGAAAATTACATCACACTCTTGCCTTACAACTTGAGTCACACCAATGACAAGCAAGATTTAGAAAGCAGAATGGCTGATTAAACAGATCTTATTAAGAAATTGGGCAGAGTGTGAACAGCATAGGGTAAAGAGTGTGTCTCTGTGTGTGTATGGCTTCTTTAAAAACTTAGCTTTGGGTTAAAGTATCTTTTAGATACATGCAAAATATCTTTGTTGGATGAATAATGTAGCACTTTAAAGGTTCTTCTCACTCTGATACACTAGAAAAGAACATATCCTTGTGCTTAGTCTAATGTCCTAGAAGTTAATGAGCTTTCCTTTATTTTACCTCAACTAAGATTTGATTTGTCACTTAATAATATATATTGAGTGACCAACATTAATTAAGTTCTATTCAAGAAACTTGAAAATAGCAATAAACAAAAAGTTTCTGTTTCATAGAACTTAAATTTTAGTAAGATATAGACAATAAAGTAGTGATGAGATTAATAAAGAAAAGTAAATGGACCTGAGAGATGAAGGAAAGATTTTTAATGTTTTTTTTAAGTTTTGAAGTTGTGATATAATCACATAATTTCCCTCCCCCAACTGCTCCCATATACCCTCTCTTCCAATGTAAAATTCATGGCCTGATTCCTTGGGAAGATAATTTCCCCCGACTCTGAGCATTCAGAAAAATATCATTTTAAGTAGAAGGGTCAGACAAAAAGAGATAAGAGTGTGTGGGTTAGCCTGATTGGAAAAAAGAGAGAGGGGGACTGTGTTAGTTACTATTTTCAATTGCTGTGAAAAGACATCATCACTACAGTAAGTCTTAGAAAACACTGGATTGGGGGCTTCCTTGCACTTTCAGAGGTTTAGTCTGTTATGGTAGGAAGCATGGCAGCATGCGGGTTGACATGGAGCTGGAGAACAAACTGACAGTTCTGCATTCTGGTTCCACAGACAGTGGGGGAAGAGGGACTGTGGGACTGTTGAGGGCTTTTGAAACCTTAAGTCATACATCTCCATCAACAAGTCCACACGTGTTCCAGCAAAGCCACACATTTTTTTCTAAACCATCTCAAATAGTTCCATTCCCTGATATTCAAAGATATGAGCCTATGGGGGCTACTCTCATTCAAAGCACCCCAAGGATCTAATCAGATAGATTTACTGTGAGCAAGGTGCCTCAGGAAGATGAGGCAGTAAAGCTAAGGTCCTCAACATGGGAGTATGATTAGAGGGTTTGAGGATCAACGAGGAAGCAAGTGTAACTGAAGTCAAGAAACAAAATGGAAAATTTTAGGTCAGTGAGGGACTAAGAGTCACACCAGGTAAGACCTTAGCTGTGACCACAGGTATTTGGAACTTGTTCTTAATGAGAAGAGAAAGCTTCAGATTCTAGTTAAGAAGTAGCATGTATCTGTATAATTCTTACTTGTTGTAACATACTTATGTCATTCACTCATTTATGTATAATTCAAGTTCCCTAAGCACTTGAAATCTAAGGATGGGGGCCTGGTAATATAGCTCAGTTGCTACAGTGCATATCTAGAATAGAAGAATTATTTGGTCCAAATTATTATACAAGGGTGACACATGCCTGAAACCCTAGAGGAGCATAAGCCCAAAGTCATTCTCAGATGTGTTGTAAGTTCATGATCACCCTAGGAAATGCTAGACCCTGGGATACATGAGAGCTTTTCTCAAAAACGAAGAAAAGCAAAATAGAATGATACATATAAATAAGATAGAATTTTGCTCTTGAGACCCTCAAATTCTAAGCAAAATAGTCCTATAGAGGTGGTAAGCTATGAGGGCCACAGGGACAGAATAGAAATAGGAACTATTTCTATAAGGAGTTAAGGAAGGAAATAATTTGTACTGATGCACATTTCCCCTGAGGCTATATGAAAATTTGAGGTAGTGGGTATTCTTTCTAATAGAAATCTAGCAAAGAATGTTTTTAATTGTTTGGTCCTTGATTTCAATTAACAAGAGTCGTGAGATGCACTCAGCAATGAAAAAGCAGGTTCTTCCTTCCACTTAGCCATTGTGATATGAAGAATAACCCCCTTTGCATCTTATGAGTTGTCTCCTTATAGCCCTTCTGTTCAGAAAAAGAACTTCTTATGTATGTATAATGAATATAAATATAGGTTTTAGAGAGTGCTAATATTTTAATGAGATAGAAATAGACAGACAAGGGATAAGATAATTGAAGAGTTAGTCAACATGGGGGCAATATAATGTGGAAAGAAAAAAATCTGTGGAAAAAATGTCTGGGAAAAAATAGAAGAGGAATAGAAAGAGCTCATTTGTTGTGAGTTAAAGACAGAAGGGATTTGTTCTCAAAATGTAAAACGTGGTTTTTTCTTTTTTCTATTACAATAAGAGATAATTTAAAAATGGCTTTTCTATAATGAAAAGAAGTTTGGCTGCATAAAGTAGTAGATGGCAGTCCGATGGCAAAAGAAAGAAAAAGTACAAATAGGATCACATGTCAAGATAGGATGCCACCTAAAGAAAAGACCAAGCTTTATATGTGTGGTGAGTGTGTGTGTGTGTGTGTGTGTGTGTGTGTGTGTGTGTGTGTGGTGTGTATGCTGCAGAAGGCTGGAGAGGTGGCTCAGTGGTTTCAGCATCCAAACGGTCACTCACAACAATCTGTGATTCCAATTGCAAGAGATACAGGGGCCTCTTTAGCAATCTGTGGGTATGAAGCATGTGAGTGTAGGTGTGCAGACAAACTTACAGGCAAGACAAAAATATACATTTTAGAAAAAAAAAAACATTATCACTACCACCACAACCACCTCCACCAAAAACAAAATTTGTAATCTTAAAAGAGGCATGGTTGTACATGCCTTTAATCCAAATGCTTGAAGGGCAGAGGCAGGCAGATTTCAGGGAGTTTAAGTCTAACCTAGTCTACATAGTGAATTCCAGGTCAGCTAGAACCATGTAGTGAGAACCTGTCTGAAAATATCAAATATTGCTATGTTTAAAACTAACCAGGGTCCCAAGAAAATTTAATCTTCTTAGAGGCCAGTATATTTGACCTAACAGCCCAACCCACTATGCCCTGTCTTTTCAAGTTCCCACTACCTTAGTTTCGCCACCCTGGGGACCAGCACATTATGCAACACAAACTAAATCCAGACCATAACAGTTTGTGTTGGAGGAGTTGACCTGATTTACCTATCACTGCAAAGAAACTAATTCAACAGATACAAAGGCCTGGAGTAGAAACCTCAATTAAAGATATTAGGAAGGGAGAGAAAATTTCAAATAGAACCTTCAGTTATTTATGGAGACTAGCAAAAACTCTCACAAGAACTTTCCTATCTTAATACAAAATAAGCATGGCAAGGCTTACATTTTAACCAGGATAGTACATAGGTTTTTGGTAGAGTGTTTTTCAAACATAAACCATCCACACCAATTGAAAGAGAAAAGAGAAAAAGAAAAAAAGAACCCAAGTTTGCTAATGTGGAATTTAATTTAAAATTCACTACTAGACATTGAAACTAAAATCAGTGTTTTATTTAAATGTGTAAATACTTAGAAATTTGCTTTGGATTCCTATACAATATTAATGTCAAGTGATATAAGATGGTTTATTTCCATAGCCGATAGCAGAATCAGGATGCCAAGAGAAAGATTTATCTTCTTTCACCTTTTACTATTCTGAGTACTTCATAATTGTTCTAAAAAAGTCAAAAGATGACTGGAAGAATAAGAAGGATTATATCCTTGCATTGCTCATTGAACTCATGCTTTGTTGGTCAATACTGAGAGACTGGTTCCTTTTCCTAATTACTGGAATTCCTCACACTAATGATAGGTTAGTTCTTGAGATAAACATACTGATAACTCATGACATTGATAACATTAAAGCAAAAATATATTAAGCATGCCATAGAACTAACACAAGATATTCACAACAGCCCTACAAAATAAAATGTATGATTGTCCAAAATGAAGAAAAACAAAACCCAGCATTGGCAGCATATTAACATGTCCAGGCTCTTACTTGTGAAGTAGATGATCAGCTGTATAGAAGGGGCTTACCTTGTCTAGTTAGTGGATCTCAAGAGCTTCAATGTTCCCCACTAGTGAGAATAATCTCCATTCACTCTCAGCTGCAACCAGAGGAAGTAAATGGATTTGGATGGAAGGACTTTGGATTCTGTTACTTGCTTTGGGGTCTATCTGAAGCTTGACAGGAAAGTTCTATCTGCTTTATGTTGTGGGTTAGTAGGGTTTGTCTTCAGGTTGTGAATTCACTTCAGATTATTTCTAAAAATAGCATGGATTGAGACCCAGGTTAAAGGAGCAGAATTCACCGCCTGGGGCATGTTCTCACACAAGAGAACAAACCTCTGTCCAAGTCCACAGCACATCTCCTAAAGCAAGGGAAATGTGTGAAGCCACACTGTTTGCCAGAAAAAGACTGTGGCTGCAGGCTTAATTATTTTACAAGGGAGTAAAAATTGGCCTCAAATTTCTTTAATTACTATCATATCGTTAGCTCTTTCTCAGCCTTCTTATCTTTATTCTAGATGGCTATATCCATCACTTGCAGTCATTTGGTTTTTAATATCTGAGCTGCCCCCCACGGTCTCAGGTTTCCAGTTTTACTTTCCTTGAAATTTCCCAGGTGCCTAATACAATACCTCACACAGAGAGCATTCAGCAAATGGTGTTAACTGCCTGCCATCTTTTAAAGGCACATCTGGATAGACACTAAAGTCACCTGGCAATATTGCACTGACTTGTTAGCAACCTGACTTAACCCAGATGGCCCAAAGACTGTAACCACTATTACCTGAACAAAAAGCCTCTGGTAATGTCATCATCTGACTCTCTTTAAATTGATTCAGAAATACCATGAGCAGAAGTTGAACACAGCTCTATTTATACAGATAAATACTCACATCCATGCTGCTTGATTTGTTCTTACTTTCCAAATGACCACAGCGAGGGGTTAGATGTTGCTTTGTGAGACTGTCTGAAGGAGCCTTTGTTTCATGAGTCATGCCAGCTAATATTACTGATAAGACTTGGTGGAACTCTGCAGCCAGCACCACTGGATAATAGATAATGTTATCTCAGCAACTCAGTCACCTTGCCAAGTAGTTTAACATGAAACTCTTGACTCCCAGATCAAATATAATCCCAATAGGCTAAATGACTTGGCCATCTCCAGACAAATCCCATGGTGTGCTGTCCTGTTCACCATGTGTGACATGTTGTAGCACGGTGTCATCTGCCTGACAGCTCGTATAATATTTACAGGTTTTTATTCGTGAGGAATTTTAGTTAGCCATAAAGATTTTCACAGCGATGGCAGACATTAGAGGTCTCATTCATCACTCTTGTGACCTTCCCCTCTGGAATGTAGCCCATCTGTCTCTGCTACTGAAATCTTTATGGAGAATCAGCCCATCTTTGAAAGTTTAGTAAGTGGTCCTAAACTTTTCATTGAATCTTTACTTTTGATATATGACACAGACATATAAAACACTATGCTGATTTTAATTTAATGTTTTAGAAGTGTTAAATTTAACTCTTCCTTTCAGACAAGTGGCAGAAAACTTATGGAAACTATATGTATCACATCAAATAAAAATAGAAGCTACACAGAAAGCAATTGCAAGGAGGAATGATACATAGACATACTTGTAGCTTGATAACTACCTGAGAACTTTAACAGTGGGTTTCACTCTCGATGATAGCCTCAGAAAGTTAAAATGGGAGAAATAAGTCTTTCGTGTAATCATATATCACAAAGAAGGCCCTCAGCTGAAAATTCAGTAAATGCATGAGCTGAACAGGCTCTTTTATAGAACTATGGCGAAGGAATAACCCACACTCTAACATTGCCCCTCTTCATTTAACACTTCCTTCACTTCAAATGCAAATTTCCAAGGCTTGATTAGGACCTAGTCTAGCTACTTCCCCTTGACATGCTTCCTTGTTCAGCCCCAGTGCTATGCTCCCACCTTCACTGCTTTCTACCTGGCCTAGTCATGTCACTTATGTTCAAAGCATCAAATGCTTCTTCTAAAACTTGAGTCCATTGAAATCACTGTTATTCACACTCACAAGCTAGGATTTCCTTATGGTTAGCTCTACCTAATGCAAGTGTCTATGTTGTGTTTTTGTTGTGGTGCAATTCCTACCACAGAGTAAGAACATAGTGCCCACAACTGCTCCACTGATGGACAGTATACTCAGACTTTTATCTTTATTCTTTTTAACCCATCTCAATGTTTTAAGGGCACTGTAGAAGCTACTTTACACTGCATGACTCTGTGGTTTATTCATATAAGACAATGAAATCCTTGTGTCCATTAAACATCAACACTCCATTTCCTCCTCCACTATACCCTGGCTAGCACCACTCTATTTTGTTTCTGTAAGATTTACTTATCATAGGCAGATTATCTCAGCAGCCTGATCTTGTCTATGAGGCTCGCTACTGTCAGACACCTTATAAAAGTAGAATGGAGCAATCTTTGATATTTTATTTGAGGACACATCTTCAAGTCTTCAAGTTCCATCCACACTATCATAAATGATAGATTTTGTTCTTTTATATTTGATTGTTTAAGGGGACAGTGTCTAGTCTAAAACCCGGATTGCTTGCAAACTCTTGAGCTTCTTGCCTCAGACTCCTAAGTGATGTGATTATAAATGTACACGTTCAAACCTAGTGATTTTCATTTGCGTTTGTTTTTTGTCAACTTCATAAAATCTGGGGCCATCTGAAAGAAGGAACATAAAGAAAAAATGCCTTCATGAGATTGACCTGTATGCAAGTCTGTGTGGAAAATTTTATTGATTTATTGTAAGTGAACTTAGCGCACGTTGGGCAACACCACACCTTATCAGATGGTCCTGGATGGTATACGAAAGCAAGCTAAGCAAGTCATAAAGGGAAAGCCAGCAAGCAACATTCCTCTATGACCTACCACTGCTTCAGTTCCTCCCTCTAGATTCCTGCCTTGAGTTCCCACCCTGATTTCCCTTCAGAGTGGAATGTGACCTGAGATCTCTACGTTGAAATAAATATTTTCTCTACAAGTTACCACTGGTCATGGTGTTTCATCATGGCAATACAAAGCAAATTATAATACCTCCTCTTTTGAAGGAAAATAATATCCCATCATATGGCAATGTGCTACATACTTACAATTTCTTTTATAACCTCCCTTAAAGAAACGAACCATTTTCATAGCTTTAACCATTACTCTAACACATATAATAATGTCCCACTTGAGTTTGGATGAAAATATCCATCTTCTAAATATTTAACATAATTATATCATTCATCAGAAACTTTTATCCTAATTTAATTTTCTACCAATGAACCCTCTCTGTAATTGCCTAGTAACTAATTCTTAAAATCATCTGTGAGGACACAGAGCAGAGCCTGGCCCATCTGCCACCTGGAATGGAGGCTCGTAGAGGCTGAGCAACTGGTGGGTGGGAGACCAGGGCTGCCAGGGAGCAGAGAGATCTCTGCAGAGTGCACACAGAAAGTGCACCCCCTGTCTTGCCCTGCCCTGCCGTGCCTGATCCGGCAAACAGGAACAGAACATTGGAACTTCTGCTCACACCCGACGACTCTGAGGCATAAAACAGGGCTCGACCCATCTGACATCTGGACCAGTGGAGAACCAGGGACACAGACCAAATACAAGGGAAAGGCAAGAACATAACACTGACAACAAAATGGCAAGAGGAAAGAGTAAGAGTATATCCCAAGGGAACCAAGACAATCTATCAACACCAGAACCCAGCTCTCCCATAACAGCAAACATCGGAATTCCAAACACTCCAGAAAAAGAAGACACAGACCTGAAATCATACCTCAAGATGCTGATAGAGATACTTAAACAAGAAAGGGAGAAAAAGCAAAAAGATTCAGAAGCTTTTGAAGAAGAAACAAGAAAAACACTCAAAGAACTCAAAGAACTAGAGGAAAACAGAACCAAAGAAATAAAGGAATGGAAGAGGGAAGTTAAAACAGAAATTGACACAATAAAGAAAATGCTAAAAAAGATAACCCTAGAGTCAGAACACCAAAAAAAGAAATTAGGAGTCACAGAAGCAAGCATTTCCAATAGATTACAAGAGATGGAAGAGAGAATCTCGGGGGCAGAAGACAACATTGCAAACATAGACAAAACAGCCAGAGAAGATGCAAAAAACAAAAAGCTCTTAACCCAAAATGTCCAGGAAATCCAAGACACAATGAGAAGACCGAGCCTAAGGATAATAGGAATAGAAGAGGGAGAAGAGTATCAACTAAGAGGCACAGTAAATATCTTCAACAAAATCATAAAAAAAAATTTCCCTACCCTCAAGAATGAGATGACCACGAGCATAAAAGAAGCCTTCAGAACTCCAAATAGAGTGGACAAGAAAAGAATACCTCCTGACACATAATAGTAAAAACATCAAGTGCCCAAAGTAAAGAAAGAATACTAAAAGCAGTAAGGGAAAATGGTCAGGTAACATATACAGGCAGACCAATAAGTCTCACACCCAATTTCTCAACAGAGACTATGAAAGCTAGAAGAGCCTGGACAGACATCATGCACTCCTTAAGAGAGCACAAGTGCCAGCCCAAGCTGCTATACCCAGCAAAACTATCAATCACCATCGATGGAGAGATGAAGATATTTCAAGACAAATCAAAATTCACACAATATCTGACCACAAACCCAGCACTACAACGAATTATAGGTGGAAAACCCAATACAATGAGGGAAAATACAGCCTAGTAAAAACAAGAAAACCCCTAAACAAGAAAACTAAAAGAAGAAAAAAACACAGACACAACTCAACCCAAAAAAGCAATAATGGCAGAAAACAGAAACAACTATTCCTTGATATCTATTAACATAAATGGTCTCAACTCCCCAAAAAAGAGACATAGACTATCAGACTGGATACATAAACAAAATCCAGCCTTTGCTGAATACAGGAAACTCATCTCAGAGACAGAGACAGACACTATCTCAGAGTAAAAAGGTGGGAAAAAAACTTCCAAGCAAACAGCTCCAAGAAGCAAGCTGGAGTGGCTATTCTAATATCGAAGAAAGTAAATTTCCAACCAAAAGTTATCAAAAAAGATAAGGAAGGACACTTTTTACTCATTACCGGGGAAATCTGTCAGGAGGAACTCACAATCCATAACATATATGCTCCAAACAAAAAATCACCCACATTCATAAAAGAAACCCTACTAAAGCTCAAAAAATATATTTCACCCCACACAATAATAGTGGGAGACCTTAATACCCCACTCTCATCAATGGACAGATCAGGGAAACAGAAACTGAACAAGGACACTGCAAAACTAGCAGAGACTTTGAACCAACTAGAATTAATAGATATATACAGAACATACTATCCTAAAGTAAAAGAATACACCTTCTTCTCACCACCCCATGGCACCTTCTCGAAAATTGACCACATGATTGGACACAGAGTGAGCCTCCATTGATATAAGAAGATTGAAATACTCCCATGCATCCTCTCAGATCACCATGGTCTACGGCTGGTCTTTAACAACAACAAAGACAACAAAAAGCCCACATACACATGGAAACTAAACAACGCTCTATTAAAGGATAGCAGGGTCAAAGAAGAAATAAAGAAAGAAATTAAGGATTTTCTAGAATTCAACGAAAACGATAACACAACATACCCAAACCTATGGGATGCAATGAAAGCAGTATTGAGAGGAAAACTCATAGCCCTAAGTGCTTCCAAAAAGAAACTGGAGAGAGCTCACATCAGCAACCTGACAGCACAGCTAAAAGCCCTAAAACAAAAGGAAGCAAACATACCCAAAAAGAGTAGATGGCAAGAAATAATCAAAATTAGGGCAGAAATAGACCAAATAGAATCACAAAGAACCATTGAAAAAAATCAACAAAACAAAGAGTTGGTTCTTTGAGAAAATCAACAAGATTGATAAACCCCTAGCCAAACTAACTAGAGGGCAAAGAGAGAGTATCCAAATTAACAAAATCAGAAAGGAAAGTGGCGACATAATAACTGAAACTGAGGAAATTCAAGAAATCATCAGATCCTACTACAAAAACTTATACTCCACAAAATTGGAAAATCTGGAGGAAATGGATGAATTCCTAGACAGATACAAGGTCCCAAAGTTAAACTAGGACCAAGTAAACCATCTAAATAACCCTATAACACCTAAAGAAATAGAAGAAGTCATCAAAAGCCTCCCAACCAAAAAAAGCCCAGGTCCAGACGGGTTCAGTGCAGAATTTTATCAGACATTTATTGGGGATATAACACCAATACTCTCTAAACTATTCCAAAAGATAGAATCAGATGGAATATTACCCAACTCATTTTTTGAGGCTACAATAACCCTCGTACCTAAACCACACAAAGACCCTACAAGGAAAGAGAACTTCAGACCAATGTCACTTATGAACATTGATGCAAAAATACTCAACAAAATACTTGCAAACCGAATCCAAGAACACATCAAAACGATCATTCATCATGACCAAGTAGGCTTCATCCCTGGGATGCAGGGATGGTTTAATATAAGGAAATCCATCAACGTAATCCACCATATAAAAACAAACTCAAAGACCAAAATCACATGGTCCTCTCACTAGACGCAGAGAAAGCATTCGACAAAATCCAACACCCCTTCATGTTAAAAGTCCTGGAAAGAACAGGAATCCAATGCCCATGCTTAAATATAATAAAAGCAATATACAGCAAACCAACAGCCAACATCAAACTTAATGGTGAGAAACTTGAAGCAATCCTACTAAAATCAGGGACTCGACAAGGCTGCCCACTCTCTCCCTACCTATTCAACATAGTACTGGAAGTCCTGGCTGGAGCAATTAGACAGCAAAAGGAGATCAAGGGGATACAAATCAAAAAGGAAGAGATAAAAACATCACTCTTTGCCGATGACATGATAGTGTACTTGAGTGACCACAAAAATTCCACCAGAGAACTCCTACAGCTGATAAACAAGTTCAGCAAAGTGGCTGGATACAAAATTAACTCAAACAAATCAGTTGCCTTCCTATACTCAAAGGATAAACATGTGGAAATTAAAGAAAAGGTACCCTTCACAATCGTCACAAAAACTATGAAATACCTTGGTGTGACTCTAACTAAGCAAGTGAAGGACCTATATGACAAGAACTTCAAACCTCTAAAGAAAGAAATTGAAGAGGATCTCAGAAAATGGAAAGATCTCCCATGCTCATGGATTGGAAAAATCAACATCTTAAAAATGGCCATCCTACCAAAAGCAATCTACAGATTCAACGTAATCCCCATCAAAATTCCAACCCAGTTCTTCATGGAATTGCAAAGATCAATGTGCAATTTCATATGGAATAACAAAAGACCTAGAATAGCGAAATCCATCCTCAACAAAAAAAAAAAAAAAAAAAAAAAAAAAAAAAAAAAAAAAAAAAAAAAACATCTGCTGGAATCACTATCCCTGACCTCAAACTATATTACAAGGCAATTGTGCTGAAAACTGCATGGTACTGGTACAGAAATAGGCATGTGGATTAATGGAATAGAATAGAAGATCCAGAAATGAGCCCTCATGTATATGGTCACCTGATTTTTGACAAAGGAGCAGTAAACATTCAATGGAAAAAAAACAGCCTATTCAACAAATGGTGCTGGTCCAACTGGCACTCAGCATGCAAAAGAATGAAAATAGACCCTTTCTTATCTCCTTGTACAAAGCTCAAGTGTAAGTGGATCAAAGATCTCCACATTAAACCAGATACACTGGAACTATTAGATAAGAAAGTAGGGAAAACCTTAGAACACATAGGCACATGAGAGAATTTCCTGAACAAAACACCAGTGGCTCAAGCTCTAAGGTCAAAGATTAACAAATGGGACTCAATGAGATTGCAAAGTTTCTGTAAGGCTAAGGACATTGTCAAGAAAACAAAACGGCAACCAACAGAATGGGAAAAGATCTTTACCAACACCACATCAGATAGAGGCCTAATATCCAAGGTGTACAAGAAACTCCAAAAGCTAGACACCAGAGAATCAAATAACCCTATTAAAAAATGGGGTACAGAGCTAAACAAAACGTTTTCAGTTGAGGAACACCGAATGGCCGAGAAACATCTGAGGAAGTGCTCAAGACATCCTTAGCCATCAGGGAAATGCAAATCAAAACAACCCTGAGATTCCACCTCACACCAGTCAGATTGGCCAAGATCCAAAACTCAGATGACAGCAGATGCTGGCGAGGCTGCGGAGAAAGAGGAACACTTCTCCACTGTTGGTGGGGTTGCAAGCTAATACAACCACTCTGGAAGTCTGTCTGGCGATACCTCAGAAAATTGGATATAGTACTACCTGAAGACCCAGCTATTCCACTTCTGGGCATATACCCCAGGGACACTTTATTACACAACAAAGATATATGCACCACAATGTTCATAGCGGCTCTATTTATAATAGCCAGAAGCTGGAAGGACCCAGATGTCCTTCAGTAGATGAATGGATACAAAAATTGTGGTACATATACACAATGGAATACTACTCAGCCACCAGAAACAATGACTTAACCAAATTCTTAAGAAAATGGCTGCATCTAGAGAATATCATCCTGAGTGAGATAACCCAGTCACAAAAGAACAGACATAATATGCAGTCACTGATATTGGGATGCTAACCCCAGAGGTTTGCACTCCCCCAGAAACAACTCACAGACTGTGTGAAGTCCATGAAATAAAGAAAACAAAACAAAACAAAAAAAAATATTTACAAAACAATAAAACTTTAACTATTTCCATGTTACATTTTGTTTTACATGTACTTTAGCTCATTGTAATTATTAAGTTTTCAAGGCATAAAATCAAACCTTGAAAAAAATCAAGTACTGACTAAAAAATATATTCATATAGTTTTATGTAAAAATTATGTTAAAATCTGAAAAAAAGTACTGACAAAAAATGTATAATTTTAAGCAAAAAATGTTTAAAATCTGTACATTTATCTTTGTTTTGTAAAATAAAGTTGTTTAAAAAAAAAGAAAGTGAAATGAGGTTGCAAGATGGCTCTTGTTAGGGTTCAAATGTTTAAAACTCAATCCTAAGGTGGTGACACTATTGTGAAATATTCTGAAAATTTGTAGAAGAAAGGGTTTGGTTGGAGGAAGAAAGAGCGTGGGAACATGAATTTGAAGGTCATATTTTGCCTGGATACTGTTTCTCTTTCCTATCCATCACTAGGTAAATAGCATCTCCTCTACCTTTCCAAGCACCATGATGGGGCCAAAGAACCATGGACATTATTGTCTGAAATCATGAACTAGATTAAATCACTTATTTTCTAAGTTCTCTCAATAGGCATTCCAGCTATAGCTATGCAAAAGTAATGAAAATAGTATTCTTCTTCAGCCTCATACAGATCAAAGACCTTGTCTACTGAGGTAAGGGCAAGAAGCTTAAGAGTTTTCTTTATATGTTTGTGTCTAACAGACAACAACTCTTCTATGAATAGAATATAAACATATTAGATATATCTATAATATCTGTAGGGGTATTAATATCCAAGCACCTGGTTATGTACCTAAGACAGAACATGTAAATAAGCATGATAAACATCTATTCCTCACCATATATCTAACAATCTCTAGAACACACCAGGGCTCCCTTTTACTGGGGAAAGGGAAGAGAAGGTGAAGTTACATTGAAGCTGGTTTTATTTGCTTGTTTCTTTGTTTGTTTATTCTTTTTTCATTAAAATAAAAACATGTCCTGACTAAAAAAAAATCATCTGTAATTTCTGACTACGTGTATGAAGTATTTATGAAGTACCTCTCTACTCCACACTTTACCTTTGGTCTCAGTATATGATGTCAACAAAAACAAAATTCTAATTTGACAACAATCTAAACATTGTAACATCTAATTATGATAAATCCCTTATTACAAAAGAATAAAATTAACTATATCTTTTTATTTTGCACTTATATGAGGTATTTTACAATAGGCAACTTCACAGAAGCAGAAGGTAGAATGGGTAGCTACATTAGAAATTAAAAGACATGCTTCAATGGGTACAAAATTTCAGTAACTTAAGATGAATTGATATAAAGATACTCTGATTAAAAGTTGCTATTATAGTACTTGGTGTTATAGAGTGTTTACTGCATAAAATATAGACTAATGGTTTTATCATTAATGCTGAAGAAAGATCTGTTGAACAGATGCAATTTCTTTGAAAATACAGAGATGTATAAAGAAAAGCCATAAGCTCAGGAAGCTGGGTAGGATTCAAATGCACTTTTCTCTGTTATATTTTACACTGCATGTGGCACATTGAGAATAGTTAGGAAGGGTTAAGAAGATGGCTTAGCTGTTAAAAGCGCTAACTACTATTCTAGAATAGCAGAATTCCATTTCCCAGCAATAATATAGCAGTTTACAACCAAGTTACTCCAATTCCAGATGATCCAGTTCCCTTGTCTTACTTCTGTGAAACTAGACACACACACACACACACACAGAGAGAGAGAGAGAGAGAGAGAGAGAGAGAGAGAGAGAGAGAGAGAGAGAGAGAAGCATTCACTCAGGCATTCACACAAGCATTATTAAATATATCTTTTAAAACCAGTAGTTAGCAGTAGATTCAAGGTGTGATGACACATACTAACTGTAGCAGCAGGATTTATTCTGTAACTATTCAGATAACATAGATATGAAATTACAAGCATCATTAGTAAAACGTTTAACATTTGCAAAGTATTTCAATATTGTCTGACATTTTATATCCTGATATGTTACAAAAAGGAGATATAGCTATTCCCATTGTACATATTCAGAAGGAGAAAGAAACAAGACTTAAAGGTAATGAGGTGTAGCAATAGCCTCCGGAATCAAATATACTTTTTCAGAATTTCTGCCCTGGAAATTCCACATGACCTCAAAATGCAGGAGCTGACATTGGAATAGAAAGTTAAGTATACTGTGTTCTTTTCACCATTCAAGGGGTTTATAACATTTCAGGAGAAAAGGGACATGTAAGAGACATATCCTCAAATACTATACTAAATGTCATATCTAAAGTACCTTGAATATTATGCCAGTAGATAGCATTGACCTACAAAAATATTTTTCTCTCTCTACACAAATCAATAAAGACTTCTAATAGTATCATTTATATAAAATGCCTTTATGATGTTTGTTTTAGTTAGGGTTATCATTGTGATAAAATACCATGACCAAAAAAGCAACTTGGGGAGGACAGGGTTTATTTGACATCCACACCACTGTTTGTCATTTTCAGGACAAGAACTTAAACAGGACAGGAACCTGTGGATAAAATCAGATGTAGAGGCCATAAAGGGAAGCTAGTTATTAGCTTGTTGATCCTGGCTTGTTCAGCCAGCTTCTTATAGAACCCTGGACCACCATACCAAGGATAGCACCACAACAATGGGCTGGGCTCTTTGCCCATCAATCACTAATTTAAAAAATTCCCTACAGGCTTACCTACAGCCTGATCTTATGAAGGGATTTTCTCAATGAAGGTTTCCTCCTCTCCAGTGATTCTAGCTTATGTATTTGGCATGAGCATACCCAGCACAATGTTTACAGCCTTTGATTAAAGAAATACACTTCTAGGAATTTTTGTTAAAAAAATGAACAAAAATGTATGTAAAGGCTTATCTTAAAATGGTTATTGTGGCCTTGCATTTTGAAACTTAAAACAATCTAAATATTTTAAAGAGGAATTTATTCTATAAATTGAGGTATATCCACTAAAATGGATGAAATACATTAATATCATTCCATTCCTACTATAAGCTAGGTATGGTGCTGCAAGTCTCTAGTCTTGGGAGGTTCAGACAGGAAGATTAATGTAAATTTGAGGCCATCCAAGGCTACATAGCAAGAAGCTCACTCAAAAAAAAAATACCATTAAGCATTCACTCTAAAGAAGAAATGTAAAGTTAAATGGTATATCCATTATCTATACATAATGAAATATTATGTCACATTTAAATGGAACAAATTATTGATACATAAAATGAGACAAATGAGTCTCAAATGCAAAGTGACTGGGACAGAGCCTGCTATCTGCTGCACTAGATAGTTTGGGGATTTTTTTTTGTTCATTTGTTTGGTTGGGTAGTTTAGCAGGAAGAAGTTGTAATATAGTTGCTCCTTTTAAGTGCTAAACACTCTGCATGATATTTTTATCATTCTACATGGAATAGTATAAAATTTAAAGTATGAATTATTTATTTCTGAAATTTTGCATTTAATATTTTTGACCACAGTTAAATATAAGTAACTATGAGTTATTAAATCAAATAATGGAAAGCAAAAACTGTAGATTAAGCGTGTGATGGAGGTGAAGGGACTCATATACTAAGGAGGAAGTTGAGAAGAATAGAGATAGCCATCTTTGTCACTGAACAGTGTGTGAGTAGGAAGTGTTAGGGTGATGTAAAAAGGCTTTCAGAAAGAGGTATGAGGTAAAGCAGGACAGGAAAAAAATTCTTGAATATAAAGGTAAAAACAATATTAGAAAACATATTTAATTAAAGAAAACAGGGTCCCCTAATGAGCATTGAGGTAAAAAGGGGGAAAAAAGTAAGTCACATGAAAGGAGAGAAGATGAATGGGACTGGACATAAGGAATGAGAAAAATGTCATAAATACCTGTAATGTATGAATAGACATATACCATATCTGTGGTATGTGGTACTAGAACTTCATGAACTCCAGAGTAATTGGAAAATAAAAATCTAAGGAGTATGTGGAAAGAGAGTGGACAAAAGGTTAATAAGCATTACTCATTCCATCAATGTAAAATGTACCAATACAAGCACTACTAGAATTTGCATGAACAGCCAAGTACCAGTGACTTACTGATTGGCCTTTGAAGTCTTTGTCTTTACTTTTTTTCTTTTTCTTTATTTTTGGTGGTACTGGGCAGTGAGTCCAACATGTTGCATGTACTAAACAAGTGTCTTGCCACTAAGTTATATTCCTGTCTCCCTAATGCCTTTCTTTTAACTTCGAAGTTGAATTTTCTGTTTTATTTCCAATGAAAGCAACTCTTTTTTTATGGTTCTCTTCTTTTCCCCACATTGTTTTGACCCAACCTTTTTATTTCAAGATCCAAGAAAAGTCAAAAGGTTAACAATTGCATTCGAATTGAAATTCCAGAGAGTGTTTTTTTTTTTTTTTTTTTTTTTTTTTTTTTGTCATGGTTCATAACATTAGCATTCTTTTTAATTTTCTGGTTAAGCCCCTCTATCAATAAAATATGGTTTTAAACTGGAGTGCATCTATTGGAACACTGTGTTCATCATGCATCAAAAGATATCAAAATAGTGTGGCCCATGTTTGTGATTTTCAAACCACCTTGGGCACAATATTGAATCATGGCACCTCCAGGAAGGTAAACGTTTAAAGGTAGATCTGCTATTCTTTCTTGTTCTTAATAACATGCCACATCTGCAACACAGGGAGAGATTCAGAGGTTGACTTTGAAATAAATAAATTTATGTGTAGTTTACTACTTAAATTCAGTAGACAATACCCCATGGTGCTGGTGCTGTAGATAATTAATGATTTTTCCACTAGAAAATGTGGATTACAAAGCCCCATCAGAATTACACATAGTAGTTATAAAAACATCTGTACAATAAAATGGCAAAGGACAACCTGGTGTCATATAAAAACTATATGCCAATAAATCTACTTCTGATGGGCTACTAAAAATGGACACATGAGGCATAAAATGTGTGGATGTATTATGCCAGCCAGTTTTGCAAAGGATGACAGGCTTCCAGGGGTGCCTTGAGAAAAGAAACAGCTGTTGTTGGCATCAGCACTACTACAAGAAATGACATGATAATTCTGGGGGTACACATATGAATGTTACCCCATATTTTATTGAGTTTGGATAGATGTGAGACTCTAAATCAAACTGCCAATATCCCTTTAACATTCTCTTCAGAGGAATGCAAAATCCAGTCTTATAAAAAATATCATTCAACTGTATTATTTCTACAGCAGACATACTTCTAGTAATGATAGAGCAGAGAAGGAACGGAAGGAGACTGTTGATTTGTCTTATTTTTAATTGCATAAAAACATTTTAGGGATTCAAACTACAAGTGAGAATGAGTAGCTTGGATGAACTTATAAACTATGAAAGAATGAGAAAACATTGTTTACCTAGAGGGTGGTTGGGAGAGGAAGCACCTTCACAGAAGCAAGAGGAGGGGGAAGCAGAGGGGGATGGGAGTGGGTAGGAATAGCATTTGAAATGTAAATACAAAGAATATCTAATAAAGAAAGGAAAGAAATAAAAGTGCACTGAATTTCACCATGAGACCAATAAGACTGGTCCACATGAAAAAAAAAGAATTTTGTATCGCTTAAGTTTTAAGGAGAAATGATTAACAGTAAAGAGGGGTAGGTAAGAAATAGTAAGAAGTTATTACTGGGGCTAGAGAGATGGGTTAATATTTAAGAGCACAGATCTGAGTTCAATTTCCATACGGACATATTAGCTGGCTCCCAACTGTCTGGAACTCCAGTTGCAGGGATTGCCAACCTCTAGCATTCATAGGCATCCAGCATACACACGCTGCAGATATATGTGCAAGCATACCAACCAGACACACAGAATTTTTAAAGTGTCTTAATCTTCTTATTTAACTGGAACTTAGAGTTATTGCCTTTAAAAACTTTTACAATTATTTAATAAGAATATTTTAATAATTTCTATGGTTCAGGGGAGCAGAAACTCTGCCTTAGGGACACGGTTTCCAACTGGTGCTCAGGCCGTCTGCCATCAGGAACAGCTGAGATCCAGGGAGACAGGCCTGGTGAGACTGCTCTGCTAGTAGCCTGGCACACAAAGGTCTGGACGAGTGCCCGGAAAGCGCGCCCCCACCTGATTGGTTCAGGGGAGCAGGAATTCTGCCATAGGAAAACAGTTTCCAACCAGAGGGCCCGTGCATGCAGAAAAAAATGCTCAGGCCATCTACCACCAGGAACAGCTGAGATCCAAGGACACAGGCCAGGTACACTGTGGAAACAGAAACCAATCACTGACAACAAGACCATGTATAATCACAGACAACAATATGGAAAGAGGAAAAAGAAAGAACTTACCCAAGGGAAACCAAGACAAACTGGCAACACCAGAACCCAGCTCTCCCATCACAGCAAAGAGCAGAATGCCAAACACTCCAAAAAGAAGACTCAGATCCAAAATCATACTTCAAGATAATGATAAAGATACTTAAACAAAAACGGGAGAAAAAGCATAAAGAAATGGAAGCTTTTAAAAGGGAAACAAGAAAAACACTCAAAGAAATCAAAGAACTAGAGGAAAACAGAACCAAAGAAATGAAGAAATTGAAGAAGGAATTTAAAATGGAAATGGAAACAAGAAGGAAAACACTAAAAGAGACAACCCTGGAGGTAGAAAATTTGAAAAGAAAATCAGGAGTCACAGATGCAAGCATCTCCAACAGAATACAAGAGATGGAAGAGAGGAATACAAATCGAAAAGGAAGAAGTAAAAACATCACTGTTTGCAGATGACATGATATTATACATAAGTGGCCCCAAAAATTCCACCAGAAAACTCCTACAGCTGATAAACAAGTTTAGCAAAGAGACTGGATATAAAATTGACTCAAACAAATCAGTAGCCTTCCTCTACTCAAAGGACAAACATGCTAAGAAATTAGGGAAATGATGTCCTTCACAATAGTCACAAACAATATGAAATACCTTAGTGTGACTCTAACTAAGCAAGTGAAGGACCTATATGACAAGAACTTCAAACCTCTAAAGAAGGAAATTGAGGAAGATCTCAGAAAATAGAGAGATCTCCCATGCTCATGGATTGGAAGGATCAACATTTCAAAAATGGCCAAAAGCAATCTACAGATTCAATACAATCCCCCATCAAAATTCCAACCCAATTCTTCATAGAGTTGAAAAGAGCAATGTGCAATTTCATCTGGAAAAACAAAAGACCTAGAATAGCAAAATCCATCCTCAACAACAAGAAAACATCTGCGGGAATCACTATCCCTGACCTCAAGCTATATTACAAGGCAATTGTGCTAAAAACGGCATTGTACTGGTACAGAGATAGGCACGTAGATCAATGGAATAGAATAGAAAATCTAGAAATGAACCCTCACATAGAAGGTCACTTGATTTTGACAAAGGAGCTGTAACCATTCAATGGAAAAAGGACAGCCTCTTCAACAAATGGTGCTGGTCCAACTGGCACTCAGCATGCAAAAGAATGAAAATAGACCCTTTCTTATCTCCTTGTACAAAGCTCAAGTGTAAGTGGATCAAAGATCTCCACATTAAACTAGACACACTGAAACTATTAGATGAGAAAGTAGGGAAAACCTTAGAACACATAGGCACAGGAGAAAATTTCCTGAACAGAACACCAATGGCTCAAGCTCTAAGGTCAAAGATTGACAAATGAGACTTAATGAGATTACAAAGTTTCTGTAAGGCTAAGGACAGTGTCAAGAATACAAAACAGCAGCCAACAGATTGGGAAAAGATCTTTACCAGCCCCACATCTGATAGAGGCCTAATATCCAAGGTATACAACGAACTCAAGGAGTTAGACACCAGAATATCAAACAACCCTATTAAAAATTGGAGTACAGAGCTAAACAAAAAGTTCTCAATTGAGGAATATCGAGTGGTGGAGAAGCATCTAAGGAAGTGCTTGACATCACTAGCCATCAGGGAAATGCAAATCAAAACAACCCTGAGATTCTACCTCACACCAGTCAGAATGGCTAAGATCAAAAATTCAGATGACAGCAGATGGTCGTGAGGATGTGGAGAAAGAGGAACACTTCTCCGCTGTTGGTGGGGTTGTAAACTGATACAACCACTCTGGAAATCAGTCTGTTGATTCCTCAGAAAATTGGACATTCCTGAAGACCCAGTTTTTCCACTTCTGGGCATATACCCCAGAGACACGCCAATATACAACAAAGACACATGCACCACAATGTTCATAGCATCCCTATTTATAATAGCCAGAAGCTGGAAAGAACCCAGATGTCCTTCAGTAGATGAATGGATACAAAAATTGTGGTATATTTACACAATGGAGTACTACTCAGCTATCAAAAACAATGACTTAACCAAATTCTTTAGAAAATGGATGCATCTAGAGAATATCATCCTGAGTGAGATAACCCAGGCACAAAAGAATCGACATAATATGGAATCACTGATAATTGGATACTAACTCCAGAAAGCTCTGAACACCCCCAGAAACAACTCCCTTTTGGCATTCTGATACCATGTCTTCTTATATAGCCCAGGCTGGCCTCCATCTTCACCAAACTGCATATACAACCATGTACAGCAAACTTTCCTCTAAGAGATACCTAAGATTAGTGCAGAAAAACAAACACCTTTCTGTGAAAAGAGAACATGCCTTGTTCTCAGAATCAGAAAGAACTCCCAATACTTTAGAATGATAACTAGGAAAAACAATGAGAGAAATCGTGAAGCTTTAATCCTTGGAGACCTTTAAGGAACAGTTTTTTTTTTTTTTTTTTTTTTTTTTTGTCAGTGTAGCCATTCATAGTCATACAGCCAGCAAGTGTGAGGCCACCAAATGCTCCCTGGAGTTCTAATCTCCCTTATATACACATGGCTCAAGAAGAGTCTTCACTAAGCAGCCAGGAGGTGGGATCACTAACTCTCCAAAGGGCTTCCTTACCAGAGCAGGTTTTGATTGGGAGAATCGTATAACCTTGGTTCTGATAAAGTTGGGTGGGGAATCTAATCCATGTTTTGAAATCAGATATTATTTACAATGTAAACAAATCAAGGTCAAAGTGCTGTATCCTAGAGAAGGGGCAAGAAGAGCGTCGGCAGAGAATGGGAAAGGCAGGGTGGAAAGTTAAAAGGGAGGCAAAGTGAAGGAAAAGAAGTATATACAAAGGACAGAGAGAAGTGAAAGACTGGGGAGTACTTCAAAGCAGCAGCTAAATGTCTTTCCTTCTCTCTAATATGGATTTCTATCTGCCAAAAAGATAAAAGCATAATTACCTGCTAAATACAAATTTATTTCTTATATCATTTAAATGACACGTCTCCAAGGGACAAAGCCTGGTTAAAGGTTGTGTAATGCAATCTCTCTATTACTCTATATAAAACAAAGAAGCTGGAGTTACATTACCCTTAAATTGTCTGGCATGGGCGAAGTTAACTTTTATTGGAAGCTGTTCTTTCATATTCTACAGTGTAGTCAAGGATATATTAGCTTTGACGTTTTCCTACATCTCAATATGCTGTGAAGTGAATTTACTGTGAGACTAATTTAGAAGGGAATTTTTCAGTGAAAGAAATAATAGCATCAGCTGAGCTACCAATTATTAGTAGAATGAAGATTCAGAAAAAAAACTTGCACACATAGAATTGGTAGATGTGAGTAAGAATGCTTCTTATATTTCTATTTCAGATGGTGTTCCATGTTCTGTTTTTTCCTCTGTACTGAATATTGAATCCAGAATGTGTGTTTCTTGAAATTCACATGTCTTGAAAGTTTATTAAGGAGGAAGTTTGCACAGAATTTTTTTATCTGCAGGGAGGGAAAAAAATCAGACATAAGCATTACAAAAAGGACACTTTTAATCAGCTTTAGTAAAGAGAGAGGACCCTACAACTTGAGCATTAGAAAAATAGTTGAAAATCTGGTAATGACAATAGCACAATTCCTGTGACACCATCTACTCCGGGAGCTAAAGAAGGGGAAGGAATTAGTACAAGGTCAATCTAGATACTGAGTGAAGTCTTACCTTAGTTGTTTTTAAAAATGGGCAATTTAAAGATAATTGCTTGGACTTATGTATAATAACGTCATTAAATGAATTCTAAATGCAGACCATATATATATATATATATATACATATATATATATATATATGTATGTATGTATGTATGTATGTATGTATATATATATATATGTATATATATATATATATATATATATACATGACCTCACAGACTTTTCATGAAATTCTATTATCCTTTGCTATCATCAGGAGTCATTCTGCCACCTTTGGTTGTCTTTTTCACTAATATGGTGAACAACTGTCATTTTGAAGTACCAAATTAAGCGTGTAATTCATAAATAAGTATAAATCCTCTTTAACTGAATAAAACTAAGACATTTGCATTTATCTTTGTGCCTGGATGAGTTTAATTTCACTTAGATTAAGCCAGAAATTTCAGAACATGGGGTTAATCCATCCTGTCTTCATGGGAAACTGAGCAAACAGACCAGTATCCGTGTAAAATTGTAATTCTGGACATTAATGTTGTCTTTCCTGTTTACCATGAATTTGACCTCCTTGCCTTTCTTTTCTTTTTCTTTTTCTTTTTTCTTTTTGCAGCTTCAGTCCAGGGTCCCTGGGAGAGAGCCATCTCACCAAATAAAGTGCCCTACTATATCAAGTAAGTCAAAGCATTTATGGTATCGGATTTCTATGTTCACAAATAAATTTCTTTTTAAAAGTTTTTACCCTTATTTACAATATCTATTTTTTTTAACTCCCAAGGAAGTGGATAATAAATTTATGCTAAAATTATCTCTATAAAATTGTTGATGCGATATAAAATCACTTTTATAGATAATGCAGCATATGTGGTGTGTTTTGGAGGGTGAGCAGAATTTTTACAGTATAGTCAAAATATCCAAGTAATATCATTGATAGTGGGAGTGAATACTTGACAGAAAAATGTTATTCATGTAGGTGTTTTCTGCAGTTCTTCTACAGAGGTGAAAGATCTATCGAGTAATATTTACACAAACTGTTTCAATGAATTATATGTCACATAACCCATAGGCAGACAGCCTAGAATTTGTGGAGCTGAGATGTTCATTCTCAACATTTAGCTCTTAGACTTAGTTACCTAATAATAGGGTCAGAGTAGAACTCTTTTTACTGGCAACATTTGTGACAGTAAAAGGAAAAGAGGCAAAGGATAGATGTTCTATGAAACATAAATTATGATATATTAACTTGACATGAAGGAGAAAGAATATTGAGTGATTATGATGCTTTAACCATCTCTCATCAATCATGCAAGAATCTAACTTAAGTCTAACTGTGAATTGGCTCCCCCAACAACAATTAGAAGAAATGGGGTTTATGAAATAGTATTCAGTAGCAAATAATGTCTTTGAACTTTTTTGGCATGAATCTGAATACAAATATTACATGTTTTCCCAGTTATTCAGCCTGCCATCTTTTATCAAATCTGTTTTTCTTCTTCTGGTGCCCGTCAGTTCTCCATAATTCAGTCCCAAAGCAATTACTTCAATTCAAGATCATCACAACTTCGTTCTCATAAAATGGGAATTCATGCATCAGTTTTGTTAACTCAAAAAAAATGAGGATAAAGGGACTTTAGGAACTCTCCTAAGTAAGACATGTTCTTCAGGAATATGGTTTAACTTTTATTTCATTAAAATTTTCCCAAATGAGATATCTTTGAACTTAAAAAAACTTCTATATGTCTTCATCCTACTTTTAAGTTTTCTTTTTTCAAAATGTTTTCATTATTTTTATATTAATTGCATTTATCTCATAACTCAAAATTATATATTTTAAACATCAGTTTAAGGTACATATGTTACTCAGCAATATATAGATTTAAATGTGCATGTGTATTTTATGGAATCTTTCATTCAAACTCTTTGTAGTGATTTCCTATATCAAAGTCTTTGTCAGTACAGATTTCATTTCAGATTAAGATATTTAAGACTTACTAGTTCCAGTAAAGCTCTGTTAACGTTAAACTATTTAGATAGTTTATCTGATCCTCATTTAACTTTGGTATCTGGTATCTATCTAGAAAATTTTCTATTTCATTCAAATTTTCCAGTTTTTGTTGAGTATAGGCTTTTGTAGTAGGATCTGATGATTTCTTGAATTTCCTCAGTTTCAGTTGTTATGTCTCCACTTTCATTTTTGATTTTGTTAATTTGGATACTCTCCCTTTGCCCTCTAGTTAGTCTGCCTAAGGGTTTATCTATCTTGTTAATTTTCTCAAAACAAACAAACAGCTCTTGGTTTATCGATTCTTTGTATAGTTTTTTTTTTCTCTATTTGGTTGATTTCTGCTCTGAGTTTGAATATTTCCTACCACCTACTCCTCTTGGATTTATCTGCTTCTTTTTGTTCTAGGGCTTTCAGTTGTGCTGTCAAGCTGCTAGTGTATGCTCTCTCCAGTTTCTTTTTGGAGGCACTCAGAGCTATGAGTTTTCCTCTCAGTACTTCTTTTATTGCATCCCATAAGTTTGGGTGTGTAGTGGTGTCATTTTCATTTATGTCAAGAAATCCTTGATTTCTTATTTTTTCCTCTTTGACCATGCTATCATTGAGCAGAGCATTGTTCAGCTTCTATGTGTATGTTAGAATGACTAAGATGAAAAACTCAGGTGACATCAGATTCTGGTGAAGATGTGGAGAAAGAAGACCACTCTTCCATTATTAGTAGGGTTGTAAGCTGGTATAACCACTCTGGAAATTAATCTGGCAGTTCCTCAGATAATTGAACATAGTACTACCTGAAAACCCAGCCACTCTATTCCTGGGCATATACCTCAAAGATGCTCCAACATATAACAAGGACACATGCTCCACCATGTTTATAGCATCCTTATTTTTAATAGCCAGAAGTTGGAAAGAACCCAGTTGTCCATCAACAGTTGAATGGATAAAGTTTGGTACATTTACACAGTGGAGTACTACTCAGCTATAAGAAACAATGACTTCATCAAATTTGTAGACAAATGCATGTAACTAGAGACTATCATCCTGAGTGAGGTGACCCAGTCACAAAAGAGCACATATGGTATGCACTCACTGATAATTGGATACTATTCCCAGAAAGCTCAGAATACCCAATACCCAAGAAACAATTCACAGACATTAGCTCAAAAAGAAGGAAGGGCAAAATGGGGACGCTTCAATCCTTCTTAGAAAAGAGAACAAAACTCTCATGGGGGGAAATGCAAGGTCAAATAGAGGAGCAGGGATTGAAGTAAAGATCACTCAGAAGCAGTCTTACCTGAGGATCCACCACATATGCAGTCACCTAATCCAAGCAGTATAGTTAATCCCCAAAAGTACTTACTGGCAGGAACCAGACAGAGATGCCTCCTCAGGGACTATGCCAGAGTCATATCGACAGAGCTGAGCATGTTTGCAGCTAACCATCAGTCTGAACTCAGGGATCCCAATGAGGTTGCTAAAGAGAGGACCTAAGGAGATGAAAGGGTCTGCAATCTCATGGGAAGATAACTATCAAACAACCAAACTCTCCAAAACTCCCATGAAGTCAAACACCTTTGTGCACACTTTGAGAGACATATTAATCCAGTTGCTTATGTAGCTGAAGATAGCAGTGTCTGGGGGGTAAATGGATAACATTTCAAATGTAAATACCGAGTATCTGATTTTAAAAGAGTAAAAAATAAAAGGAAGAAAAAGAAAACTACTTCCCCATACCAGAATTTGTCAGTAGGCAGAATTTATTCAGCACTGGGGGCAGTAGCATGAAAGCCTCCTCCGTCCGTAGAAGTTTGTTATTGAGACCAGTTCCATGCATACCTGATGCCAATAAAGCAAGTGCGGTGAGTTTATAGTTGCTGTGGCCACACTGGGCCTAGAAAAAGGTGTTTCACAGCTTTTCTTACTATCACAATTCCTTACTGGCAAAACCAAGCAGTTTCCTCAACCTTACTTACTTTATTTTAATGCTTAAAACCTTTCCATTTTCAATGACATGTTATCCAAATAACAAGATGTTTACATACCAAAAAGAAGTTTGCATACCAATAGTGTAAGACTGATGAGATTGGTGAGTTAGACAGTCATTCTTGAAATGTTAAGACATTAACAGTATTTTTGTTGTGGATAGGAAATCTGGCAGTGTTTATGCATTTCCTCACATCAGCTTTTCATCTGATTCTATTAACCTCCAGTTTCATACTTCAGACTACATGCTTGTCTAGTTTATTATTGATAGCATACATCATTGTTAGAATTTTCATTTCCCTTGAAGCTCTCGTTCCTGCCAGCACCTCTATCAGGTTATTTGATCACAGCTTTCATTGCCACTGAAAAAATAGTCACCAACATTGTTCAACCTGCTACAACTGCTTTTTCTACGCTCTGCCATTTTGTACTTGTTTGGCTTTACTGTCAAACTCATGAAAATTTTAGTATAATAGCCTTTAACCAGCTGCTGTGTTCTGTTAGGATTTCTTTCACCTTTTTATGTTTTATAATCCCATATGGGTAAACCAAACAGAGCCAAGAACTGGGATTCTCTTGCTTACTTGATGAGATAGAAAATTATTCTTCTGTGTGCTGGACTGTCAGAAGAATGTAGGAATCCCAAAGTTTCATGCAGGATATCCAACATAGATGTCATAAAAGCTAATAAATATTGCATTGAACAGAATAACGAGGCAACCAGCCCTGGGCTCTAACCCATATAAAGGCACGAGTGGTGTTTTTTTTTTATTTGTCTGGTTTACGAGTTAACCTAGTAAGTTTCATCCTGAAAATTAAGGTACATCATGCCCAGTTGCTCATAATATACTGGAAAATGACTGGCAGTGAAGTTTATCCAAAGCTGTGTAAGATTTTTGCCACATGTTGCTTCAGCCTTGTCTTAAAAAAACAAAACAAAACAAAAAAAAGAACAAAAAAAAAACCCTCCCATGTGTATACTGAATTCTATATAAATCAATGATTATTCACTTTCTTTTCATTCTGCATCCCTGGACCACAGCTGGCCCTAGTTAAATGGTTTGAAAATCAATGAAGACATTTATACTTGCTCACTGTGGATTTTAATCTCACATGCCCTGACTAATGCTTTTTCTTTCCAGCCTCCTGTTTTGAGAAATACTAATAGTTTTAAGTATTGTAGTCTGTCCTTGAGTGAAAGATGAGCTTTCCCCTTGATCGTCTTGGCTGTTTTTCCCTGGACCTGTTCCAGCTCTGTAATGCATTCCCTGGGACAGCATGAGTAGAACAGCCCAGATATTGGTTATTAAATTTGTTAGCACTGTCCCTAGTCTCCACTCACTCATGAAGAATGTAAATGTTATTTACTGGCTCCCATTGGTACAGAAATGGAGCAACCAATTGAGGTCATAACCTGTTCCACACGGATTAGTTCTAGCTGAGGGCTGATTTTCTGCTACTTTTCCGTATTACCAGATGAACTGCTTCACCTTAAATTTCTGTCAGCTGTCCCTTAGGAAAGATTTGCTTTTTAGACAAGCTGGTCATTTTCCTCCTTAAAAGGTGCTGTGGTTGCTAAATATTGGTATGAATCTGCTAATAAAACCCAGTAGCAAACCTGCTGACACTATCAGCAATAATGTATTACACAGGGTTATTTTCTAAACATTTCTGAGGTACTTTATGAGGGAATGAAAAAGAGGGTTCTGGGGAAACTAAATGTTCAACTTTAAAAAAAAAAAAGCATAGAATTCACACAAAGAAACTTATGTTCAAATGACTTTTGATCTCTTTTTGTTGGTGAGGGTGTGTGTGTGTGTGTGTGAGTGTGTGTGTGTGAGTGTGTGTGTGTTTGTGTTTTGTGTGCTTGTACACATGTGTGTGACCATGATCTATTCTTTTACCGCTCTCAATTCCAGGCACGTTTCCACAGCCATTTATCATATCTATGTTGCTTAAAACTTTCTAGTTGGTTATTGCTTAGCAAAAAAAAAAAAAAAAAAAAAAAAAACCAAAAAACTGCCTGGCTAAAGTCAACATTTCTTTTACTCAGTGCCTCTCATTAGCACTGCTATGCCTGGTAAAATTAGTAGTTTAGGTTCTGACTGGCTGTCCAGTTTTCTATGGTCTGTTATTACCATAAGCTGCAGAAGTATGCATTTACTTTTCTATATGGAATTGTGGCCATCCACCTAGACCTATCTCTTGGTGTTCTGTATCTTGTCAGTGCACATTCCAGTTTTACTTCATAGACCAGAATCTGATCTCAGTACTGACACTCCTTAACTTCAGTAGCCTTGGAATCATAACAACACCTTTTCCTTGTACTGTGGCACTTTGGTTCCTAATTCCAACACTGATTTTCAGGTTTGACATGCCCTCTGTGATTGAAACATATTTCTCTGTCACCCATGCTCCAGTTTTTAGTCATGCCAGGTGTCAATCTAGCTTGAGTTTTGGGTTCTTTCCTTCTTTGAATTACTGATTTCAATTTCAGTATGAGAATCTATACACAGAGGAAGCAATGGTTAACTGTCTCTGAGCTTTATCATATAAAATATCTCCATAATGGTTGGTTCACAGTGGGTGTATCAGTTGATCAACTGATACCTAGATATGATAGGGTTCTTGTTATACCTGACTCGAAAGATGTTCCTCCATTTCTCACTCTTATCTTGCTATCCTAAAAACCATAAAGAGTATTCTGACATTTCATTTTTATATTAGCTGAGTCTTGGCAAAAACAGTTATAGAATATGAACGCATCATACAGTGTAGTTTTTGCTGTTTCTGGTAAGATTATCCTTTTGTCTCTATTTTCCTTCAAAACAACTTCTAGTAGTTAACATTATGTAGTGGGAAGTTAAGAAAAGGTGCATCCAAATGACTTAAAAACCTCATTCCCTTCTTTATATAAACTAGCTTTTTGGTATTTGTCAATTATTTTGATTTGGAGAGGAAGGCTTGGTTTTTCCTTCTATCATCCAAAAAGACAGAGCCACAAAATATTATAGGTCATTTCCAGTCCTGACATTAACTCATACTATGAATGTTGGCTTTGAAGTAGAAATTGTTTGTGATAGTTATCTCAAGGAGTGAATATGAATTTTCATAACACTCTTGGAGATTCTTATTGTACCCTCAGTCTAAACAGAATGGAAAGGACAAGTGATGTTAAAACTTTTACTTAATAATTCCACACCGATGATGATATAAAATAAATATAAAAGAAAATCCACTGTTTAATTTGAGCATTTATTCTTTGAGAATACTAGGAAATATCTACAGCTAACATCACTGTCAAAACCCTGATGCTCTGACTTTTCAAAGGCAGTACACAAAGATAACCCAGAGGTCAGTCCTCTCTGCTGTGCTTTCTCCCCCATAGTTTGATGGCTCCAAAGGTCACATTAGTAGAGTCTCATTAAGCTCTGAAGCTACAGTAAAGGAATCGTCAGTAATGCTTAATTAATGATATAATCAGGAAAACAACTCAGGTTAAGGCATTAACTGAAAGAAAGTTAATAAGATGCCAAAGTTCCATGCAGAATATTGATTCTGGCCTTTGATTTTGCAGAGTTCACTGGGAGATACATTAGTAACTTCTGTGTCTCATAAATCTATGAAAACTTCTTTACATACCTTTATAATAGTTTTATAAGCTAGGTTGTATAATCATAACTTAAATAACAGACTCCACAAGAAACTAAACTTTAGTTCTTTTTCTAGTGTATTTTGTCGCAGCACATGCTTGGCAAATATTTTAAAGAAGGAATGAAATGAATAAACATACGGCAGTAATATTCTGTGAATTTCACCTTCCTAACTTTTTTCTTCCTTCTCAAATTTAGGAAACATTTTCTCCCATGTTAAATGTGGGGCCCAGTGCCTAGGCAAGTGCTCTCCCCATAAGTTCCATCTCTATCACCTCTATCAATTTGGATTGATGAACTAAATACATCACGTATACCCTCTAGACAGAAAGTCTAATATTTAAAAACCATATTGAGTTTAAAACCTTGTTATTTTTAATTATTTAATTTTATGTGTATGAACACTTTATCTGTATATATGTTTGTGTACTGTTTGTGCCTATTGCTGGAGAGGTCAGAAGAAGGTAAGCTACAATTTAAGTGATGGAAACCAAACTTGGACCCTCCTCTCCATCCTCCTATACTAGAATTGTTGTTGAGTTTCTCTTGTCTTATGTTGCTTGTCTTACAGGACATGATACTTAACATACACATCTGATTTTCACATGTCAAAACCTGAATTCTTGCATGCGTAAATTTCTCCATTCTATTTCTAGCACTACCCAAACTAATTTCATCTTTGTCTTTCTTTGTCTAATAGAATTATTGGCCATTTCATTCAGTCCTTTGGAACCTGAGTTCCCCCCACACACATAAAAGAATAATGTGGAGAAAGAGATAGGAATAACATTCTGTCCCTAGCTGGGAGACTTTTGGCAACTGATACTGGCTCATAATGGTAGTGTCTACTTTCTTTAAGACTATGACACCTGGTAGATTGACCATGTTCAGTGAAAGCCGCACATACAGGAATATATAAGCAACACAAAATAAAAATTTATTGAAGGAGCACAACAGGAGGAAAGCAAGGAAGGGTAGTGGAGGATTAAGGAAAGGAAGGAAGTGGAAGAGAAGGAGGAGAAAAGGAAAAAGAGGAAGTAAGGGAGAAGGAGAAAAGGGAGAAGGAGGAGGAGAAGGAGAAGAAATAAATTTGTATGAGTAAGAATGGAGGAATGAGTCTGGAAAAGAGGAGAGAAGCTGAATACAAACAATTAAGGCCCCTAACCAATCAAATGAGAAAAAGTAAGGGAGTAGAAGTAATTACTATCCTGTGAACCTCTGAAAGAATTTGCAGCCAAAAGACTCAGTGCTTAATGGAGAAAGGTGCAAGAACATACGTCTGAACAAGGAGACGTGGATAAAATAAAAAGATGATTTAAAAAAAAAAGAAGTAATTACTGGGATCTCTCTGAGCCCTTGCTTTATTGTCAAAGAAGTAGGTTCTTATGTTTTTGTAAATGGGACTTAGTAGATCTCTTTTCTTTCCCAGTGACCACTGATGCTTGACAATTATGATGCAGTTTGCTTCACTTCGCATTGTATGTAGGATCTACTTTGGGAACTGGGATTTTAGATTTAGAAGCTTAAGATAATGTCATAGAGTATAAAAAAGTTTTACTTTACAGGAGGATGCCAAAATAGTCTACATATATAGTGCTTCAAAGAAGATACATATGCTTATATATAATATGTTTCTTATTATGGTGTAATAACTACAGTTAAAACACATGTGCAGGCTTTTAAAAACTGTAATTGTAATCCATAGTATAATACACATATCAGTCAAAAACTATTAGTGGCTTTTCTCATCTCTGTTCAAACTAAATTGAAGTCTAAGAGATTTGTAAAGCAGCTAGGATTACAGTTTTGAGGAAATGCTCAAAGAGATCCAGCCAGGATGAGCTACATATTTGGAATTTTTTAGGACCCAAATATAGCCATGATCAAATTAGTTTATTTTAACTTTAAGAGTTCCCATTCAGTTTGAGATATGAGCAAATTCCCAAACATTCCTGAGCTTCTGAACTTTAATTGCCTCTTATCCTGTCCTCTTGGGAAGAAGCATCCTGTTCCCTTCACAAAGGTCAGCAGCAGACCAGACAACATTTGAAAATAACTTAATAACCCTGAACTGCCTCTCCCCTTCAGATAATTTTCTTAGAGCATTAGGCCTTTGAACACTGACCTGGATACAGAAAATGTCTGCTTCTCAGCAGTAAAACTTCAAATCCTATTTACTTCACCCCTGTGCCTTTCCAGGAGGTTAGACACCCCACATATGTGTATGCCGTTCTTAACAGAATTAAAGCAGTGTATAAATCAGTGCTATGATGTTGCAAAATTTAAAATCTTTATACAAGACAGAAAAGCAATCTGCACTTTTCTCAGCAGTCTGAAAGCAGATTCTAAATGAAGCTAACCTCATTGTCAGCATTCAACAAATGATCATGCCTTTTGTGATGTCATTAGCTCCTGGGTGAATAAAACTGTGAAGCTTTGCTTCTTTTTCTTAAACTTTCAATAGTTTTTTTTTTTTTTTTCTCTTCTGTTTTTTCTTTTCCAGTTCTTTCACATCCATCTTGGTCCTGAAACCACAGATATCAAAGACTCAGTTTAAAGTGGATTTTTTTTTTTTTTTTTTTTTTGTACTTGCTTCTTTCTTGGTTTACAATGAAGTTTTCTTTTCCCCGTTGGTCACTTTTTCTGCGTCGAAAGCTTTCTGTAAACAGATTTTTTTCATACTCATGGTCCATATAATCTCTTATCCAAAAAGAAAACTCAAGTTAATATGCACTTACTGTGTGCTGAATGATTGACTAGGGCCTTTATCTACAAAATGGAACACTTAGTTCTGTATATTTTGAGTCCTTATCACAATCTGTGGATATTTTATAATGATAAAACTACTGAAGCAGAAATAATTTGAAAACTTAAAAAGATTAATAAATGGGTAGAAATCTGATATTCACAATCAGCATCACTATTACTGCATGTCTGTTCTTCCCACACATTTCAACTTTCAGTTCTATAGGTTGGAAACTGACTCTTGGGAAACTGCTACTTTGTACATCACCCCCAAAAACCCATTAGCCCTTCTTTGTATTGCTAGTAGCCCCCCTCCACTTTGGCTTTATCTATACAGTCAGATTCTTCTGTCACTGCTGTTTTGTGAAGATCTTTAGTTACTTTTTGTAGCTTCTGGTAACAAAGGAAGGAGAAAAAAAAACATTGTCAGCCCTAATATAAGCATTCTAGCGTGTACTTTTGCTGGAAAAAAGGCAAAGGACTTTTGAGTTAGATCCCACTACTTCTTTCAGAGCTTTCCTGAGATTAGAGCTAAGACAGGAACCTAACAGATATCCCAGACTGAATTTCACTTTACATTCTAAACTGTGAGTCTATTTGAACAACTCTACTTTTTATCTTATCTTTGAAGTTCACACCATTTCGACTTCCCAGACCAAACAAAGTCAAGTTCTTGGTCAAATTTTTATACAAGGCAAAGGCATATGGCCTGGGACCTAACCACACTCATGATGTCCCTACACACTGAATTTTGTGTTACTATGTGTTACTCATGGGGAATCTCATGGATGAAAAGCACTTTTTACATAATAACAAAAATGTATCATGAAATTTGAGACAATGACCATGGTGTGTGTGTGTGTGTGTGTGTGTGTGTGTGTGTGTGTGTGTGTGTGTGTGTGCGCGCGCGCGCGTGTACACGCACAAGTATGTTAGGCATATGTGGAGTGCTATACAAACCTGTGCATGAAAGAGGCCAAAAGAGAATGTCAGAGGCCTTGCCTTGTCATTCTCCCCTTTAAATTCTTGAGACATATTTTTTTACTGAACCCAGAAATGGCAGCCAACAAGTTTCAGAACCTCCTATCTTTGCCCTTCCCGAGCACAGGAGTTTCATGGATGTGTGGCCATGTCCAGCTTTTTATATGGGTACTGAGGATTTTAACTCAGGTCCTCATGACTGAATAGCAAGTAATATTACTCTGTGACCCATCTATCTAGCACAAGTAATATGTTCTTAAAGATAAGGAATGTGTCTCCCAAAAGTTAATAAAATCCTATCTGAATAGGTAATCACCTCATGCTAAGCTATAAATATAAGTATTTTAGCACTTATAAAGCTAGACTAATTACATTTATTCCATTCTTCAATTGATGCTATAGGAAGTTTTCTGTGAGTGGGAAAAAAAGAGTAAAACCATCAAGTAATAGATTACAGTGAATTATAGATCGATTATGTGAAACTTAAGATGTGCAGGTGCAGCAGAAGTTAATAGGAAAATATCTTCATAGCTACAATTAATAGATGGGAACTGTGAAAAGTTTATTTGTGTGTGTGTACACATAAATTAAGATGAGGAAGAGAGGGAGTTATTAATAGTCATTTCCTGGCTGATGTCAGAGGAGTGAATGACCTTAACAGACCACCTTATAAATATGCTAATACTTCCCAGACCTGCTTGTTAATCTTGTTAGTAGTATTTACATGCCAGAAAGACACTTGAAAGCGTCTATAAAATGGTTTAAGTGGGGTTTATATGGTCTGACTGGGTTACTTATTGTAAATAGCCATGGAATTCATAGAACTATAAGGATACTTGCAGAATCGCTTTCTTCATTTTGCTATTAACCATTTTAAAGTAGAAGCTTTTGACACTAAAATGGTGTCTTTTTACTCTCCACATTTCTGTTTGTAAATTTTAATACATAGATCTGATAATATACAGTGAAAATGCATCATAAGGGTTGGTTGTAATTGGCATTTTGAAGTAACATGTCTAATTGTTTCCGGTTCATCCTGGGCGGGGTGGGGGGTATTTTAGCTGTGCTCAGACTTTCCTTACAACCTACAGAGCCATTATTACAGAGCGGTGCTACATTTGAAGCAAAGCTTTGTACAAGCCCTGTCTGAACTCTAAGGTGAACCTATACAGTATGTGTTTTAATTCAAGAAAGTGCTGTGCTTTTCGGTTCAAGGAAGAAAATAAAAGCAGTAAGGGAAACAATTTACTTGCCCTTTATACATTGTGGCCAGTTCTCAGAAACCAATGTCTAAGAAAAATGTACAGTCAAGACTAGGAAGATATTTCACAGTTACACACACACACACACACATGTGCACATACACACATAACAAATATATAAATAAGTGTTAAACTTTAAAAAATATTCTCAATAATTCCACTGGGATAACTGATCAAAATAAATTTTAAAAATAATGTCTATCCATTGATCAATTAATTTATTGTGCTCTAGTCTCTTCAGACCAAAAAAAAAAAAAAAAAAAAAAAATCCCAAATAGGCCTGATTACATTTTTCTGTAAATTAAAATCTTTAAATGTTACAGTTGGGGGAGGCTGGAAAGATAGCTCAATAGTTAAGAAACACTGTGCCCTGCTGCTCTTCCAGAGAAACAAAGTTTAAAAACCTCAAAAAAATTAAGTTCAAAAATAAGATATTGTTTTAGAGAAATTTGTAAATAAATGCATTCTTTTAGCAGTTTCAATTGCCAATGTGATTGTGAGAGTTAGACATCCTCTTCCATTCTTCTTTGTATTTCAAAACTCAGAGGCTATTTTCAGAAGCCAAAGTTGGGTGACTATGTGCATGTCTGAATCTTAATGTTCTAAGATTGTGAAACAAGTTGGAGTGAGGAAGGTGATAAAATACTCCACATGCAGTGGGGCAGTGCCAATTGGGAAGAAAAAACTTCAAATATGGTATTCAGTTATTCCCAAGTTATTCTCTTGCTTGTCTCTGATAATATTAGTTGTTGTTATCAAATGCATAGAAATTTGATTACTTTCATGAATGCATAAATACTGATAAAATGGTCTTTTATAAAATACAGGTTTCATGGGGCTTTAGGACTGGTTGTTTATTTATAGAGGATACAGTCATCTAGAGACATCCTTTTAAATAGCTTATATTATTAAGGAACTTACTGCTATTTATCTAACTCGTAATTCTTGTACTCTTAGTCACCGTTTCTTTTTACTGTGCAGGCTGTGAAATAACAAAAGAAATCTCTACAGTGCTTAGCCTCATTCATCACCAACAAAATTAGCGATTATATCCCATGCCCTTGAAATATATTGCTTTCAAAATGCATAAGCTGGAAAAGAGCATGTCAGTGGAGAGACAGAAGTCTGATCCTCTTCGGCTGGTAGATTTGAAACTAATCTTGTCTGTCCATGTGAACTGGAAACCATTGACATGACAGAGTAGAGGAAACATGGTCAAACTTCAAAGTCAGCTTTCTTCGGAAGCTAGAGGGCTCAGACATGGAATATGTTCTGTAAATTAAAAGCTAAAAATCTTGATGTCTAACAGAATTTATTTTTTTAAATGCTACCTCCAATGGATCCTATATGAGCTGAGGATTATTGAATAATACAATATGACAGTTATTTCTCTGGCTGAAAATTTATAGAATTAATTACATAAAGCATCAGGAAAAGAAACATAAACATGAATTTTTTAGTAAAAAGAAAACATTGTACATGAAAAGAAAAAAAAAGCACTCAACAAATCAGTACTGCTTGGGGAAACCTGGATCCAAAGCCAGCAATACTTATATCATAAAACCATCTGATTCTATCCTGAAGAAACACTTTAATCACCATATTTTCTAAAGAATAGAGGAAAAGCTGGGTAAGGCTGGTATAACTCTTTAAATATGCCACTCAGGAAAGAGAGATAAGTGGTTCTCTGTGAGTCCAAGGCCAGCCAGGTCTACAAATAGTTTTCGAACAGCAAGTGCTACCTACCCAGAGAGAGACTGTCTCAACACAAAGTAGAACACACAATAAACGAGTAGAGGAGGTGAAAGGAGTACTTATATCTGGTGAATATTTCTCAATTTTATAGCAGTATTCATACAACCCTACTTGTCTATACAACCTTTTGCTGAAATTATTCATAGAGTTTTTTTTTTTAAATAAAGAATAGTTAAGTCATTACTAGATACAGGGTAGGGTATGGGGGAGGACAGAAAGCAGCATATGTTTAGTAGATAAAATAATACAGTTGTACAGGAAAAATTACATCATTGCATCTAGCTTTGTAGGAGTACCAGGGTTGATAATAACTCAAATATTTCAAAAGAATATAAGATGATATTTTGAAGGTGTCTAATTCCAAAAGATACATATGTCAGTATGACAATGAGATCAATTACTCAATCTGATAATGATACCCAGTATATATCTCTTGAGCTCCATCAGCTTAGATTTTGTTCTTTGTTTGTCCTTGTCTAACTGTTTTTATAAGAAAATGGATAACACTAATGAGGTTATGAGGATTATTAAGCAATATTGGTGACTATAATAAATATTATTCTTATGTAAAGTGATAATATTCCTTAAAATCTGTGATCAGTTTAATGGGTGACATAAAAAAAAACTATAAGGAAGTAAAAGCAAAAAAAAAACAGAAGATAGTTAAGTTTTGGTAAAAGAGTCCAAATATATGTTATATAGATTTTTTTAAAAAATCGCATGTATAAGCATGCATAATTTTGTTGCTCTATTACCTTCATCGTGCTGTGAAATAAGGAAGAATGATCCTGACAAGGCAGCCTCGAATATGCAAACAGAATATATGTGAATACATCAGAGTTGTTCCTTCCAAAGCTAAACTAACCTGCTTTTAGTGTTCTAGAATTAACTCTACTCGACCCATCACTATTATCAATTCTTTAATTTAAATGTATTTTCCATTTTTTTAATGTTTTGTGTGGCCTTTTTAAGAAGGCTCTTTTTTCTAAGTAGCTAACTGCCTAAGATTTCCTTTGATACTGTGTTAAGGTCCAAGAATGTACAGCTATAAATAAGAACAAGACTTTGGCAGGCAATATTTTTGTTTTTAATGTTGAAAAATGATGTTCACTTATTATCAAATGTTACTTTTAATTTTGTTGTAATGACAAAAGCATATCTGATTTATGTTTTTAATAAAAGATATAAACATTCAGTCCTGATTTTTTCCCTAAAATCCCAAAGAGAAAATTATCTTTTTATCACTTCCTCCCTATAGCCTAAAAATCCCACCACTTCTGATGATATCCATTGCTATTATTATCAAATCTACCGTCAGTGATATGCCAACTTTTAACTGGTCTCCCTTCTTCTATTATACTTTTCTGGTTGCCTCAATCAACTGACATGTTCTACCATGTGTATTCTCCATATAGCCCTCGATTAATTCTTGCATATCTAATCTGTTTGCCGTACTATAACAAAACACTAACATAAAACAAGACAAAACAAAAGGTCCACCCAATTTTACATAGGGTTTGGGGAAATAAATACAAAAATAGTCTTTTAACAATGTTGTTTGTTTCTCTTTTTCCAACAGTAAATGCATTGATTGATATATTAAGTGAATTAACCAAGCTATATTTGTTTGGAATATAATGCTTTATGTTGTACCAGGTACTAAAGATCTGTAAAGCACACTCTCCCAAGGATGCATAGTCTCAATTCTCTTCTTGGAAGAAATATGCATGAAAAGAATGGAGCCTGGAGCCTGACTAAGTTAAGCCCTTAGGCAAGGAAATTGTCTTTACCTAGACTGGGAAGGAAAACTCAGTATATTTTGTAGAGAATGAAAATCATAGCTTTTTAACTTAAAGCAGAAAAATGGAAACAGTCTTAAGAAAAGAAATTAAACATTTTAGAAGATGCTAAATGTCATCCATCACTCGATAAATATAAATCAAACCACAAGAAAAAAGGGCAGAGGCTATAGTTAATCAAGATAGTGTGTAGTTAGTATGCACAGTGCCCAGGGTTAGATGCCCTCCAGGACATGTATGCACGAAACCAAAAGCCTTTCCATGATGAGATAATATAGTACATCCCTTAGGGAGGCTATAGCAAATAAATGTGGGAAAATATTGGTATGTCTAAAAATCAGAATACTTGTGCATTGCTGCCGGGAATGAGAGTTGAGATGGCACAGTGAGAAACCATTTGGTGGTTTTTCATATTAAACAGAAATTGTCATATGATCAAGAAATATGATTTTTAAAAATATACCCAAAAGAATGGAAGAGGGAATTAAAGCAGACATTTGTTCTCATTTTTATTAGACAGTTTATGTATTTACATTTCAAATGTTATCCTCTTTCTAGGTTCCCCCTCTCCCATTCATTCTCCCCCTGCTTCTATGAGGATGTTCTCCTTCCCACCCACCCAATCCCACCTCGCCACCCTAGCATTTCCCCTACACTGGGGAAATGAGCCTTCACATTACCAAAGGCCTGCCCTCTCACTGATGCCAGACAATGTCATCCTCTGCTACATATGTAGCAGGAGCCATGGGTCTCCCCATGTGTGCTCACCAACGTGTTTTAGTCCCTGGGAGCTCTGGGGGTCTGGTTGGTTGATATTGTTGTTTTTCCTGTAGGGTTGCAAATCCTTTCAGCTCCTTCAGTGCTTTCTCAGCTCTTTCATTGGGGTCCCTGTGTTCAGTCCGATGGTTAGCTGCAAGCATCCTCCTTTGTATCAGTATGGTTCTGGCAGAGCCTCTGAGAAGGCATCCATATCAGGTTCCTTTCAGCAATCACTTCTTGGCATCAGCAATAGTGCTTGGGTTTGGTGGCTGCATATGGGGTGGATCCCCAGGTGGAGCAGTCTTTGGATGATGGCCTTTCCTTCAGTATCTGTTCCACTCTTTGTCCCTGTATTTCCTCTCATAAGTATTTTGTTCTCCCTTCTAAGAAAATTGAAGCATTCAAATTTTGAATGATATGAAGTTCAAGAAGAAAGGAAAAAACAGATGCTTCTACTCCAGCATTCAAAGAGTAATTATTCACCATAGCTCAACGGTAGAAACCCAACTGATTTTTACAATATAATTGGATAAACAAACTGTAGTTTCTACACACAATAAAACACTCTAAGCCTTAAAAATTATTTTCATTATAATATATAGCATACCTGAAACTTGAAGACAGTCTTTTAAGCAAAATAAGTCAGATGTATAAGAGGATAAATATTCTAAGATTCCATTCCTTGGGGTACTTAATCAAATTCAGAGATAGAAAGCATATTCACAGCTACCTAGGGCTTGGATGAAGGACTATAGTAGAGTGAAGGGTAGTTTATGTGAGAGCTGATGAAAACCTGGTGGAAAGGGATGATAGGGATGTCTCACACTATGGTGTGCCTAATGATGCTGAATTGTACAGTTCAGGATTTAAATCATAACTTCCATGCGGGATACTGCTGCATGGATGCGATGTCTGTATTCACAACACTCCAGAGGCTGGAGCAAGAGAATTCTGAGTTCAAAGTTCAAATTCAGCCTCCTTGGGTTACATAACAGAACACTAGAGAGAGAGAGAGAGAGAGAGAGAGAGAGAGAGAGAGAGAGAGAGAGAGAGAGAGAGAGAGAGGAACAGAGATATAGGAAACATAGTATAAATTTAATATTATTTAAGTATAAGCTAAAAGTAGTAATGTCTAACTTTATTTCACTTCTATGCTAAAGGTACATTGATGACTATTTACAAGATACAGAAATTATTACTTCTCCTTACAGAAGGTTTTTTTCCCCCTGTGGTTTCAAATCTGCTATGATTTGCTTCCTTGCATTGGCCTGTAATATATGAGTACAGTACTGTTGCAGAGATTAATTAGTATATTTGCAAATGTTCTCAAATGTTTAAATGAAGATATAAAACTACAAAGTGAATTATTATTCATTAAAGTGTTATAGTTTACAAGGTTGTCTCAGATCAGTGTTGAAACATAAATGGCTAATTTCACCCATAATTAGCCAATTTAGGCTGAAGTTATTTTTTACTTAGGATATTATGTTTAAACTCAGTAATATTTTTAAAAACAAATAGTTCATTGCTATTTCTTGCAGTTTCTCACAAATGGTAAAATGCTTTTTACAGTTAATGCAATTAAATGGTTGAAATCTCTATGCCTAAGAAATAATTTCAAGTGATCTAAAGATATGCTTGTGGTTGATTGATAAATTTAATAAATATTTGGGTACTATAAGTATATGAACCAGATAGTATGTTAAATACAGAGGATCTAATTAGGACCTCATCAAAATATAGCACAGTGTAGATAATGGAATTAATACTAAAGATGAATACATGTTAATACCATATTCAAAGAGAGCTCATATATCAAGAAAAATTTAAAAGGAATCGTATCAGTAGTGTGAGTAGTACTAGAGAGAAAAAAAATTCATAAAGCTTTCTGGATGATGCAAATTAATTGGATGGGAGCCCAGAAAACAAATACTAGAAGATTTTATTTTATGAAAGCCAGGTGAGAAATGATGGTACTCAAACCAAGATGATGTTATCTTATAGATGAAAAGGATAACACAGTTTGGGAAGGCATTTTAAAGCATATTTATTATTATTGTTTTATTATGATTAATTTTTTTTGTGTGTGTGTTTGTGTGTGTGTGTGTGAGAGAGAGTGAGTGAGAGAGAGAGAGAGAGAGAGAGAGAGAGAGAGAGAGAGAGAGAGAGAGAGAGAGAAGAATCTGCCACAAAACATATTTGAATTTGGTTCTTACATTTCTGTGCCTCTTTATCTTGATTTTCTATCTGTCTCTCTATCTCTCTGTCTGCCTTTCCTTTCCTTTTGTTTTCTTTTTGAGCACACTTAATACTCTATTGGTGAAAGACAGATACCTTACATAAACTAGTAAGTAGGCCTTTAGTATGGTGATTTATCTTAATCAGTCTGGCAGTTGTGCTGTTTGACCTTGGTTATTTCTGTGGTTATTATGTTTGAGATTTGTTGTTACTATGGGCACCAAAGATTTCAGATTCTCTTGTGATCTGATTTTGTTACTAGAGACTTGCTGGTGTGTTGATAGGGTACAGAAAAGAGCCCCTTTCCTTGTCCAAAGTCATCTGCTCTATGTCCTCAGGCTATGCTCTCACACATATCTCTTCCTCATGATCCAGAGACATCCTCAACCATTCTTCCCCTATCAGCACTAGAAAGGGTAAAAGGGAGCTTTCTATTAAGTTTTTCATCTTCTCTGAAAAATAGAAGTCGGTGGATGATTAGGATTCCTGCTAATACTGTGGTACTGGATACACACATACATGTGAGTTCATATAGGTGTGAGAGCATACATACACACGGATCATCATCAGGAGCGTAAGGCTAAGAATGGCTCTCACTTTACTCTCAAAAGTTTCATCTCCTTACAAACTTAAGTAACATCTAGTTGCTTCCACTTCAGAGACCTAAATGGTCAGATTGTGTGCCATGCCGGAAGTACCTGTCATTCCATTGTCTCATAGAGACTGATGAAAAGCCAGTAATTGGGTGTAAACCAGTATTTTCTTGCTCTAAGCATAAAACCTATTACATCTCCAAATTAAAACAGGACTTCTTACCAGTAATTTTTTAAAGTTAATGTTGGTAAGCTTCTCCCTCATAACAAATTTAAACAAGGCAAATGTCAGCTTTCTTCCCAAATAAGATACTCTTGGCTTATTATCAGGGAGACTAGTAAGGCCGCCACAAATTCGGCTTTCACTTTGATAATGCAGGTAGGTAATTTGATAGCTCTAAAGACCCAGTAATATTGTTTGACTCAAGACCCAAAAAGTTATAGGAGTTTTTTCAAGGATTGCTCTAGAGACTGCATATAATATTGGTGTCATTTCCCCTTCCCATATCATATGCTGCCAAAGCTCACAGGCTTGAAACTTCTGTGTCGTGACTTGTCTAATACTGAAAAAGCGCCTTTCCCTCATTCAGGAAGAAATATCACCTCTCTTTGGTTTGCTGTACTAATGACATAAAATTATCTAATTGAACAAAAACTAACCCAGAACATCAAAACCAAAATCATCCCAGGCAGTTTTGAAGCAAACCATGTGGATCCATTTAGATGTGGAGTACACACCCCAAATTTTATGTTTAGATGAGATGTCACAAAATTTGTTCAACTGAGTTTAGAAATTAAATGCCTTTTTTTTCCGCTCAGTTTTTTTGCCACAAAAATTACCTTTGTTTATACAAGTCTATTTATAGTTGTTTTAATTGTTCACTGTTTTTCTTATGTGAACACATAAATCAAATATCATGATGGTTGCTGTTTCAGCACATAGTCTTTAGTTCTCTTCTAAATATCTAAAGAGTTTTCCTGCATTGCTCCCCACTCTATCTTTAAAGATAGCAATTAGCTGGATTCTTTTCAGTTCTTGAGTGAGAAGTATCTGACCCATGATTTTAATTTATGTTTGGCTCTTCTGACTTAGTTTTTATTTGTATTTCTAGGTCTCATGTTCTGTCTTAGTTTTTTAACCTTTAAATTTAAAATAAAAGGAGTTTTAAATTCTTTTGAAGTCAAAGTACCATGGTTCTACTCTAAAGCTTCCTTTAAAAAAAAAAGCAAGTCTTCATTTGTAGTAATTAATTTTGACAGTGTGGGCTCAGGAGCGATTCACAAACCTGTAGTTTGTGCATCAGCATTCCTTATTATTCTAATTAAAGTGGAACATTGTGCCCTCGCTAATCATTAATGGGTTTTCATTTTGTAAATGACATTTGCAGAAGTTAAAACAGCGAGTTCATATGAAGTCCACAGGCAACAGTGTTGAAATTAGCATCACCATAGCAACAGTCTTCCACCATTAGCATTCAGGGCAGCAAGAGGTATTTTGTTATATTTTTGTTTTAAAAAAAAAAACACAAAAAAATACAAAAACAAAAATACAGGAAAATAATCTTCAAAGGCAAAGCTTACTGGAACTCTTTCCAAAGATATTTATGTCCCTTGTGTGTATGCATACTACGATAGATCTCTAAGTCTATGCAAGTGCTTTAAAAATTTGCAGCATACAATGTTTTCTTTCCAAATTTGTGTTTTGCCTGGTAGACTAGCTAAATTGCAGATCTGTCTCCAGCTGTACAAGTCTGACCTGCAGAGCAGCCTTTACTCATTGCCAAGCTGCTGGCCACCAAGCCCATCTCCTATGTGCTTCCAGAACGTATATTCATAAAATATTTGGTTCCGTCTAGGAGCATTATACGTATCCATGCTGCTTCCATGTAATTCACTAGAAATAGATTTATCCTGTTAGGTTTTTCAGTAGACTCATTTAGAAAAATAAAAGTGCTGTAGATGTGGCTTATAGTGATCATTCTCATTCATCTTTTACATACATTTTTTAAATGAACCAAATATAGACCAACATTACCTGAGCAGAGAGTCTCAAGCAATGGCATCACCATTATCACTGTGTTTTTGTATGTTGCTAGAGCTATTTGAAAAATTTTAATAGTGGCATATCTAGCATTATGGTTTTCTCGGTGCTAAATTACATAAAAGGAGCACCATATTGACCTAGCAGCTGCTTCTAAATCACACCAGTAGTAGGTAATTATAAAATTCAAATGAAGTTTCATTTTCATTTATTATACAAAAATGTTATTGCTCAAGCCTAGAAGTGTTGCCCCAAGCTTAGATGCAGGCTGGTATGCGTGCAACTCTTTTCAGAGTGAATCATAGCTGTGTCCCCCATTCCACGTATGAGAACTGGAAAGCTGTGCATTCCTCTCAGGTACCTAAAGGCAAGCCCATGCTGGCCCACACTAATAAAACAAAATGGAATAAAGAAAGGGCTGTCAGTAATACATCTGTGCTGTTATCAATTCTATCTCATAATGGAGGATCCTAGATAACTTGAGCCATTTAACCAGCAAGCTCTAACCCACTATTTTGATTACATTGAAAGGCAGCAAACAACTCCCATGGAAATCCATGTACCCCAGTGTGTGTTCCTGGACTTTAGGAACATAGAAATCATTTACGGGTATCCCCCCACTTTTTAGCTGATGAAGCAAATCTACCTGTAATATACTAAACTGTGACCAGAAAAGAATGTTTATATATTTTTCATCTGTTAGTACCTTGTTGAAAGACATTTGCAATCTGATGTCTGTATTTCTACTCAAGTCCAATAAATAGGGATCCATATATTTTTTTGAAAGCTAGTTTCTGCCTTTCAATAGCAGCTCCTGCTGGCTTTCTTCTTCTCTGTATTTGTGCCACAACTTGAAAGTTCATTTTCTGTCCCACAGATTTTGAAATCTTTAAACTAATCACAACCCATAGAAATAACCTCTCAAACGTGTTATATCTCTTCTCAATGTTCTTTTGTTTCCAGATTTACTACTCTGGTTCTTGTTTCTTTCAATAAATCCCACCCCCATTACTCAACCCCCATCCCACTAATGCTACCCCCATCTGTTAAGGGTATGTTAAATTTCAGGTATAACTTACTTTACCACTGTGCAAGGAAAATGCGGTAAAAGCTGACTGAGGCAACATTAAGATATAATATACGATTGTAGACTTTGTTTTCAGGGACTTTTTTCCAGGTTTCTAACAATCACTTGCCTTACTGAACCATTAGCATTTACAAATGGCCATGTTTAGCATACTTACAGTTGGATACAGGACAGAAGATTAAGTACAGACTGTAGAAAAGATGAATATTCTAAAGAGTGGATCACTGTATAAATGCCAAAGCATATGTTGTGCCCTAAAAATTCAAATAGTTAATAGAGATAATTAGCCTATGTGGAGTCTAGTCCTCTAATGCTTGATCCAATATATAGAGCGGTGCAAATCAGTGAGGAGCGGAAATCCTACGGGGGGGGGGGGGGGGCGGGGATGAAAGCTAGGGAAGTGGAGACTGTAAGAAAATTCTAGCAAACACGTGAAAAGTGAGAGCATTTATGACTTGACACCAGGAATATTGAGTCAAATCTATATGAGCAATTTATTTAGTGATGAGCCCTATTCTTTTTTGCTTCCCACTTGACCAATGGTAATTCCTTCACTTAGCTCAGAATAGTTCTTTGTAACATTAGGACCCACTCATCTGCTGTTTGATAGAGTTTTAAAAGGTGCCTATAAAATAGCTTTGTTCTGGAAATAACAATCTCTTGACCCACTCACTGTCAAGGGAGCAGTAACTGTTTTCTCAGGGGAATCTTTCAAATTACTGCAGGTCCCCATAAAAACCTTTGAGACAAACTTGTCATCCTCTGGATTCAAAAAGTAGGCTGAGATTAGCGCTTAGAAAATAGGGGGGAAATGTGCTCTTTTTCGATGATAATTTTAGTTCTTTCTCACAACCACAAGCCCTTAAGCTATTAGTCTTATTTTTAGAAACTATAGCTATGGATAGTTATAGAATTTACAGAGCTCAGTTTAAAGGACTTTTCAATTGTAGCAGCAATCATTCAAATAACCCCACAGTGGTGTTCAAATAAGACTATTCCAGGCCAACAAGAACCTATTCTTTCTTCATTCCGAAAGACTGCCCCTATATTCATGAGCACTGCATGATCCATGTTTAGTATTTCAGAGAAAGGTGCTTCATAGTTATTCTCTTCTTGAAGCCTTGATCCATCCTCAGGCAGATAATAAAGATCTAGTTACCAAACTGTTTTAAGGTTTTTCATTGTAAAAAGAACAAGAAAACAAAAAGCTACATTTGGTGTTGTTACCCCCATTCAGAGGCCATGTTTTCTAGGTGTAACAACGTGTAGGATGATTTGAAAGTTTAGGGAAGCTGCATGAACACATTACATCACAAAGCTAATTTCCTTTTATAAATTCATTTTCAATGTTCATAATTTATAACTTCCTATTCTTTGAGTGGCATATGGGTCTCACTTTTAGCACTTACTCTTTCAAACACAGGGGCCAAAAAAATCAGAATGCATTGCACATATTACCAATACATAATACTTCAAAGCTTGCAAACCCAGAGTATCTCTTAGAAACAAATATTCAATTCCCAGGAAACACTATTGAGAAACACACAACAGCTGGACATTTGGGGAGAATCTCCTAAATCTTGGAGTGGTGACTCTCTTCTGCAGTGCCACCATACAGAGGATCCAATTCAAGGTCAGCCTGGGCTTTCAGGTCAGACTATGTCTCAAAAAGTAAAACAACCAATTGTAGTAGCAGAAATATTTAGGATATGCTAAAGAAACTTATGTAAGAGATCACAAGTAGGAGGCTAGCTTGGGCTACAGATTTGGTGAAAGAGATAGCTTAGTGTTAAAGCACTTACTGTATAAGCTGGATCACCCACATTTGAATCCCAAGATCCCACATAAATGTCAGATAAATATGGTGGCCTTTTTGGTTTTCTGAGCTCCTGAAGGTGGACAAAAGAGATATCTGGCTAGCAAAACAGGGAGCCAATCATGGTGTTTAACAGAATAACCCCTACCTCCAAAGGTAAAGTGGGAGAAAAATTGAGGAAGTATTTCTGACATCAATCTCAGACCTCCACACCCTTATGTACACAAATGTGTGCTTGCTCAGATACATACATACATACACATGACATGAAAAAAAAAAACAACATAAAAGAGAATCACCTAGATTAGCACTCAGCCAATACTGTCGAAGCCTAGGGATCTTATCCTAGAACTCCACTTAAAGAAAATAAAATAACAGAAAACATAACTCCTTGCCTTTCTTCAACGGGTTACATCCTGACTTTATCATTCAAAAGTGCTACTGTGGATTTGAAATCGTGTCCCTCAACTCATCCTTGATAGCATAGATCTATAGCGTATCAGCACTGAGGCATTGACAGTCAGCTTATTAGACTAAAGATAGGTTTACTTGGGTGTGAACAGATAAAGTCATGAAATCTAAGAGATAGAAAAGAATTGAGATAATCCAACCCAAACCTTCATTTTACAGATAATTGAAGAAGTATTACCAACTTTAGGTCAGAGATGGGGGTTAATTCTAATAATTAATTTCTAGCCTGTGCTAGAAAAGCAGACCTTAGGACATCTGCTGCCTTGGCCTTTTCTAAAATGACGTAATCATTCATATAAAAGTTGTATGTAAATAGGGAATTGATCCTGTATGTTTATAGACCACTTTCTAAAACACTTTCATTTCCACTGTCCCATTTGATTTTTCCATTCCTCAAAGGAAGATTCGGCATATTTTAACAGATACAGAAACCAAGGTTATGACTTTGCTTGACTTACCAAAGATCATGTACTGTGAACTAAAAGCAAGAACCTAAGTCATTTTTTCCCTAATCTGACTGTGTGTTCCCTTGTGCTGTATTGTTACTTCATTCATGTTTATAACGCAAAAGGCAAAAATTTTATAATTGTGCTTATCTCCCATTTCCAGATCAGTAACTTCTTTTTCATCTAAGCTGTGGGTGGAAGCTTGCCTTTTCTGCTTTAAACATTTGTTACACAATCAGAACTGTATTTCATGCAATCTGATAGGGCCATAGAATATCCATTCTGTACTGCCAACAATCCCTGAAAATCTATTTTGTGTCTCATCCTGTGTTCTAAAATCTATCTTAACATAAGAAGCATGGAGAAATTTCTGATCTTCATATAATATGGAAGTAGGTGTAGAGTATGATTATGAAAAACAGCCAGCAGGTGAGGCTGTGACATAAATTTAACCTAATGCTCATTACTGTATTATGGTAACTTTGTTTATTAGACAGATCTGAAAAATATACTGCAGCTTCTCTAATAACAACAAAATTTTTTTTAGAATAAGCAAAACCATTTGGCGGTACTATTTAAGGCATCTGTTGGATTCAATGCACTATTTTTATGGGCATTCTGGAAGAAAAACAATGTTTAGAGAAGATTTTTCTTTTAACTTAAAGAAAAACACATGTAGAAAGGGGATATGTTCATAATATCCAGCAAAATGCTATTATCACAAGATGAACATGCCCATGCTAGGATAATAAAATTATCGATAGACCAACCCTCCCCAAGTAATAACTAACCAATCCCTTACTGTAAAGGTAACTGATAATCTACCATGCGATGCTCTGATGTGGCTTTCTTTGTTGTTTTTAAGCCTTTAGAAACTGAAGAGCATAGGACATATAAGCTTAGTCATAATTTTTATGACTGAGATTCATGAGGTAGATCTACATTTTTGTGTCTATGAGTCTTTTTCATTGCCATATGATATTCTGCTGTAAACATACACCATGCTTTATTGTTGTGTTGTTGGTACTTTCAGTCATTTCTTGTTTTAAGAAATTTCCAATAAAGTTTCCAAAAATGCCCCTTGATAAGTATTTTGATGCACATAAGTACACAAATACTTAGCATGTAGTATAGAGTAAAACTGCCTATTAAGCTCAGAATATAAATATTATTCCCATTTTAACTCATATTACCTTTCAATGGAACTTATTAATTTTAATATTAGTACAATGTATAATTTTTCAATGTTGATAATCCTGTGCTCTCCTTAAGAAACCTTAACATATTCAAAATTTTGATATTATCTCCAGTTATTACCTAAAATCTTTTTTATGCGTGTATTTGTTTTGGTTCTGGGGATGAAGCCCAGGACCTTACACATGCTAGACAAGTACTATAACAATGAGTTAGACCCGACCTCAACTGCTCTTAATATTTAGCTGTACAATCTTGTACTGTGCCCTCTGAATTTGGGGTAGTCTTTCTTTCTTTCTATTCTTCTTTATTTCTCTTCAAAGGATTGTTGGCCTGTTAATATTACTCACTTATAGGTACTTTTTACCTGTGAGGCCCAGGTATTATTCTTGAGCATTGAAGACAAGAGGAAGGGAAAGAGAAGAAAGAAAGGGAAGGGAAGCAAGGCAGTAAACAAATGAGGATACACAAAATCACTTTCAACTGGATTAAATATCTAAATCTTAAAAATAAAACTGAATGAGTTCTAGCTCAGGGGTAGACTACTTGCTTAGCATGTACAAGGTCATGGTTTCCAATCCTAGACCATAAAAATAACCATAGATGTTATAGTAGCTTCTTAAATGCTATATACAGTTACTTAAAGGAAACAGGAAAGGGGGAGAGAAAGTGAAGAGGGGGAGAAAGAAGAGAAAGCAAAGAAACAGGAAGAGAGATAAAGTGGAAAAAAAGGAAAGTCACAATGAAATTTACATATCATGTTTGCCCAGCACATTTTTCCATTCCTGAACTCATTTCAACCTGGTTGTGAGATAGGAATCAGGACACTCACCATATGACTTAAATAAATTGCTGGTCTTTTCTTTAAAATTATTGTGTCACCTAGGTTTATTGCTAATACTAGTTTGTAATTCTTGTCAAACTGTGGTATAATGATTTGCTTTCATTGAAGGAAGGAAGTATTGCCTCTTCTAGTCTCCTGAAGAGTTTGAAATTAGCATTTCTGTCAATGACATGATCTGGTCTGGAGTTATAATTAAGGGGATGCTTGTGAAAATAGAATCAATTCCATAAATAAGGTAGGCTGCCTTCATTTTTTTAATTTTCTGTATTTTGTTGTTTGTGGTAGGTTGAATAAAAATACCCTCCATAAGATCATTGAGAGTGGCATTATTTGAAAGGATAAAGATTTGTGGCCTTGGAGTATGTATGGCCTCATTGAAGGAAGTGTGTCACTATGGGTGGGCTTTGAAGTTTCAGAAGCTTAAGGCACGCCCTTTTCCTGCTTCCTGCCAACCAGATACAGAACTCTGTTCCTTTTCCAGAACAATGTCTACCTGCATGCTCCCATGCTTCCTGCCATAAAAATAATGTACCCAGGCGCTGTAGAGATGGCTCAGTGGTTAAGAGCACTGACTGCTCTTCCAGAGGTCCTGAGTTCAATTCCCAGCAACCACGTGGTGGCTCACAACCCTCTGTAATGAGATCTGATGCCCTCTTCTGGTGTGTGTGAAGACAAACAGCTTCAGTGTACTAATATACATAAAATAAATAATTAAAAAAATAATAATGTACCCAGAAGCTGTAAGCTAGCCCCAGTATAAGTCATTGTGGTTGTGCTGTTTCCTCACAACAATGAAAACACTAAAACAGTGTTATTTGACTTAAAACAAAAATATTCTCAGATTTCTATAGTCAAGCCTTGCTTCTCTAAACCACAGATGAAAAATAATTGATATAAAATAAAAATACAATGGCAGGCAGGTATCTGTGTGTGTATGTGTGTGTGTGTGTGTGTGTGTGTGTGTGTGTGTGTCAGTGTAGTGTGTGTATGTGTGTGTGTAGTGTGTGTAGTGTATGTATGTGTTTGTATGTGTGTGTGTGTATGTGTGTGTGTCAGTGTAGTGTGTGTGTGTGTGTCAGTGTAGTGTGTGTATGTGTGTGTGTGTAGTGTGTGTGTAGTGTGTGTATGTGTTTGTATGTGTGTGTGTGTGTGTGTGTATAGTGTGTGTGTGTGTGTGTGTGTGTGTGTGTGTGTAGATGTATGGGTAAACAGAGAACAAGAGGTTCCAGGGGAGTTCTCACTTCATTGCATGCCTGTCTCTAGAGCGATGTCTTTTGGTTCAAGCCAGTAGTTACCATGGAAGAGAGGTGGACAAACAAGACTAAATCATCCCATTTGATATGAAGTCAGTAGCTTGAATTACTCTGTTAAAAAATATCTGAATATTTAAATGTTGAGTAATATGAAATTTAAAAAAAAGACTGTGTAGGCTCAACAAAACATGTGTGCAATCCCAATTTAGCCCAAAGTCTGTTGGTTTGCAACTTGTATTCTAAACTAATCAAAAGCACAGTAGAACAGATATAATTCTGTTTACAAATAATAACTTTCATTTCTATTTAGCATATATTTATTTTAACCTGTAATTTTGAACATAAATCTGTTGTTTTCCTTAATTTATTTATTCACTTTCTATCTTGATGAAAGCATCCCTTCTTCTCAGTCTCACTCTCTCATCCCTCTCCCCCCATTTGCATCTCTTCTACTCTGAGAAGGGAAAGACCCCCTGTGTACCAACATGCCCTGGTACATCAAGTCACAGCAAGACTAAGGACATCCTCTTCTACTAAGGCCAGACCATGGAGTACAGCTAGAGGAAGGGAATCTGAAAGGAGGCCAAAGAGTCAGAGACAGGCTCTACTCCAGTTGGTAGGGGACCAAAATGTGGACTACATTGCATATCTGCTACATATATAAGTATAGGAGGCCTAGGTTCAGCTAGTGCTTCTCTTCGTCTGGTATTTCAGTTGCTATGAGCTTCTATGGGACCATGAAATTGTAGATTTTTAAATATCTAATTTTGTTAATAGCTAAAATGGTTTTATTTATTTTCCTGGTTTTGCATTTTTCCCCTAAACCTTATTTTGACTCAATGTTCTGGAGTTTTCAGAAGCTTGAATGTCTCCACAGCTTGAGAATGTGTCTCTCAGGGGTCCGCTGGGATTGAAGACTTAGTTGGAAAGGTGAAGTTATTGAGAAGTAATAAAAACTTTGAAAACTGGGGGTTTGGTCAAAGATCAGCCAGCCCCACAGAGTCACTCTCAAAAAACAATTCCCTTTGTTATTTGCTACATGGGGTTATTACAAAAGCCCATGCAGCAATCGCTGCCTTCTGGGTTATCATGTGCTCATCTCTGTGGATGTGTGTGTGCCTGCATGATTATGACACTCCACCATTCATTATGAAACTATGTAACCTTTTGTATGAGCCTGTGCAGTAATATTTGAATTTTTTGTTTTGTCCTTTTAAGTAGGAATTTTATGTAGCACAGGCTAACTTCTATAATTCATTCTATTACTGAGGGTGCCCTCTATCCTCTTCTTTCCACCTCCTAAATACTGAAATTAGAGGTTAGGAGCCACGATATGCAGCTCATTTTGGGACTTTGAACTCAAAAATCATGAGGTGAATGAATCTTTTCTTTATTAGTAACCCACTTCAAGTATATTATAGTTCCAAACATAACACTCATTTTTATTTTATGCAAATGATATATCTGTGTGCACCTGAATATATGTTTGTTCATCAGAGGCACATCTGGTACTCAAGGACAGAAAAGAATGCTAGATTCTCTAGAACTATGGTTAGAGCTGGCCATGAGCCATGATGTGGGTGCTGTGAACCAAAACTAGGTTCTCTACAAGAATAACTAGTTCTCTGCTTGGGTGTGATAGAATATACGCCTTTAAGCAGTGTACTCTGGGAGGCTGAAGCAGACAGATATCTTTGAGTTCAAGGCCAGCCAAGTCTACATAGAGAGTTCCAAGTCACCCACCCTAATGCAGTGGGCCCTGTTTATTTATTTTTTTTTTTTTTGTTTTTTTTTTTGTTTTGTTTTGTTTTTTTTTAAGCAAGAACAGTGCACAGGTGGTTCTCAAAACCACTGAACAGTATTTCTAGCCCTTCATACAAGTATTTTTACTCCAATATCCACAGTTGTAAAGTTTATAATCTGCCTTTCCATAGATAGATTTAATAATGGCTCATTTAGATATCAGCACACTATAAAGTAAGTTGTCAGTTGTTTAATTTTCAAGTATATAATATATATATAACTTGGTTGGAAATATAGCTAAGTGATAAAGAACTCTGTACAGCATGCACAAGGCTGTGAATTTCATAGTAAGCACCAAAAATAAATAACAGACTTTAAGTGTCAATATTACTCAAGCATCCGAGAAACCTGTTAAAACCTCAGACCTTTTGAATATATAACAGAGGTGAAAATTTGATTACCCCTCCAAAGTTGTCCTATGCCCATTAACCTTAGAATTTAAAACAGGGATTTTGAGTAATAAAATTACTTTTTAGTTCTGATTAAATGAACAATGCACACAAAACGATCCCTAGGTTTGTTTGATTGAGTCTGTAGTAGAGAACTGAAAAGGTTATTCCATTCCTTTGTCCTTTCCAGACAAAAGCCACCTCAATATGGTTCTATGTCTTCAATTCCAGAGTGTAAATGTTATCTTAATGGAATTGGACTTGGTTATCTGATAAATTGTTGACAACTGACAGACATTACAAAAATCATTGCACTGAAGCTTACCATTTGACCAGTTTTATCTCCCAAGTAGCAATGGAAAGGACTTTCTAACTTATGGAGACACATCAGAGTGTTTAAAATGGAGGAGTGATACAGATTGTTCTGCCAGTCATCCATGGATGATTTCCATGGACTTAACAAGCAGGTGCGACCTAAAGTGCATGAATTCTTTATTACGAGATGAAGAAAAACATTATCTATGTATTCTTTTGCTATTCTATGCTATCACTCATGTTCCTGTTCAAAGCATTGCATATCATTCTGCCTTTTAATTTTCATTCTTTCCTCCTTTTTTTCTTTCTCATCTACCATTTTCCAAATACCTTTTCAAGAAAAAGTAGATGTATAGTGGTTTAAAACTAAACATAAACATAAACATAAAAAAAACGCTAGTTACCAGCCTCCTAAAGGAGAGAATAAGAATAAAAAGGTGGTGGATGAAGCGTAAGTTTTCCTTCTTCAGACTTCCTGATTACGGATATTCTCTCTTGAAAAGTATTTAACTGATATCATCGAATGCTATATTTGAAGTCTTTAATTAGAAGTGTTATTGCATCCAGAGAGATTCACTGAGAGAGAGGAGGATGGGGAAGAGGAGGAAGCATTTAGTGCTAGGCATTGAAATGAGGGCCTGGATTTGCTCAGTTGGAGATAAATGAGAGAGATGAGACAGATGATAGATAAACAGACAGACAGATAGACTTATTCATTTACATGTTCCATGATAGCTTTCTGGAGGAAGAGGAAAGCTGGAAAAATCATCACAGAGCTTCATGTACAGTAAGTATACATTCTAACATGAAGCTGCGTTCCAGGTCCATGATAATTTGAAAAAAAAAAAAAAAACTTCCACTAACATCAAAATAATTTACCACCAAATAAAGATGGTTGCATGCTTCAACCTTAACCAACAATTCTTATTTGGAATTATTTGACGTATTTCCAGGGTCCATAGGTGTTGTCACTTAAACAAAATTCCAATAAAATGATGCTACATGGTTATGATTATAAAACTAACTTTTAATAATTTTGATTTTAAAGAATTTATATTTCTATTTATTTTTTGAAAGAATTGGTAATTGCATAATTGTAAGAACAAAAGATGAGCCACTGACAGGAAAACCCAAGTGCATTTGACATCTTTGCTTTATTAGATTTAGAAGACAAATTCTGTTTCTTGGGAAAATTCGTGTTCAAAGCTCTATTTTCCCTAAGGCAAAAACAGCATCAAAATATAAAAAGCTTTTTACTTCTGGCAAGAATGATAAAGATGCAGAACCAAGAAGCTGGTGAAAAAAATATGGCCTGTGCATCTAAAGGCTAATTTATATAAGTGTTCTTGTCCAGCTGTTCTTGGTAGGTCCAGCTGCTAGTTGAATAGGACAGGTGGTAATCCCTGTTCACTGGCTCATTATCACTCAAAGGCTTTGATCTGACTAATACATAATCAATTAGGTTTTGAATTTTAATACCATCCTATTTTCATTTCACTTGTCTTACCTACATTTATTTTTCCAAAGTTCCAATATGAGTTTGTTTTTCTTAATAAGATTATTTTTGATCATTTATTTATTTTGACATAACTAGGCTCATGATATGCCAGCTGGAGTTTATTACACCCCTGAATCATAAACTTTTTTTCTTCCCTCTTTATCTCCTTACAAGATGCAAATTGCAAACCTAAGGATAACATTTTAATTTTAGAACCACAAAAGGCTAAAACCGTTTTAGAGGAGAGCATTAATGAAGATTGATACCTAAAATCATCTTTTTTCTGTTTTTATTGGATATTCTCTGTATTTACATTCTAAATGTTATCACCTTCCCTCCTCTTCCCATCCTCACTCCACACCCCTTGCTTCCATGAAGGTGCTCCCTCTCCCAACCACCTTCTCCCACCTCAGCACCTTGGCATTCCCCTACAGTGGGAAAATGAGCCTTCACTGGACAAAAGACCTCTCCTCTCATTGATGCCAGACAATGTTATCCTCTGCTACACATGTACCTGGAGCCATAGGTTTTTCCATGTGTGACCTGTAGTCCCTGGGAGCTCTGGAGAGTTTGGTTCGTTGATTATGTGGTTCTTTCCACCAGATTGTAACCCTTTCAGCTCCTTCAGTCCTTTTTCTAGCTCTGTCATTGGGGTCCCCATGGTTAGCTACAAGCAACCCCAACTGTATCAATATGACTCTGGCAGAGCCTCTGCAGGGACATCTATATCAGGCTCTTAGCATATCAGACCCTTCTTGGCATCAGCAATACTGCTTCGGTTTGGTGGCTCCATAAGGGGTGGATCCTCAGGTGAGGCAGTAGCTGGACGATATTTTTCTTCAATCCCTGTTCCTCTGTTTGTCCCTGTATTTCCTCCCATGACTGTTTTGTTCTCCCTTCTAAGGACTGAGGCATCCACATTATGACCTTCCTTGTATTTGAACTTCATAAAGTCTGTGAGTTGTTACATGGGTTTCCTGAGCTTTTTAGAATAGTATCTACTGATCACTGGGTGTATCCATGAGTATTCTTTTGTGACTGAGTTACCTCACTCAGGATGATAGTCTCTAGTTCCATCCAACTGCCTAGAAATTTCATGAAGTCATAGTATTTAATAGCTAAGAAGTACTCCATTGCGTAAATGTACCACAATTTCTGTAACCATTCATCTACTGAAGGACATCTGGGTTCTTTCCAGCTTCTGGCTATTATGAATAAGGCTGCTATAAACATAGTGGAATATGTGTCCTTGTTATATGTTGGAGTGTCTTTTGGGTATGTGTCCAGGCATGGTATAGGTGTGTCCTCAGGGAGTACTATGTCCAATTTTCTTAGGAACTGTCAGACTGATTTCCAGAGTAGTTGTACCAGTTAACAACCCCACCAACAGTGGAGGAGTGTTCCTCTTTCTCTACATCCTCTCCAGTATCTGATGACACCAAAGTTTTTGATCTTAGCCATTCTGACTGGTGTGAGGTGGAATCTCAGGGTTGTTTTGATTTGCATTTCCCTGATAACTAGAGATGTTGAACACTTCTTTAGATGCTTCTCAGCCATTTGCTATTCTCAGTTGAGAATTCTTTCTTTAGGTCTGTACCCCATTTTTAATAGGAATATTTGATTCTCTGGAGTCTAACTTCTTGAGTTCTTCGTATATATTGGATATTAGCCCTCTATCAGATGTAGGGTTGGTAAAGATCTTTTCCGATTCTTTTGGTTGCAGTTTTGGCCAACTGACAGTGTACTTTACCTTACAGAAGCTTTGCAATTTCATGAGGTCCCATTCATCGATTCTTGCTCTTAGAGCATAAGTCATTGATGGTCTCCTCAGGAGATTTTCCCTTCTGCCTCTGTGTTCTCAATTTGTCCCTACTATCTCTTCTATTAATTTCAGTGTGCCTGGTTTTATATGGAGGTCTTCGAATCACTCGGTCTTGAGCTTTGTACAAGGAGATAAGGATGGATCAATTTGCATTCTTCTGCACACTGACTGCTAGTTGAACCTGCACCATTTGTTGAAGATTCTGTCCTTATTCCATTGAAAAGTTTATCTCCTTTGTCAAAGATCTAGTGACCAGAGGTATATAGGTTTATTTCTGGGTCTTCAGTTCTATTCCACTGATATACCTAACTGTCTCTGTACCAATACCATTCTGTTTTTGTTTTTTTTTTTATCCCCATTGATCTTTAATTCAGCTTGAAGTCAGGAATGGTAATTTGGTGATTTTGTTGTTATTGAAGACCAGCCTTGGTCCATGGTAATCTGATAGTGTGCGTGGGATTATTTCAGACTTTTTATATCTGTTGAGGCCTGTTTTGTGACTGATTATATGGTCAGTTTTGGAAAAAGTAATGTGAGGTGCTGAGAAAAAAGTATATTGTTTTAGGATGAAATGTTCTATAGATGTCTGTTCAATCTATTTGGTTCATAACTTCAGTTAGTTTTACTATTTCTATGTTCAGTTTCTGCTTCCATGGTCTGTTCATTGATGAGAGTGGGGTGTAAAAGTCTCCCACTATTATTGTGTGTGGTTAAATATATGCTTTGAGCTTTAGTAGAGTTTTGTTTTTAATGTGGGTGCCCTTGTATTTGGAGCATAGATGTTCAGGCTTGAGAATTAATCTTAATAGATTTTTTCTTTGATGAGTAAAAAATGACCTTCCTTATCTTTTTTTGATAACTTTTGGATGAAAAATCTATTTTGTTCAATATTAGATTGGCTATTCTATTTTGTTTCTTAGGACCATTTGCTTGGAATTTTTTCCCCAGCCTTTTACTCAGAGGTTGTGTCTGTCTTTGTCACTGAGATGAATTTCCTGTATGCAGCAAAAAGCTGGATCCTATTTATGTATCCAGTGTGATAGTCTATGTCTTTTTATTGGGAAATTGAGTCCATTGATGTTAAGAGATATTAAGGAATTGTGATTTTTGTTTCATATTATTTTTGTTGTTAGAGGTAGAATTATGTTTGTGAGCTTTTCTTCTTTAGGGTTTGTTACAAGAAGATTATTTTCTTGTTTTCTTTAGGGTTGAAGTTTCCCTACTTGTGATGGGTTTTTTTCCCATCTATTATCCTTTTTTTAGGGCTGGATTTGTGGACAGATATTGTGTAAATTTGGTTTTGACCTGAAATATCTTTGCTGGATATAGTAGCCTGGGCTGGCATGTGTGTTCTCTTACAGTCTGTATGATTTCTGTCTCAGATTTTCTAGCTTTCATAGTCTCTGTTGAGAAGTCTGGTTTAATTCTGACTGGTCTTCCTTTATATGTTACATATCCTTTTCCCCTTACTGTTTTTAGTATTATTTCTTTGTTTTGCACATTTGGTGTTTTGATTATTATGTGTTGGTAGAAATTTTTTTACTGGTTCAATTTATTTAGAGTTTGTAGGTATCTTGTATGCTCATGGTCATCTCCTTCTTTAGGTTAGGGAAGTTTTCTTCTATGATTTTGTTGAAGATATTTACTGGGCCTTTTATTTGGGAGTCTTCACTCTCTTCTACACCTATTATCCTTAGGTTTGGTCTTCTCATTGTGTGCTGGATATCCTGGATGTTAAAAGCTTCCTTGTAAGACTGTGAGCCCCATAGTTTATTTTTCCCAGTCTTTTTAGAGTGTGATATACAAAATTATAATTAATAATCATTAAAATAGTTAAAAATGGGAAAAGTTAACTCCATTTAACTAGTAATATTTTTAGTTAATTACTGTTTAATTTATATCCCAAAAGCTGGTCACCCTCCTGGTCCCCCCTACACACAAAGTCCCTCTCACCATCCCCTCATAAAGGGTGAAGCCCCCTTGGGTAACCCATGACCAGATTAGTTTCAACATCTTCCGCTGAGTCCAGCCAGGGAGCTGTATGTCAGCTACATATGTGCCTGGGGCTTCATTCCAGCACAGGGGTTCAGGTTAGTTGACTCTGTTGGTCTTTCTGTGGGGCCCATCCCCTTCAAGGCCTTTAATCCCATCAAAGTGTCTGACCACTAGACAAATGATTGGTTATGGAGAGCTACTTCTGTTTCAGACTGCTGCTGGGCAGAGCCTCTCAGAAGACAGTTATGCTGGGCTCTTGTCTGCAAGCATAAGAGAGTATCATTTATAATGTCAGTGATTGGTATTTGCCCATGGGATAAATTTCAACTTTGCTCTCTGCTCCATCTTTGTCCCTGCATTTCTTTTAGACAGGTAAAAATTTGAGTTGAAAGTTTTGTGTGTGGGTTGGTGTCCTTATCACTCCACTGGGAGTCCTTTGTTAGGCATCTAGGCTATGGTCACTTAAATTGACTCCTGGTAGCCTCTCCCATCCCAGGTATCTGGGACTTCTTAGAGATTTCCCCCACCCCAACCTATTTCAGCTGCAGTTTCTATTAGCTCTTCTGGCACTCTGGACCTCACTCCTATCTTTTCCTACATCTTATCCTGCCTGAGCTTTTCCCTCTTCTTCCCCTCTTTCATCTAGTTCCCTCACTCCCTCTACCTTCCGGGACTATTTTGCTTCCCTTTATAAATGTTATTCAAGTATCCTTGCTTGGGCCTTCCTTCTTGTTTGGGTCTGCGGAGTGTACTTTACAGCTAATACCCACTTATCATTGAGTACATACCATGCTTGTACTTTTGAGTCTTTGATACCTCACTCAGGATGGTATTTTCTAGTTCAAGGAGTTAAACTTCACCAAAACAAATAATGCAATTAAAATTGAGATACAGAGATAAAAGGAGAATTGTTTAAATTAATGAGACACACGTAAGGAAATGCTCAACATCCTCTGTTATCAAGGAAATGCAAATCAAAACAACCCTGAATTACATCTTACAACAATCAGAATGGCTAAGATCAAAAACTCAAGCAACACCACATGCTGGCAAGGATGCTGAGAAAGGGAAATACTGAATTGCTGGTGGGATGGCCAACTTGTATAACTACTAGGGAAATCTATCTGGTGGTTTCCCAAAAATTTGGAATTAGTTCTACCTGAAGACTCACTATACTGCTCCTGAGCATGTACCCAAAAGATGCTCCATTATATTGCAAGGACATGTGCTTCCAGTATGCTAACAGCAGCAGCATTCAAAATAGCCAGAAACAATAACCAACCCAGATGTATGTTTATATTCCAAAGCAAAGTTTGAGAAAGGAAAGAATAAAAGAAGTGTGTGTTTGTGTGTGTGTATGTGTGTGTGTGTGTGTGTGTAAAACACTAATTAAGTTAAGTAGCTTTTAATTAAGTAGGTAAGTATGCATGCACATGTGTGTGTCTATGTGTGGTTTTGTGTGTGTTTGTGTGTGTGTGTGTGTGTGTGCGTGCGTGTGTGCGTGAACATGCACAAATGCATACATGTCTGCATGTAACAATAATGTTAAGAAAAAGAGAACATGATTTCCAGGGACATGCATAGATTGGACTGGAGGAAGGCAAGGGAAAGGTGTTAATGTAATTATAACAAAAATAAAATTTAAGGCATATATATTACATATAAGCATTGATAGCTATATAAAGAAAGACAAGTTAACAAATAGGGAAAATACTAGAAAATACCTCATTGTATAAACTTTCTAATATTACCAGTGTATTACTAAAGCCTATACTCCATGGAAAATTCATTTTGTCCTTGTTTTTTAAAAGCTGAATAGTATTACATTGTGTACACGAACCACATTTTCTGTATCCATTCTTCAGTTGAGGGACATCTGGGTTGTTTATTGTTTTGTCTATTTTGAATAATGCTGCTATGAGCATACTAGAGCACATGTCTTTGTAGTACACATTAGTAATACTTTTGATCGGTGTTGGAACATGAACAGCTCTGACCAACAGGGTTTAAAAAAGAAACCTGTAATTCCTGAGGAAGGAACTCGCAATTCCTTTCTGATCATTCACTGTGCCACTGAGTTCATTATGATTCAACAAAAACTGAATGCGTAGGCTTAGCTTCTGGGGCTCCTGATTATGCACAGCCTCTCTAGTTTATTTCCTTTTTACTCTGAAGATCCTACCACTTGGTTTTCATCTTGTTTTTTTTTTCAAACTTTCTAGTAAATCAAGTGTCTGGGTTAGAAACTTATACTTCTGTAGATCAGTTCGCTTGAGCACAGTCATCTCAGAGTTTGCCTTTATGTTGAAGAGGAAGGTATTATGACAGTGCCCCTCGGAACACTATCATTCCTTAATGACACCAAAGCATTGTTTGTGTCATCTTCTGTATTTTCATTTTTGTTCACATGTCTTTTGCATCTTTTCCTTCTTCTTCCCCCTAAATAGTGTGTGTGTGTGTGAGAGAGAGAGAGAGAGAGAGATAGAGAGAGAGAGAGAGAGAGAGAGAGAGAGAGAGAGGGAGAGAGGGAGGGAGGGAGGGACAGAGGGAGGGAGGGAGGGAGAGAGAGAGAACATGTGTACACATTGAGATTAGGAGAATGCAGAATGCAGTGGATTCTCTGGAACTGGAGTTTTATAGGCTGCTGTGAGCCTCCTGATATAGGTTCTGAGAAATGAATTCAGGAATCCAGCAAAAGTAGTAAGTGTTCTTAACCATTGCTCCATCTCTCCAGTATCATGATTTAAAAAAAAAAAATCTTAACGTAATATTTTTAAATTAACTATCCTTTTCTATCATAGGAAATGCATGATTAAAATAGAAATGTAGGTGAAGTCATGGTATTTGTGAAGATCAAATTCTCAATATTTGTGGCAGTATTGAACTTTTATAGGTATTTGGCTCAATTAGTGTTTGTGGTTGGCATTTTTGAGAAATCCTATGAGTACATAGCCTATGCTGAACTTGATCCTCATCTTCTTGCCTCTGTAACTGCAGTTCTAGAGTTATAGGTGTGCACACCTCACCAAGATCTCAGTTGAGATTTGGACAAGTTGGTGGCAGTTACTGCAGAGAACCAAATGTAGAAAAGACAGAATTTTCTTTGCCTGAATATATAACTTCAAAACATCATAATTTAATTCAGTGGGACAAGTGAAAAGGATTGTTTTCAATTTATTATGAGGTAATATCAAAATTTGTGACCTAGATTTAAATGAGATGGGTTGAGTAAATATATTTATATATAATTATACACCTAATCTCTAAAAACATAGCCATTATTATTTGTTCATGGGATTTTTTCACTGTTTTTCTTTTTTACTTAAAAAGATTTTATTTAGTATGTATATGGATGTTTTCCCTCAATTTGTGTCTATGCACCACATTCATGCCTTGGTGCACACTGTGGCTAAAAGAGAGCATCAGATCGCCTATATCTGAAATTATAAATGGTTGTGAGCCACTATGTGGCTTCTGTAAATTGAACCCAGGTAACCTGGAATAGCAGTAAGTTCCTTTAATTGCTAAGCCACCTATCAAATTCCCTATTTTTTTGTAAAAAGATTTTTTATTTTATGAGTGTTTTGACAATCATGTATATCTGTGTGCCACATGCATAAAGTATTTGTGAACAGCAGAAGAGGGAGTCATATCCTCTGATACTGGAGACACCGATAGTTATAACTTGGGAACAGAACCTGGGTCTTGTACAAGAGCAGCCATCTCTTCAGTCTCAGTGGATTTTCACTGGTGTAATCATTTGTTATTTGTTATGAAAAAAACAACAATCAAAGACAATTAACTCTTTAATAAGAGTTGCCTAAAATTTAGTCCAGCCTTTCATTAGTAAAGATTTTTGGATCTTCTTTTTGTTAAAAAGAAAACGTTAAAATACACGAGTTGATAAATGGTGTCCTGTAGAAAGTTATGAAGCAGGCAAAGAAAATCGACTACACACTTTGATCCAGAATACCTTGAACCTGTGTATATCTGCTTCCATTTTTTTAAAATAATGAGTTTGATAAGGAACATTATTAAACTTGGAAATAGCCTAACTTTACAAATAGAAACTTACTTCTTCATTTAAAAAACATCTTTTTCTAGATAAGCTATTAAAAACAATGTTTGAAATCTATTCAATTCACACCTTCAACCTTACTCCTTCTTGCATGATATTACTTGCTTTTCTTATCCTGTTCTTTATTTTTTGCACAAAACTATATGAATATACTTTTGTCAGTACTTGATTTTCTTAAAGGTTTGATGATATGCATTGAAATCTTGATAGTTACAATAAGCATAAAGTACATCTAAAACAAAATGTAACATGGAAATAGTCAAAGTTTTCTTGGTGTGTAAAGATTAAACATAATGATTTTTAAAAACCAAGGATTGCCACAAGTCTGCATTCCTAGCTCTTGAATTATTAATGATTTAAGGTCTAGGTGTACCCCACTCTCAGAGGATGCTATACACTTATTTTTTTTCCTAAGAAGGACTGAGGCTTCCACTTTTTGGCCTTCCTTCTTTTTGAGCTTCATCTGGTATGAGAGTTATTTCTTTGGAATTCAGAGCTTTCTAGGGTTAGTATCCAATTATCAGTGACTACGTATTATGTCTGTTCTTTTGTAATTGGGTTATCTCACTCAGCATGATATTCTCTAGATGCAACCATTTTCTTAAGAATTTGGCTAAGTTATTGTTTCTGATGGCAGAGTAGTACTCCATTGTGTAAATGTACCACAATTTTTGTATTCATTCACCTTCCGAAGGACATCTGGGTTCCTTCCAGCTTCTGGCTATTATAAATAGAGCTGCTATGAACATAGTGGTGCATATATCTTTGTTGTGTACTAAAGTGTCTCTGGGCTTTATGCCCAGAAGTGGAATGACTGGGTCCTCAGGTCCTATGTCCAATTTTCTGAGGAACTGCCAGACTGATTTCCAGAGTGGTTTTTGGTTTTTGCATCTTCTCTGACTGTACTGTCTATGTTTTCTATGTTGTCTTCGGCTCCTGAGATCCTCTCTCCCATTCTTTATTCTATCTATTTCACTTTTCAATTCCTTCACCTGTTTGGTTGTGTTTTCCTGTAGTTCTTTGAGTAAATTCTGTGTTTTTTCTTTAAAAGCTTCTATTTGTTTTTATGTGTGCCCTCACTGTGGGATGGAAAGAACCCTTTTCCAGAGAGCAACTTCCCCTGGCCTGGGCCCCAGGCTCACCCTTGGTCAAAGTGGAAAAGCGGCTGATCTGCGAGCTCAGCCTTCCCTGAGCAGATCCCTAGTGCTGATGTCCTACCCTGTTCTTTAAATATTCTTAAAAAGATGAAAATTTTTCTTCTCAACACAAAACTCATTTGATTATATATTAGAAAGAATTGCTACTTTGCAACAAGATTTAGGAAAACATAAATGTAAGTAGAACTTCTGTGACAGAGTTTTTAAAAGAAAGTGGTTTTCCTCATTTTAAATAATGGATTTTTTCCATCATTCATGATACTCTTCATTGCAACTCTAAAAGGGTTTTTCTTAGTCTTAAGTAATACGTTTGATTTTTCCATGGGTAAAGATACATCAGTAAATTGTTCATTTGTAACATTCAGAATCTAGAAACATAACCAGTCTAACCAATGGGTAGAAAAAAATAGAGGCAAGAAGAAATCATTAGCCACTTTCCCCCAGTGAACTGTGTACAGCCAAGTCTGACAATCCCATTCCTGTATAATGAGCACTTTGGCCAGAGTCTATGTAATATACATGAAACCTTATTTTATTACGGTAAAGTATAAAAATACATACGACAATTATTTGCTCCCATCAAATTCTGCTAAAATATAGGATATTTGTTGATGATAACACTTTTGGAGATTTACAGTTTTAAGATGATTTCAGACAACACTACGTTATTTTTTATCCAATTATTTAAATGCACTACATATTATCTTACTTGCTCTCCAAACTTAAAACAAAACAAAACAACAACAACAGCAACTAAAAGGAAATATATAGGAATGGAATAACGCCTCAGGATGTAAGAACAGGAACTGCTGTACCATAGTACCAACTAAATAGGATTTGATTCCCAGTACCACCCCATTGTTGGGGTGCTCACAACAATCTGCAACTGTAGTTCCAGGGTATCTGTATTTCTTTTGTGGCTGCTGAGAGTACCAAACATGAATGTGGCACAGTGACATATATGCAAGTAAAACACCCACACAATAAAATAATTTTAAATAGATATTTTATTAATGTTTAATAATAGTTTTATTTTTGTTTATTTGCTCTTTAAGGTTTTTTTTCTATCTTATACTGAGTGGATTCAGTTGGATTTCTGGATGCTACAGGAAAGTAAATTTTAACTAAATGTTAAAGAATGATTTATAATTGAGCTTTCTGAAAATGGAATTAATGACCTTAAAGGTAGAAAGCTTCCTAGAGAGGAGATATTCAGGGATGAAATGACTATCTCACCCTACAGGCAATTTCTTATTAGAGAAGAGGATGTAATTCCTTAACCTTTAAGGTCAGTTCTGAGTCTAATATTTAAGATATCTTCTGAGTTAATTTGAAGGAAACTGACAGTATAACCTGGATATGTCTTTTATTTGTATAAATATCGATGAATCACACATCACTTTCTGACTAATCAAATGCAATTTTGAATCTTATATTTGATTTCAGAGTAAATGCCTTTATAAAAATTTCAGATATCAGCTTCATTATGGGATAATTTAGAAATCATAAACTGCATCTATTTAGTGTGTAGAATTCTCTAATTTTTATCAGATATGTCTTTTTCAAACTATTCATACAAGCAATGTATAATCAGTCTTATCTCCTCCTCATAGCCTCTTTGGAGTTTCTTTGCAGGCCATTTTCCCTTCAGTCTTGATGTGAGGTGTTCACTGATCTGCTTTCTGAAAAATATATCCATTTAACTCTCTTGAATTTTCTACCAGTAGCATCATGCCAGTACAGTAGGTCTAGTTTCCTTATAATCAGCACCATCATTTTAAATATCACTAGACTAAGAAGTAGTAGTTTGTTTAATGTCTAGGTCATTTTTCTTGCATGAATTTATTTTATCTCATTTATTCATTTGCCTATTGATGAATATGTGGGCTCTTTCCCAGTTATAGATATTAATAATAAAGCTTCAGTAAACTTCAAAAAATTATAATTTCCTACATACTTTAATTTTTTTATATATATTTAAGGCTTGGTGTGGTAGCACATTCCTTTAACTCCAGGACTCTAGGAAGCAGAGGCAAGCAGATATCTGTGAGTTCAAGGCCAACCTAGGCTACACAGTAACATCCAGGAAAGCTAAGCTAACACAGAGAGACACTGTCTAAAAAACAAGAATGTGATGAGAAAGAAGTAGAGAAATGTTACAAAAGTAATTTCTCAGTTGAAATTTTTACAATTCACATCTGGAGTATAAATTTTCTAAGAATTCAACTGTTGAATGTGTGATTTTGTCATTAATTCTTTACATTTATCGATTTAACTTAGTTAACAAGCAACTAAACCTTAATTACTAAGGGGTAAATACCAGTTATAAAATGGCTATGTACCAACTAGGTTCCACAAGAAAGTGCTAGTTTCTAACATTCTTCTTTGAAAGTAGCTATACAGCAGCTATCTTCTGCTCTAAAACAAACTCACCCAAAGTGTGTTGGCCTAACACAGGATTGAGAAAAACACTTACATAAAGGACTAGAGAGTAAATATTACTGTGAATGTTATAAGCATCTTATGGTCTCTACTACATAGTTTTATAAATTATTTTGCAGCTCCTCAAACATATGACAGCTTTATTTAGCTGAAAGGCTGTTCAAAAAAGATTAGAGACCATATTTAATCTATGATCTCTAGTTTGCACACCCTGTAAAAGTATGGTGTTTATTTAACTCATTAATTATACGGTTAAGCTGGACTTTTGTGGTGGGGCATTAGGACAAGCTGTTGCATTTTTTTTTTTATCTGTGTTCTACAACCTAGTGGATAAGCTATTACGGTCTAACTTACATGTCTGATTATTGACGGTTTGTCATATATGGATAAATACAACTAGGTCCATATGTCTCATAAGCCAACATGCTATTCCAGGGTTCTTCATGAAGAGATATGTCAGGATTCTGCCTATGGCATCTTTAGCATTGTCTCTCAGCTTAAGTCATGTCCTAAGGACATCTTGCATTCAAGGAGCCATTGTTTCTTTTTCTTTTTTATTAATTTAAAAGAACTAAAATTATGTTTCCTTTTTTACTTTGATTTAAATTTAAATTTATTTATTATATCCTAAATGCTGCCCCTCCTGGTGCCTCACTCACAGAGACTGTCCTCTCATCCTCCATCCCCTTCTCCTCTGAGAGGGTACTCCCATCTTGGAATGCCTCAACCCTGTTGAATCAAGTCTCTGCCAGAGAAGGAGCTTCCTCTCCCACAGAGGCCAGACAAGGCAGCCTTATTAGAGAATGGATACCACAAACAGTCTACAAGTATAAGGGGAGCCTTTACTCCAGTTCTTGGGAGGCCCACATGGAGACAGCTGCATGTCTGCTACATATGTGCCTGGGGCCTTGTTCCAGGCCATGTGTGTACTTTGGTTGGTGATTCAGTCTCTGAGAGCTTTCAGGGGTCTAAGTTAATAGACTCTATTGGTCCTTCAGTACCTTCAGTCCTTCCCTCAGTGTTTCTGTGAGAGGCCCTAGCCTCCATCCAATTCTAGGCTGTGGATATATGCATCTGATTCAGTATGCTACTAGGTAGAGTCTTTCAGAAGACAGTTATGTTAGGCTCATGTCTACAAGCAGAGCAGAGTATCATTAGTAATGTCAGAAATTGGTGTTTGCCCATGGGATGGGTTTCAAGTTGGGGCTGTTATTGTTTGGCAACTCTTTCAGTCTCTGTCCCATCTTTGACCATGCACTTCTTTTAGATAGGACAAATGTTGGGTTGAAAATTTTGTAGGTCAGTTGGTGTCTCTGTCCCTCTACTGGGGATGCTTCCCTGCTAAAGGTGGTGGTCTCTTCAGGTTACATGGCCCCATTGTTAAGTATCTTGGCTAAGGTCACCCACATTGGCTCCTGGAAGCCTTCCCTATCCCATGTCTCTGCAACTTCTTAGAGATTTCTCCTACACCCCACACCCTTGGAGTGCCTTGTATCCATCTTTTCTCTAATACTTTTAACATGAAGAGTTGTTGGATTTTGTCAAAGAGTTTTCAGTACCTAATAGGATGATCTTATGATTTTTTTTCTTTTATTTTGTTTATATGGTCTGTTACATTGATGGATTTTCAGATATTGAACCATCCCTGCATCACTAGGATGAAGCCTACTTGATCATGATGAATGATGTTTTGATGTGTTTTTCATCAATATCCATAAGAGAAATTTGTCTGAAGTTCTCTTCATTGTTGTGTCTTTGTGTGGTTTATGTATTAATTATAATTGAAATTGTAGCTTCATAGAATAAATTAGGCAATGTCCTTTCTGTTTCTATTTAGTGAAGTAGTTTGAGGAGTATTAGTATTAGCTAATCTTTGAAAGTCTGGTAGACTTCTGTACTATAACCATCAATCCCTGGGCGTTTTATGAATGGGAGCTTTAAATGGCTATTTCTATTTTCTTAGGGGTTATAGGACTATTCAGATAATTTATCTAATCTTGATTTAACTTTGGTAAGTGATATCAGTCTAGAAAATAGTCAATTTTATTTAGATTTTTCCAGTTTTGTGGAGTATAGGCTTCTGATGTATGACCAAATGATTTTTTTTTTAATTTCCTCAGTTTTTGTTGTTATTTCTCCCTTTTCTTTTCTGGTTTTGTTAATTTGGATATAGACTCTGTGCCTTTTATTTAGTTTGGCTAAGCATTTTTTCTATCTTGTTGGTTTCTTAAAGAAACAGCTCTTGGCTTTGTTGATTTTTCTTCTTTGTTGTTCTATTTGTTTCTAATTGATTGGTTTCAGCCCTGAGTTTGACTACTTCTTTTGGTCTTTTCCTCTTGGATTTATTTGCTTCTTTTTTATCTAGAGCTTTCAAGTTTTCTGTTCAGTTGCTAATATGAGATATCTCAAATTTCTTTATGAATATGAAAATGCTACAAACTTTTCTCTTAGTACTGTATTTATTGTGTCTCATAAATTTGGGAATGTTGTGCCTTTATTTTCATTGAATTCTATTAGGTCTTTAAATTATTTCTGCATTTCTTTCCTGACCAAATTATCATTGAGTAGAAAATTATTCAGTTTCCATGAGTATGTGGGCTTTTGTTATTGTAGACAAGCTTTAGTCCTGGTGATCTGATAGAATGCGTAGGATTATTTTACTTTTCTTGTATCTGTTGAGTCTTGTTTTATACCTGATTATATGGTCAGCTTTTGAGAAGTTTATATGAGGTGCTCAGAAAAAGGTATATTCTTTTTTGGGGAGGGCATAAAACATTTTATAGGTATTTGTTAAATACATTTTGTTCAAAACATCTGTTAGCTTTGTTGTTTCTCTAGTTTCTGTTTTTATGACTTGGTGAGAGTGGGATGTTGAAATCTCCCACTATTATTTATTTAAGGGTCAGTTTGTGATTTGAGCGATAGTAATGTTTCTTTTATGAATGTGCTTGCCCTTGCACTGTGGCCTATATGTTCAGAATGGAGACTCCATCTTGGATTTTTTCATTGTTGAATATGAAGTGTTTTTGCCAATCTCTTTTGATAACTTTTTATTAAAAGTATATCTTATTAAATATTAGAAGGGCTACTTGTTCTGGCTTGTTTCATGGGACCACTTACTTAGAAAACATTTCTCTAGCACTTTAAACTTTACTCTGAGGTAGTGTTTATCTTTTCTGCTAAACTGTGTTTCTTGTATGTAACAGAGTGATAGATTCTGTTTACATATGTAGGCTGTTAGCCTATGTCTTTTTATTGATGAATTCTGTCCATTGATGTTTACAGATATTAAGGACCAATGATTGCTAGTTCCTGTTATTTTGATGTTGGAGGTATCACTGTGCCTTTTTTGATTCTTTTCTTTTGTTTTCTCTGTAAGATTATCAATTTCTTAAGTATTCTTGGATGTAGTTACCCTCCTTGTGTTGAAGTTTTCCTTCTAGTATCCTCTGAAGAGATGGATTAGCAGAAGATATAGCTTAAATTTGGTTTTGTCATGGAATATCTTAGTCTTCCTATCTATGGTGATTGAGTGTTTTGCTAGGTATAGTATGGAAGCTGGAATCTGTGGTCTCTTAGTGTTGGTAAGGCATCTCTACAGGAGATTCTAGCTTTTAGAGTCTCTGTTGAGATGCAACTGTAATTCTTATAGATCTACCTTTATATGTCAATTGGCCTTTTCCCTTGTACCTTTTAATATTGTTTCTCTGCTCTGTATATTTAATGTTTTGATTATTATGTGTCTGGAGGATCTTCTTTTCTGGTCCAATCTATATGGTGTTCTGTAAATTTCTTGTATGTTTATCACCATCTCTTTCTTTAGAGAACTTTTTTTTTTCTATGATTTTGTGAAGCTGTTTTCTGGCCCTTTATACTGTGAATATTCACCCTTCTCTATTCCTATTACTCTTTGATTTGGTCTTTTCATAGTGTTGAAAATTTCCTGGACGTTTTGACTTAAGAGTATTTTACATTTGGCATTTTCTTTGACTGGTGTTACCCATTTCTTTTATAGCATCTTCTATGCCTGAAATTCTTTCTTCCATCTCCTGTATTCTTTTGGTGATGCTTACATCTGTAGTTCCTGTTCTCTTCCCTAGATTTCTGTAGTTCCTGTTCTCTTCCCTAGATTTCTGTAGTTCCTGTTCTCTTCCCTAGATTTTTTCCATCTGCACAGTTGCCTTCACTTTTGTTTTGTTTTGTTTTGTTTTGTTTATTACTTCTATTTCTATTTTTAGGTCTTGGACAATTTTATTCATTTCCCTCACCCGTTTGGTTGTATTTTCTTGTATTTCTTTAAGGAAATTCACTATATCCTCTTTCAAGGCCTCTATCATCTCCATGAGTTGGAGTTTAAGGTCACAGTCTAGCTCTTTAGTTGTGTTAGGATATTCAGGTCTTGCTGTGGTTGGAGAACTAGGTTCTGATACTGTCAGAAATAATTGGCATCTGTTGTTTATATTCTTGCACTTGCTTTTTCCCATATGGTTGTCTCTGGAGTTGGCTGGCCTTGGTGTCTTGGGTTGCAGCAAACCTCCTAAGAGGCAAGTAGAGCTATGTTTTCAGATTTAGTGCAGACCTCCTGGGAGGCTGGTAGAGCTGTCAGGTAGGGTGCAGTGCACCAACTGTCAACTGCAGGTGCATGTACAGGCTGGAAGGAGGATTAAGCTGTGACTGTAACCTTCTATTTCTTGGAGAAAGAAGAAAACATAAGGTATGGGAGAAAACCGACTTTAGATATGGGTGAAATAAGATGAGCTACTAAAATTTCCTGCTTTGTAAGTAGTTATTATTGAGCTAAACAATTTGTTGGTAGCTTCATTGCCAATGGTAAAATACAGTGTGCACAGTCTTGTCAGGGATTTTAAAATATATGAAATACTGATTAGAAATGTAGCAATTAGCTATGTATTACTGTAGAAAATTTGGAGAGTAATGATGTGAGTAAAGATTATAACTTACTTTCTGATTACTCATAAGTCAGATGAGTTCATCTTAATGTTTTTTATTCTTAATTTTTTGTTCTTAATATTTTTATTCTTAATGTGTTTAATATTCTTAGAGATACATACTATCTAAAATGTACACAATGATATGAAAGTATCTTTTTTGTTTTTTTACAAAAGTCATGTCCTCACATACATTTCTGAAGCACTTAGTGTGGTGAATTTATAGGTATCCAACAAAGTGGGAACCATTCAGCTCTAAAATCCCACCATCTTTTCAGGTAAACACTTGTCAATCTGAATGCCTAAACCTGACCATGTGAGCTAGAGTTTCAAATTAGGACTTGCTGCAAGATGAGAGCAGAAGGATTTTTTCTCAGTTTATGTTTTGAAGTGTGTTGCTCAGACAGAGAACATGCAGTTGTGTGTAGTACTTTGAACTACTTGTTACTCCCCTTGACAATACTTAACACAAATGTTGATATTTTCCCTCCTTCTGCAATGTGACAATATCACCACACCATTTGGAAGGGAAAAATGGCTGCGTGATTCCTAGTGTACTCATAAACAGTCACCAAGTAAACAGCTGGCAGAGGAGACGCCTCTGAAACATGAAGTATATTTTCACTCCTGTAATTCCCATATAACTCCAAACTTGCTAAACCAACTCCCCTCCCGAATCTATTAGCCCCCCACTTAATTCTATTCTCTAGAGAAACAGCAGACAGACTCGGCAGCTTTTCTAACTTTTATAGCAATCCACTGTAAAACAAACAAACAAAACCAAAAAGCAGGATAGACATTCTGTTTTATCACAGTGTGTGCCAGCAACACACACACACAAACACACACACACACACACACACACACTCACACACACACACACAAACACACACACACACACACATCTTAATATCTCATATCTCTATTTTTGGTTTCTTTGTTTTGGTGAATTGAAAATTTCACAAGGATTGCTTGCTCTTACTCTATAATCTTCTCATATTTTCTATCTGGATTTGTTTCCCTAAAAACAACACTGAGGATGATGCCCTGTATAGACTTTATAATTTACTAAATACCAGTGACCTGCAGCTTGAAAAGCCTTGAATGAAGGTGATAGTCGGGAAGATACTGAGTCCTTAGTACTTTACTTTTAGAGTAAATCTCTGACAATTGTTAGTCATAAGTCCTTGAGAAAGTTTCTTTATTTCTTGATATCTCCATGTTGTAAGTTCTAAAATGAAATTGAAAATCTTCATAGGCTACTTTGAATTTAATAATCAATAAATAGTAGCTACGACTTTTGCTACTCTTAGTAGCACTTCTGATAACTATATATATTGGTTAATCCCGGTCCACTTATTCAAATTATATTAATATATTACAATCACACACTTAGACACATTTTAGTAATCATATTGATGTGTATAAACCACAACATTTTATAACTTTGTAGCCTGACAATTTAACAAACAGATCAGATGCCAACGTCATCTAGTTTCCTTATGCCTAATGCTGAGATCACACACGTCTCCAAATGGACTTGTTATTAAGGAAAAAAGACAAACTAGAACTTTTGTTGGGGTGGGGAGGAAGTTAGACATAATGACCTTTAACCCCAGCACCTGGTATTAAAGGCAGGTGGAGTCAACATAGTGAACACAAGGTCATCCATGACTACATTAGTGACACCCTATCTCCAAACAATCAAATCAGAAAAGAACACTGTAGACAAATCTTATAAAAACCACCACTGATGAGATGTTGCTAAAACTTGATGTCATACAGTGCCTGCCATCTCATACACTACACAATGTCATTACAGTTTAGTATTATTTAATTTACCCAGAGATCATAGTTTGCCCCTCCCCCTTTAACAACTATCAAAATAAAATAAAGTTTCCAGTTATAGGTTTGCTTTCACTTTGGCATCCAAATTATATTATTGCCAAATTATACACTGCTATTAAAAATATTTTGGGCTGTTGGAAGGGCATTGAACTCTAGGCCTGACTACCTGAGATTAATCCCTCGAATCCACAGGAAGGTGGAATAAGGGAAACAATTCCATTTACTTGTCTTTTGGCTTATATACACAAAATAAACATAATAAAAATAAATTCTAAAATTATAGGAAAATATAACTAATAGCTCTATTGTGCAGTAAGTTTACTATCCAGCTATATTAAACCACTTGTATTAAAATTTGTTATTAAAATAGAACTAACTAGTAGTCATATATAAGTGCTATCCCCTATCCCTCTACTCTTATCCCCGCCTATTGCTTCCATGAATATGTTCCGTCTCCCAACCACCCTTTCCTACATCAGTGTCTTGGCATTCCACTACACTAGGAAAACGATCCTTCCTTGGACCAAAGCCCTCTTTTCCCACTGATACCAGATAGTGCTACATATGCAGCTGGAGCCATGAGTCTCTCCATGTGTGCTCTGAGACATCCATATCAGGCTCCTGCCAGTAAGCAATTCTTGGCATCAGCAATAGTGCTTGGCTTTGGTACCTGCGTATGGGTGGATTCTCAGGTGAGGCAGTCTCTGAGTGATCTTTTCTTCAGTCCCTGCTCCTCTATTTGTCCCTGTATTTCCTCCCATCAGTATTATGTTCTCCCTTCTAAGAATAATGGAGGCATCCACATTCTAACCTTTCTTCTTTTTGAACTTCATAAAGTCTATGAATTGTTTTTGGGGTATTCTGAGCTTTTTCCACTTATCAGTGACTGCATACCATTTGTGTTCTTTTGTGACTGGGTTACCTCACTGGGAACGATAGCTTCTAGTTCGACCCATTTGCCTAAGAATTTCATGAAGTCATTGTTTCTAATAGCTGAATAGTACTCCATTATGTAAATATACCACGATTTCTGTATCCATTCCTCTGTCAAAAGACATCTGGGGTTTTTTCATCTTCTGGCTGTTATAAATAAGGCTACTATGAACATAGTGGAGCATGTGTTCTTGTTATATGTTGGAGCCACTTTTGGGTATATACCCAGAAGTGGGGTTCTGAGGAACTGACAGACTGATTTCCAGAGTGGTTGTACCAGCTTGCAATCCCACCAACAGTGGAGGAGTGTTCCTCTTTCTCCACATCCTCACCAGCATCTGTTGTCACCTGAGTTTTTAATCTTAGCCATTCTGACTGGTATTATGTGGAATCTTAGGGTGGTTTTGATTTGCATTTCCCTGGTGACTAGGGATGTCAAGCATTTCCTTAGGTGTTTCTCACCCATTTGATATTCCTTGGTTGAGAATTCTTTGTTTAGCTCTGTACTTCATTTTAATAGGATTATTTGATTTTTTGGATTCTAACTTTTTGAGTTCTTTGTATATATTGGATATTAACCCTCTATTGGATGTAGGATTGGTAAAGATCTTTTCCCAGTCTGTTGGTTGCTGTTTAATAAAGTATATTCTAACCACAGAATATATACTACATATAAATTGTTTTTATGGTAATTCACCATTTCAGAGTGTAGATATATTTCAAAACATTTTGTATATAATAGAATATTCAACTTTCTTCTAAAAATTTAAAACATACATTTAACTGTGTACTTCAATGTATTTTAAAAATCTGATTATACTTATTTAACTAGCACCCAGATCAAGAAATAAGAATATTGGATACAAAGTGATGTCTCCGTGATTATGAGGTGTGCCTTTAGAGGTCTTGATTGCAGTTTCCAGCACCAGTGTTAGGCAGCTCTCAATAGTCCATAACTCCAGTTCTGGGTGATCTGACATCATAGGCACCCACAGTTATGTACACAGACATGCACACATATTCATACTTAAAGAATTTGAGTGTGACCAATCACCAGAGTATCCTTTATATTCTCTTGTAATCATTAACCGCCATCCATGAGTACTCATTATGTTGACTTTGAAAACTATGAGCTATTCTGGTCAGATTTTGTAAACACACACACACACACACACACACACACACACATACTGTTGTGTCTGGTTCTTTAAACAGCTTTATCTATACCATTGAGTGAAGTTGTAGATTGTTCCTGTTCATTGGAGGGATATTCCACTTTCTGAATAAGCTCTATGTACTATGTAATTGAACATTCCATACTCAGAATTATAATATGAACATTTAAAAATACATAATTTTATGAATACATTTATGCAGGAACTATATTAAGCAATAGAATTTTGAGGTCATAGGGTGCATATATGTTGATCTTTTATGTATTTTTTCCATTCTCAGCATAATTATACCAATTTTCACTCCTATGCACAAGACTTGAGAGTTCTAGTTACTCTGCATATATCCTAGCATCCTGAATTGTTTGCCTTTTTTACTTTGGTGGGTGTGCATAGTGACACTTAATAACTGTGTCAAGCCCTATAATCTTACTATCTGTGTTCTAACATCTCCTTTCTAAGGTTTCATTCTATTTATATTTCTTTAGCTCAGAATTTTATCTTTTTTTTGGATGTTGTTTTGTGGCCTTGAAGATCAGACCTAGGGTTTCACTCTTGTTAAATATACACTCCTTATCCATAATCCCATAGTTTGTAAGGAACAAGGTGTTGTAAAAATGCACATATAGTGTATATATATATATTATATATACATATATTATATAATTATTACATATTATATATGAATGTTTACATATACATTTATATGAGAATTTACAACAAATTATGGTATTTATCAAAAGTCCTAAATACAGGGTGTTGAAGAGATGGCTTCGTAGTTAAGATCAGTTGTTGTTTTACCAGAGGACCCAGGATCCATTACCAGCAGCCACATAGCAGGTCACCACCACCTGTAACTCCAGTCCTAGGGGATCTGCACACATGTGGTACATAGACATTTCTATAGCCAGATACACTTATAGACATAAAAATAAATAATAAAATTTAAAAAAAAAATCCTAAAGATAGTCAAGTATAACTCATGCCTGTGATCCCAGCACTAAGGACAGTAAGGTTGGAGTATTGCTGTGGTTTTCAGGGCAGCTGACATGATATAGTTAGTTCAAGGTCAGTCTGAATTACAGAGTAAAATCTGGTCTCAATAAAAATAAAAGAAAAAAAACCATCAAACCACCAACAACAAACAAACAAACAAACAAACAAAACAAACCCAAAAATCCTAGGCTTTTCCCTTTCCTGTATCATATATCTGAACAATTGAAAAGTAGCCTTCATTTAATTCTACAATTCGTTTTGATACCTTTCCATCAATTAGTAGTGCTACACCTTTAGTTTATGCCTTCTTTCTCTTCCCCTCCCCAACCCCCCCCCCCGCTTCAAAATATCTTTAGATTTAGTGTAGTAGTATTTTGTTTGCATGTATTTCATGCTGACCATGTATCTGCCTAGTTCCTGTGGAGGTCAGAAGAGGCCACCAGATTCTTTAGAAATGAAGTCTCGGGTGGCTGTAGGCCACCATATGGGTTCTGAGAATTGAACCAAGGCGTCTGAAAGAACAGTTCTTAACCAGTGAGCCATCTCTCTAGTAGCTTTATCCTTTCTTAACTGGACTGCTGGGATAGTGCCCTGGGCACACATTCTCATTTCAATCTATTTTCTTTTTCATTTTCTAAGATTTATTTATTATTTCATGTGAGTGTATGTATATTTTGCCTGTGGGTATGCATATGCAGTAGTAATGTATGGGACTGGTCCCCACAGAGGTCAGTACAGAATAGTGTGGACACATTGCCATTTCGATCTGTTTTCACTTTTAAATATATGCTTTACATTTATTTATTTTCTGCCACACACACACACACACACACACACACACACACATATATATATATATATATAAATCTTTTGCCAGCATGTATGTATGACCATCAACATGTATGCCTGGTGTCTACAGAAGTCAGAACAAGTGATCAGATTCCCTGAACTCAAAGTTACTTCCTATTGTGAGACAGCATAAGCTAGGAATAGAACCTAGGTCCTCGGTAAAAGCAGCAAGTGGTCTGAAGTTTTGAGCTGTACTATTCTCTTTTTCATCACTATTTCTTCTCACCACAATTTTAATTCTATTTAAAGAAAAAGATATCCTAAGAGTACAGATGCTGTCAATCTCTTCTATGCCTGTCATATGAGAAAAAAACATCCATTCCTTTTCAGCTACCTTCTAAGGAATATCATCACATCAGGTCACATCATAAAGACATAGATTTTTGTAGGAAGTCATTATTGGTATTAACTCAAGAATATGATTTTAAAACTTAATAAAAATGGCACGTACTAGTAGTTCTAGTACCTAGGAGAATTCTTTAGGTCCAGATCAAGACTGATATATTAAGACCCCATCACATACACCCAAAAAATAATCTAGTATCCAAATGGGAACTATTAATATTCTGTCACCTAGCTCACTTAAAGCATAATGCTTAATATTTCTCAATAATTTTTTGAGTTTCTAAAAAGTATAAGTTAATATTATGGCACAGCAGTATGTTATCAAAAACTTGTGACTTGTAAATTATCAGTAGGAGTTCTTAGCAGTTTACGGAGGCAACCTAAGAAGTTTAAAGTTTACAAAATGATTTCTTTTGTTTTATGTATGAGTGCTTTGCCTGCATTTATGTGAGTGCATTTTGCATTGTGTGTGTCCTGGTCACCTTCGGGACCAGCAGAGCGTGGGAGAGCCACTGAAACTGGGGTTACAAACCATTGTAAGCCACTGTGTCAGTTCTGGGAACTGAGCCTTGATCTTCCCTAAGAGCAGCAAGTCCACTGCCTCCCCCACATGCTTCAGTGTTTTTACACTAACAAAAATACTGGGTTAGTTCTTTTTAACATTTTAATTTATTGTTGTTATTGTTGTTGTTTACTACTCTAGAGGTCATGGGGCCTGGGAGAGTAGGGCCTAAAAAAGAGGTAGACTAAAGTCTCACGAAACAGGCAACTTTACTTATATCATCAGATATATACTCTGAGGATTAAGAAGAGTCACATGAGTAAAAAAAAAGAAAGGAGTTGCTACAGGTCGACAAAAAAGGAACAGTCACATGAATAAAATGTCCAATCACAAGGTCAAACTGTACATGATGGGCAAGCAGCATATGGCAAAACCATATTTTCCATACAGGCATATAAGCACATAACAATAGCCAATCGTAACAAATAATCTAAAGTATACTCACTCCTATCTGGTACACCTCAGAGATACAAAAAGCACACTCCAAGAATAATTCATGTTTGAATAAACTGAGGTCACAAGACTCTGTTCTTAGGTTCTTGGCGTGGTCTCGAAAGCACTCAGGATTCTCGTATGACTCCATTCTTGGACTGTGTTACATACAACTATATCCATCATCACCACTGTTGTTGTTGTTGTTGTTATGATGATGATGATGATGATGGTGATGATGATGGTGATGATGATGGTGATGATGATGGTGATGATGATGGTGATGATGATGATGATGATGGTGATGATGATGATGATGATGGTGATGATGATGGTGATGATGATGGTGATGATGATGATGGTGATGATGATGATGATGATGATGTGCATGTAAGTGCATGTATACCATATACCACAACATATGTGGATCAGAGGAAACTTTTGGAAACTGATTCTTCTTTCTACCATGGGTTTCAGAGAGAGAACTGACCTCATCAGGTTTGGCAGGAAGTGCCTTTATCCAAGGAGTCATCCTGCCACCCTAAGCTGTTTACTTTTTGATCTTCAATAGGTCAAACTGATAGGTTTCCCCTTTAACTTTGATGTTCATTTTCTTATTTATTTCTGTAATTACCTTAATGTCACTGATATTATGTTTGGTCATATGTGTGTTTATCCCACCCCTTGCCCCAAGTAGATTGAAAACTCACTAACGGGAATTTCCACTGAATCCCTATAGTAGAGGATAACATTGTGAAATCTTTTTGTATATTTCAACAGGGGGTTAGCTTTCACTAACTCTAAAGAAAAAGAAGAGTTTGAATAACCAACAGAGACATATGAAAGTACTCTACAAATATACCGTTACTCATACCATTTAAAGAAATTTGTATAGGAAGATACTTAATGGAAAAATTTACTTTAAATCCTGTTAATTTAAGTAATTTCTTAGAAGTTGCGAAAAAATAAAATTTCATGCAGTCATATTTTCTTTTAGTATTTAAAATTTTCCCTATACTGGGAGGATAGTTCAACAGTCAAAGTCACTTGTTTCTAAGCCTGATGATCTGAGTTCCATCCACATAATAGGAAAGAACTGACCCCTGTGGGTTGTACTTTGACCATAATTCTTCTATTATGGCATGTGTACACATACATATAAATGTTATTTTTTTCGTTTTGACATAAATCACTCAGAGCTGGAGTACAATATTCAGCCATTGATATATTGTTAACTGGTAAAGTTGTTTTATACATACACACACACACACACACACACACACACACACACACACACACATTTGAGCACTGCAGAAGCTCATACACGCTAGGGAGGTGTTTTACTACTGAACTGAACTGAACCTGCAATCTATTGAGTTCCTCGTCAATTGATGTCTGACTCTCTGTGGAATTCCTAACATATGTAGCCTATTCAAAACCTGCCTCTGAGAGATCTCCATTAAATACCGCCTTTTCCCCACTGAAACCTCCAAAAATCAATATTCACTATTCCTCTCACTGTGTCTTCGATCTAAAGACATGAACCATGATACACCATTTTCTTAACACGTCTGAATAAAAATTGTATTTTAATATTTATAACCAAAAAGCAAATATTGTAAAGTTTCTTTATATCTTACACTGGTTATGGATTTATTTTGGAATTTTTAAAAATGTATTTGCTTTACCTTTTTTTGGAGGTAGTGGTGGTGAGCTTTCCAGACAAGGTCTCATTATATATTTCAGGATGAGCTTGAGTTCTCTACATAGTACAGGGTTTCCTTCAATTCCCAGTGATCCATCCCATCTCAGCCTCCTGAGAAGTTGCTTTCCTACTCAAACAAAACAAGACAAGAAGCTGAAAGAGGAAGGCCTGAGACACTTGACTTCTCATTTTTCTTTACACAATAATTTAAAATAAAATGTTTAAGTGATAATACTTGAATTTATTGTTATTTTGTGGTGTTAGTGTCTAACTTTGTAGACCATGCTTTGATCCCTGTTTCAGCCTCTCTGGAACAACTAGGATTCTAAGTATGCACCACCAAACCTGGCTTTCTGCCATATTCTAACAATGATAACAAAACAGCCAACCAAGCAAGGAAGATAGGTTTCCTTTGTGAGCCACCATGTGGTTGCTGGGAATTGAACTCAGGACCTCTGGAAGAGCAGATAATCATCTTAACTGATGAGCTATCTCTTCAGGCCCGATAGGTTTCCTTTGTAAACCACCATGCAAGAATAGCTGAGTGATGCTTGGCCCTTTAAGGTTTTTTTTTTTTTTTTTCAGGCATCTATCTTGAACACAGTAGACTTCCTTATAAGGAGTCACACCTGTTCAACAGGACATTTTCAATTACACAGCATTCCCTAGGCCTCAAAGGCCTCTCAGAGTCATTGTGTGATTTTGACGCTCCACCTGCTTGGTAGTTCCATGTTTTTACTGAAGAGTTAGCAAATGCCCCTAAGTGTTTAAATTAGCTAGAAAGGGTCTAGTTTGGCTGGTCTCTGCTTTGCACCTTGATGTAATACGCTATCAAAAGCAGCTATACTTGGTGCAGCTTAAGAAGGTTACTTCAGATAGAACATGATTCATAAAGATATCCATCTAAAAGGGAAAAAATAACTCATGTCTTCATCTGTATTATTTGAAAATTACATTTTTCTTATCTGTTTCAATTTAAAATGACTTCCTTGTTCCTGTAATTGACTGGCAAATCCTTTATTTACCCAATCTCAAGAACCAAGTAATAAGTATTAATAATGCTTAGCTTGTCATTTAACATTTTTTATGAAATTCTAGAATTTCAGAAAAGGGTAATTTAGGAAGGCACATATGTAGAACTTTGTGTTTTAATTAAGATGACTGGCAATGAAATGAGCCAGTGACTTAACAGATGAGTGCTTATAAAAGCTGTATTACTATTTGATGTGTGTTCAGGATTTTCTTATGGATAATAAGTTGTTAGACTTGTTTCAAGAACAGTCATAGTCCTAAAACAATTAGAGAAGACAAAGCTGCCCTGTTAAAATCATCTGCTCATAAATAAAACTGGGATGTGAATTAGTTCCAGAAAAGCAATTGACAAAGCATAAGTAAATCATTCTAAAAACTAAAGCTGTATCAATTTTTTAAATGCTCAGACCAAACTTCTATTCTTGCTCAATGATGATTTCCTCTGAGAAATAAGGGCTTACAAAGTATGAAATATAGACTTTGTGTGCTTCCTACGGCCAACACATACTGTTTACACTGAAATTTAATATTTCTCATCTTAAATACACTAAATAAGAACATAATTTAAAAGTAATTCTCTCTTGTAGCAGACTGTCCATTAATCATTCTTTAGATAATTTCGGCATTGTGAATTTTCAGTTAGGAAGGAAAAAAAAAAACTTGCAATTTCTGGACCGATCAGAAAATCTGAGCGCATTTGTGGAATAAACAGTCAATTTTTCCAAAGCAGAATTGTTTGTAACCCCCAATTGTGAAGTCAAGAATAAAAAACAATCAACTTTTTCTCATTTCCAGTGATAATTCTTCACTGGGTAGATCAAAGGGTTAATTTTTGATTTGAGAAAAAGACTATGACTTCCCCTATTTTTTTCTAAAGTGTGGTTGTGTGTGGGAGGAAGGTAGAGGCCCCAGAATGAATTCACTAATTGGGGTTTTCACCTGCTGTGCGTTTATTCTAATACAAAGCCTTATTTGTAGCTGAAGAGGAAGAGAGATTATGCAGAGTGTCAGAATTTCTGCCTAGTTTTGAAATTCCTGTTATTTGGCACAATCTGATTGGGGTTGGGAAAGGCAGACAAAGAGTTATAGCTCTGAGCTGTTAAGGTGGACCAGGAATTTTGTTGCAAACGTGCTTGTACCACTTTAACCTGGTCTCCATTTTTAGCATGAGGTGGTGTAGTTCATAGGAGCCTTATAGTGCTAATAGGCATTCTGAATTCTTCCCACTAAATGGCTGCTGGCCTGGGAGGTTAATGAAGTATGCCTTTATTTTAGTGAAGATGCTAAACTTCACATCTTTTTAGATGTTCGGCTTGATATAGGTGGCTCTGTGAAGCTTTAAGAAATCGTATTAAATGAAAACTGCATGCAATTGAAGGAGAGTTCGACTTTATCTGGAACCTGTCTGGTGAAATCTCTGGTGTAGCTCGCAGCTGTCTCAGAAAACTTTCCCCGGCCTGGCTTATTCTGCTTCCCTGCAAAGGAAGGGCATGGAAAAAACTCAGCTTTTGTGGGAGTGTGATGTGCTCTGGGTCTGAAAGCAGACATAGTTGTTGACAATTTAACGGTGATCTAGAGGCATTATTATATGTATTTTAATTAGTATGCCACCACATTTGCCCTAAGTGGCAGTGATTCACTATTATTGTAAACATTTGTTAGAAGTCTGATTCATGGTCCATAGCTAGAGCTTCCACTATGCAAAGAGAACTATACTAATACTATTTGCTTCCTGAATATCCAGGTGCGTAGTCACTATAAACTATGCAGTACTTTCTTGAACTGACACCTATCCACTGAATGAGCTTTCACAAAGTGGTACAGCTTATAGTTAACTTTGGCTACAGTAAATAAAACAATTCAGATAGTCTCTTAGAGCCAGAGAAAAGCTGGATCCTAGCCAATGGTGATGTTCCTTAGGGCCACCTCCCCCAGCCACCCCCCCACATACACCACCACCACTCCAACCCTGCTCAAGCATTCAATAAATCTATTCCTTGTCATTTTCTTATTCTACTCAGCAGTTTTACACTGAACTTTGGAGTAACACTGAAAAATCACAAGTAGCTTAGAAAGATTTAAAAAAAAAAAAACAAAAACAAAAACATGTGCTTGAGGAAGATTAGAACAGCGCTTGGCCCTTCTTCTTACTCTCCACAAAATGGATATATTCAAGCCTAGCATTTCTACAATACTGCCATTTTGCCATTTCTAATCTGTAACTCTAATCCAAACTATTATCTTTTAGCTCCAAATTGAAAGGACCAACAGCTTCCTCCCAAGCACCTTCAGTCTTTACACTGCACAGCTGTTTTTACCTAAACATGTTCAACCTTTAAGTCATCTTTTGTCTTATTACTCTTTAACAGGTTCTGACTGGTTCTTGCTTTGTAAATGTTAATCTTTCAGCAAGGAGATCCACCCAGGGATTGTAGCTCTGTGGTCATTTAAAAAAGAATGGCCCCTATAGGCTCAGATATTTGAATGTTTAGTTATCAGGGAGCGGCTCTATTTGAGAAGGAATAGAACAATTAGGAGGGGCGGGCTTGTTGGAAAAAGTGTGTCCCTAGGCCTGAGCATGAGATTTCAAAACTCCCATGTCAAGGCCAGAGTCTCAACCAGCAGATTAGGGTGTAGTTCTCACAGACTTCTCCGGCACATTTCTGCCTGTGTCCCAACATTCCTGTCTGCTTCTGCCATGCTAATAATGGACCAAAGCTCTGAAACAAGCCCCCAGTGAAATACTTTCTGTGATAAGAGTTACCTTCGTTGTATCTCTTCACAGCGATAGAACACTAAAAGAAGACTTTATCCTTGGTTGTAGGCTAGACTCTCCTGGAGAGCCTTACAAATCCCAATGCCTGGGACCAATTCAATTAGAAAGCAAGAATACATGCACTGGGCACAGGATGTGGGATGTTGGACTATTGTAACACTCATCATTTGATGCTATTGAGTTTAGGACCATCCTTGTCCTTCTCTGCCTATGTATATACCTAGTTTGTCAGGGACCCCTTAATGTCTGTATTACAATTTCTTACTTCTGCAACTATCCTTGTTCAGACCTTCGTTATATTTCATATTGCAGTAAGCTTTCACTGGGAAGTTTATTCCCAGGCTATCTTTTGATCCAGCCATCACCCCATTTACTCTAGTAACTTTTCTAAAGACAAATCAGATAAAGCCACATTTGTAGCTACAATCCTTCATCCTTCTGAAGGTCCCCCACACCTTTCAAGTATCAACACAAATCTAGATTTTCACAGTACCCCTTTCTTATGTTTTTCTATAGCCTCTGTGTTCACATTTCCTTCTGAAGGCAAATAGTCCACCAAAGCTGTTCAAAAAAAAAAAAAGGAAAGATTTTGCCTTTTCGCACCATTCATATTGTCATTTTGAGGTGACTTCTAAGTGGGCCTAATAGGAACTTTATATAAACAATTGTCCAGTGATGGTTTTGTTTGCTTTTCTACCCCAAGAAATGAAACTAGGTTTGCTCTGTACCTGGTGTCCCCTCTCAGTGTCTAATTCAATACTCTAGAAGGTGGCTTAAGTTTGAAAGGACTCTTTTTTGATCAGCATTCAAGGAGACTGTGGAATAGTGGTACTTGAAGACAGTATAAGGAAAAAGCTGTTTCAAAGATTTGGGGAAGGAAGGTGCAAAGCCAGGAACTGTCAAACTGAAAATATACAAAGGGAAGGGATGGCTTTGGGGCACCTACAGAATGCTGGGCCTGAAGAGCTACATTGCCTAGTTCGGCTTGTGGCTACAAGTCAAAGAACTGAGGTCCAACCAGGCCTGGGGTCATAGGAGGGAGCTTGAGAAATAAATACCTATCTATCACTTGCTCTCTTTTCATCTTCTTCCACAGACCTTTCTTTCATTACTGTCTCTCATTGGTTGAAAGTGAAAGGAGATAAGGAAGCCTGATTCTACCGAGGCTCAGCCTCCTAGGGGTACAGAGCTCAGTGGAGCCTATTGAATAGGTATAGGAAGGAGAAAGGAGGGCGTTATACAGCCCAGTCTCTTAGGTTAGACTAGTATTTCGAAGGTGCTGGCAAAATTGAAGTAATTCAAAGACTAATGTTTCAGCTCCAGGAAAGTTGAGCAAATCACCTTCTTGACCCCTTCATGTCTCATTCCATGTTCACTGCTATTTCTACCACTTGCCTCTCCTATGCTCCCATCTACCAGTGAACTTGCTGCGAGCGCGCTAAGGAAAACAGACTTTGGTTAGTGACTAGAGAGCCTCTCTCTGTGGCAGTGCAGCGGAGTAGCTAAAGGCACAACTCATAGAAACAGCTCTCTATTCCAGCTCTTGGGCCACCATGTTCTAGTTAGGAGGGTGGGGCCGACAGCTCACCCATGGTAGGTTCTGCAGTCAGGTTTTCTTTCCTGACAGAACTCCAGGTCATTTTCTGGTCTGTGGTTTAAATGAAAACAGAGCAACACCAATAATGGGGATAATAATGGGGGAGAACTGTGACACAGCTTAATGCATATTATAGGTTCCATTCCCCGCACCATCCCAAATCAAGAATAATATGAAACAGCTACTATAAATAAGCAATATAATGGAGATGCTGAAATCAATAGTAAAGTAGTCAGTGTGGTGCCCACGTCATTCCTTAATACTTTTAGTATTTTCTAAAATAATACCAAAATTTTGGAACAAGTGTTTAAGTGCCTGTAACTCCGGTCTAAAAAAGAACTTACTGCTATATTTTTGAGGATTGCCATCTGTCAAATTTAAAAATAAATTCCGAATAGTGATTCTATGTGTTCCACTCTTTGTCTTTTCCCTGACAAATCACTCTTAGGAGTTCTCTAATTGGACAGTGGGAAAACTTATTGTTTAGAGAAACAGAAGAACTCCTGAATCTTGAGCAGTTCACGTAAATGCAAAACTATCAACCAGGCAACAGGAAACAAAGAAAAGCGAATGATAGCAAACCTCAGCACACAGGGCTTACAGATCTATAGTCAATCGATTTCTAATATTTACACAGGGTCCACGCTGTGGGGTTTGCGTCTTCTCCTTGAAGTCAACAGTATGTAAGTGATGTCCAGCACCGGCATGATGAATTCTCTCACTGATTTACTGTAGAAGCCGCTGCTTTCTCATTAAAGGCCACTAATGCCTACACTCTAGATAGAGAGGCAGACTTAGAATCTACTTTTAGGCCTACGGACATCCTCACCCAAAAATAAGTCTGAGTGTGTCCTCCTTAGACCACAATAGCAGCTGCCTCTTCAGCTCACTAGCTCAAAATTTTGCTAAAGTATAGCAAACACCAGACTGAGTCGCTGAAGAGAAATGCCAAAAAAGTGACATATTTGCTTTAAAATAGCAATGCCAGTCTTACCTACAGGCACATATCTTTAGTGATAACGTTTACATTTTTGTTTTGTTTGTCAAGAATAATGAAGCAGCCACCAAGTCCCCTTTTACTTTCTCCATTTCTGCCTCTTTGTTGTGTTCTTACATGCCAATAAATGGAAGTTGATGTTTGCTGCTCCTTTAGGCTTAAACAATCTCAGTAATAAATGTTGAGGGAAGAAAAGATGATTTTTTTTTTAAAAAAAAGAAAACACATAAAGTGTAGACTTAAGGGGATGAATTCTCCAGAAGAGTAAAAAACAAATGATTCAAAGATGTAAAAGAAAAAGACTAACTCCTTGGATTCTAAACTATGAAGTGGAAAGTGTATACAATTTTTGTGCTAATAAAAGTTTCCTTCTAACAGGAATATCTCCAAGTTCAAAACAGCATATAGCTGAACTCTACCTTCCTGTGGCAGCTTCTGATATGAGTCACACTAGTCCCTCAAGGCCTACTTACTTTTCAAATCCAGTGCTATACTGGAAAAAGAGATTCTTCCAGATTTTTCCTAACACTTTAAAATAAAACCAGCAGTGTGTCTGTGCTCTGGTCTTTATCAGTGTCTCTCAAATGTTAATGTGTTCAGTTTTTGATTCGGTAAATACAGGTTGAGGCTGTGTGTGTGTGTGTGTGTGTGTGTGTGTGTGTGTGTGTGTGTGTGTGTATGGGGGTTCTTTCTACGAAATGGTGAAACTGTTAGTTCTAGAAAGACTTTCTAAGAGTCAATGCTATGACATCCACAGATGTTTCTTAAGAATCCAGGGTAGCCAGGTGTTGTGGTACACATTTTTGATCCTAGCAATGGGGGAAAAGAAACAGGTGGATCTCTTTTTGAGGGTTGTTTGAGTTCAAGGCCAGCCTGGTCTGGTCCACTTACTGAGTTCTAGGGCAGTCAGAACTATGTGAGAGACCCTGTCTCAAAAGAAACAAGCAACCCAACAAAAGAAATCAAAACAAAACAGATCATGGTAACGCAGGACAAGTTTGATTTTATATTTTCCTGTCCTATTTCTTTAATTTTCAATTGAGGAAGAAGGGGGTGGAGAAGGGAGGTGAATATTTTCTCGTGTGATTATTTTTTTCTTTCATTTTCTAAAAAGAAAACTCCCAAGCCCACACGCTAATTATCTACGATGAGGTCATTTGCACCTAGGTCATTTATTTAGGCAACAAGTAGACTTGCCAGAGGATTTTTTTTAAAGGGTTGATGGCAAGAGGGGATGTGGCCTCCAGGTTCCTGGGTCTACCTTCAACTCCCATAGGTCTTTATTTATATCGCCCTCCCCCCACCGCCCCCATTTCTGTTCTGCTTTGAAAGTGCTCACTGCCCTGTCCCTGGGTATCCAGGTTCCCAGGTCCTTAGGTGGGGGAGGAGCCCTTCCCAGCCCCGCCCCGTCTGCGCGCAGCTCCCCCTCCCTGTCCGGCCCGCCCGCCAGCCCGCCAGCCAGCGGCGGCTCCTCCGCAGTGCTTTCAGCTGCGAGCCTGGGCGGCGGCGCTTGACTTTCTGGGAGCCCCTTGGCTCGGACCAGCTTACTCCTCCGCGTTAAGCGCCGGCCCCCGACTGCCTGTGAAACGCTTACAACCATGAGGGAACACCTCAAAGGGTAAGTGCATTGCAGCCCCGGACGCCCTCTTATCCCCGCAATTCGTGCACTTGTGGCACTAGCAGCAGCCAGGAGAAGGCAAAACTTGGAGCAGAGGCAGTGGTAGCTGGCGGCGCCTGGTATCAGTTAGACCCGGGCGTCCGGGCAGGTCTCCCCGCCAGTCCTGGGAGCCTCTGCAGGTGCGTCCCCGGGGCTTCCACCCTGGCGCCGGTGCTTGCCAGCCAGCTCCTTCCTGGCTGCTGGGACAGGCTCGGAGAGCTAAAGCAGATTTCTCGCTTTGCCCAGAGAGGGACAGCTGGCTTCTCCTGCGGGGATCGGGCCCGGGGAGCTTTTTGCTCCTTTGCGGGGCTGCCAGTGAGAACACGAACCAGGGTTGTTTGCCGAAACCGTCATTGGACCTGGCAGGAAGAAGGGGCGCACGCGGTTCTACCTTGCATTGCACTGCTAAGTGCCAAAAGGTCAACTTTCTGCCTGATTTCTTCCGAGGATTCCAACTGACATTTCCTTCGCTGTGTTTTCTCCTGTGCTTATTCCATGCTGCAGGACTTGGAGAAATAAAACACGAGCAATTAAAGCCTAGAAACTCAAGGAATTGACTGAAAGAAAAAAGAGGGGCTTGAGGGTTTGAGGTTTTTTTTTTTTTTTATGTATTTATTATTATTATTTTGCTTGTTTTTTGGATTTCTTTTCAGGTTAAGTTTGAAGTCATTTCAGTGTCTTCTCTGCTTCTCCAGGTGTCTGCTAGTCCTTAAGCAAAGTTTGTGATTCCTAGTCTGATCACAATGGAAAGGGCAAGACTGTGCTTATCTCAGTTAAATGTGAAGTTAAGTTTGAAACTTAAATTGAATGGGCTTTAATTGTCTAAGGAAGGCATAGTATTAATTATAAAACACTTTAATCCCATGGGGGGGGGGATCCATCTTCTGTTTTAAGTCAAAGTAAAGTCGTTAAGGAAAACCAACGTTCTGTCTTTAACAAATGTTCTTCCTGGTTCCTGAGTTAACCTTCCCAGACCTCCAATCTGTCCTTTTCACCCCATCATCGCGTGTGTGTTTGTGTGTGTATGTGAGTGTGTGTGTGTGTGTGTGTGTGCGCGCGCGCGCGTGCACGGGCACAGATATTTTTATTTTCTTTCTTTCAAACCTGGGGAGGATACCCTGGCTCTTAAAGAAGCGAGAGGGGCAAAGGAAACGATATGGCTATATGAAAGGTTTCTGACCCTTAAGCGTTGTGGAATTGCTTTCAGTCATCATTGTTTGATCATGCATTGGACATGACCCTGAAGTGAAATTGCCTTGGCCAAAGTTGAGGGTGGGTGGGAGGTAAGCCTTGAAAAACAAATAAAACTGTGAGGGCAAGTAACAGCTGGAACAGCCACCAAGGCCATCAGCTTTGCCCTGAGTTCACCCAAACAGAATGAAATGTTAACTATCTCTGAGAGCAAGAAATGGGAACACGATGCTTAGATTGACACATAGCCACTGAAGTCCCTTCCCCACAGTGGCTGAAACTTCTAAATATATTTTCCCATCCCCACCATGCCAGTGTTCCAGCAGTACTAGCCAAGTTCAACAATTCAGCTTGCAAATGCCAAGGCTCCTCTAGAAAGAGTCTGATCCCCAGATTAAATGGAAATCTGTCTTGTGCGTGTGTGCATGTGTTTGTATGTGTGTGTGTTCCAGATCATATATGAAACTAAACCTTAATCTCCTGTAAAACGCCAAGAGAAGGGTAGTTTTTTTTTTGTTTTTGTTTTTTTTTTTTGTTTGTTTTTTTGTTTTTTGTTTTTATATTGGTGCATAGTGATTATTTGAGGCCTGAGAAATAGGGGAAAGAATATATATTTTTAGTACCAAATAACAGTGGTTACAAAAGAAATCTTCCTTTAATTAGGCAGCTGCCATTTCCTCAGTGAATGCTTTAGAGATTTGCAACTTTTATGTGTCTAATGTTTGTTTTTAAGAAACTACAAAAGCAATTCCAGTAAGTCTGATTATTGTAGCACTGACAGCAGGAACAGCTCTGAGGCATAATAGCCTTGCACACTACTTGAAACTAAAAAAGGTGAAAGGAAATTTAAATTCTACGGTAGGAAATTAGGTCAACCCTGTGCTCAGTATAGTAATGCTTTAATTTCTGATTACTGTTGTTAGGATCTTTTGTCACAGCCAGTGATTGACTATTTTAATTTATATCACAGTAACAAATAGAAAGAAAAGAGATTATTTGTGGTTTGCACACATAAAGGAGGGGTGGACTTCAGTTAAAAGATTACTCAGAGAGGTGTAGTTGATGCCAGGCTTTTGAATCTGCGGGGCCAGAATCAATAACATGTTTTAAAGATTTGGAGGTTTTTAGGATTGTCTGTGTAGTTAGTGTCAACATTAATGTACGTAAAGACTTGTCTATATTGAACATCATTGTTTCCAGGAAGGCTGAACAAAGATGTAACTTGTGAACTATATGGAAAGTGTGTTCGTGATGTGTAAAGTATACAACATATTTTTCTATAGTATCTGTTTATACTGAAGTAGGTAAAATTTTTCAGTTTTATTTATTCGGAGACAGTCACAGAGTAAGAAATGCTATTGTAAAATCCACAGTGATCACCTCTCCAATCAGTTTGTCCTTCAAGACAGAATATAGATGTGAGCTAGTTAAATTTCTGCTTCTTGCTGTCTTCCTGTCTTTTGAGAGAAGAGGTTTAGGGCTTTAATTTCACTCCAGGTGCAAAATTCCCACATGGAGTGAAGTGGACTATTTGGTTCTTATCTTCCAATTTGATGCACATTTGTCTGTGTTGCCAAGCATCTTAGTGTTAAATGATGAAAAGGTGATCTTTCTGATCTCGAGGATCAGGCACACCCTTTATTCTCCTTTCCACTTCCTTCTCCTAGTGCAGCTTTGCAGGGAAGTGAAGCTAAGACTGCAATGGTGAAATCTAAGTCTGCTTTTTTAGTTACTTTGTATTGCTTGAAAGGGAAAGAGGTGTGTGTGTGTGTGTGTGTGTGTGTGTGTGTGTGTGTGTGTGTGTGTGTAGGGGGTTAGATAAAAGAAGGTTGATTCAGGGAATTATTTGAGTAGTTCTTTTACCCATTTTATTCAAATACCCCCGAATCCTAGATAATTAAGAGAATAACACATATCAAACAAATCAGGAAAAAATAATGGGGGCCAGGAGTTTCTTCTGTTGTCTCACAATGGAAACGCCGATATTGCTGAGGACTGATGAATTAAAATATAATTTCTAATACCTATGTTGTAATTTTTAATCTGCTTGATAACTGTTCTTAAAAGGCTTGAAATGTAGGTATGTTGACCAACACGAGCCTTCTTTCTGTGTTCTGTTTTGTCTTTTGGACATGGGGCATGGGGAACTACACCAGGTTCCTGGTGGCTTTCTGTGGAATTCTGCAGAAATTATATGCACATTTCTCATTTCTTTTAGAATTCCGTTTCAAGTTTATATCATTGCTCTGATTCTCTTATTTGAATCAGTTTCAGATGGCTGCTTTTCAGAGTGGTTGTTTGTCCCTGCTGCCTGGCCATGTTTAGCAGCTTAGCCAAACAGTTTCCTGCAGATCCATTTTAAAAAATGTTATAGTTGATGCAGTGTCCTGAAGATGGGATGTTGCTATTATACTGTGTATCTAGTGAGGGCCATATGGGTGGACATGTCCATCTCCCCCACCCTGCTTACATCTAGATGGGCTTTAGAAAGGGAGCAAGTTGGAATTCAGGATGGAGCATTTGTTTATGGAATTGGAAGGCACAGTCACTTTTTGAGCTACAAATCACTCAAGAAAAAGCAGCACTTTTTCCATGAAGCTGCAAGCTGCAGCCTCCTTTTGCTGTGCATATAAAGTACCAGTCCCACCCACCCCTTCTCTACATTATAAACCAGCTTGGTCATGGTCTTTCCCAAGCCTTCCTAAAGTGGCTGCTGTCGCTTTCTCTTCTTATTCTCCATGACTTCCACATCATTCTGTGATAGTCGCTCAGCTGATGACCCTGATTGACACTCTTCAAATGTGAATTCTCTCTGCAGAAAAGCTAAACAGAAATAAACAAATTTTGAAGGGAGGGAGACAGACATTTCCAAGTGAACATTTTCTTGCAAACTGTTTTCAGTAGCCTTCCCGGCTCGCTTACTGAGCTGTAAACATCACAGGGAGGACGGTCTGGGAGGTGGTACCATTTTGACAATTTTCATATGTCTCTGATATTTATGATTGTATTTATCAAACTACTTGAAATGCTTTTTCCTTTTGACTTCTTTTTAACCAAATACATGGTGAGTATAGTGTTTGCTCTTTGGGAAGTATCATTCTTAAGCTTCCATGTCTATATTGTAATGGATGCTAAGTTGGGGCCCGCATGATAACAAAATGGCTATGAATTCACATGCATCAATTCTCAATGCCACTCAGTCCTTTGCCTTTTTACCAGGTGAGTACACTTGCATCAAATTACATTACCTGTGGGCTGTAAAGTCCTAAAATTCAAAACCTATGCCAAGTCCATTTGACATTATTGCTTCCCCAAATCTCTCTTTTTGTGTGTGTGTGGGCCTCTGAACTTTCTGGCCCCATCGACCTGCCCATATTTAAGCTCTTTCTACCCTTCCCATTAAAAGATTAAAATAGGTTCAGCATATGAATGCTGAAATATTGTTCTAAGCTGCATTTTATTCTATAAAAGCTCACCATGTAATCTCTGAAAACAGGAAATATGATGCTATGGTGATTTAGGTAGATGGGCCAAAGAAAGGAAAAGTATATGTAGTTATCTCTCCTGGGTTTGTTCATGTAACTGAATGAAGAACAAAGGTGTATTGTTCCTTTTGTGGCAGGAGTTAATAGCAGGCCACCACACTTCTAAGAAATGGAGAAGTGCGAATATTCCATTCAGGTCTAAGGAAAGGTATGAAGAAGTGGTGTCGTACAGACCAGTGAGTTTAACAGACAGTCTAGCAGTAGTGGGAGGGAGGAAGGATGTATTAGTGGGTTCTGGATATGCCATAAACTGCTCACTAATATGACGTTTGGCTGTGGAAAAGAAAGAATAATGGAGCAGGAGCCAAGGAAACACATGAGGAACTAGGTGATTTGTAACTATTGAACTGAAGGAGCTGAAGGACAACTGTCATTTTTCTTTCTCTGTTTCACAGTAGAACTGAAGCAATTTGACCTTTTTACTGATTATATTACAAGACCAATGTCAATTTTGTTTAAAAAAAGTAGTGATTCAATGTGTGGGCATAAAAAAAAGAAACAAATTCTAAAACTAATCGAGATAGTATTGCTTTTCCTTTGGAAAACAAAGGAGGCTTTTTAGTTTGCAAGATAGTCTAAACATTCTGTGGAAGTCCTTAGAAGTATCAATGGGAAGTAAAATGATTTGTCTTTGCTTTTGATCTTTGTGGGTTCTAAAGTCTGCCTTTATCTTTTGTGTTTTAGCCACGAGACTCAAACGACTTGTTGGGACCATCCCAAAATGACAGAGCTCTACCAGTCTTTAGGTAAGGACTTTACTATGTTTCATTCAGGTTAAATGTCACTTGACTTGAAGTCTGATTTGTAGTATGCCAGACATTTGTTGTGTAAACATATCAGGAGACTGCTTCAAGGGTGAGCAGCTGCACTCTTTTCTTCACAGTTGACAGGCAAATATTATCATCGGAAAAAAAAAAAGTAACTCGACAATTTCACTGTTCCTTGAAAATTCAGGATACTTAAGGTCTATGTGTTTTTATTTGCCGCACCATAAAGAGAACTGTTAAAGATTCTTTTGTTGATTTTTTCTTTGTAAAACCCAAGGGCAAACTTTTGCTAAGGCATGGATGTTGTGGGAATGATTTTGTGCCCCTTTCCAGGACTCGGAATGCCGGTTGCTTATTGGGTCACCAGTCTGGTCACTTAGATGCTTTCTTGATATTCATTTGCTGGTGTTTGGGATTTTTGAAAGGTTTTGTATTACTATTTATTTTGCATGTATGGGTGTTTTTGCCTTAAGATATCTCTGTATATCATATTACTGGAACAGACCAGAAGAGGTCATCTAATCTTCTGAAATTGAAGACACAGATATTTGTGAGCCACCTTGTGGGTGTTGGGAATAAGAACAGGGATTTTATATGCTGAACCACCTCTTTAGCCTTAATTTGGATTGTTTTGGAGATTAATCTGAATTCTCTGATGTGACTAGCTTTTAAGTTATTGTTTTACTTAAATAATCATGTATTCTTTACTTCTATGTCTGAATTTATTCAAAAGTATAAATTAATAATCCATAAGGTGTAAAGTTAATGTATACTGTACACTAGGTAGAGTGGTTGGTACACACATTTTTTTTTCCAGCACTTGTAAGGTATCTGAGCTGGAGGCCAGCCTAATCTACAAAGCATGTTCTAGGCTAGCCAAGGCAACATAGTGAGACCTCTGTCTTAGTAAACAAATCGAGCAAACAAAAAGCCTGCAAAGTATAAAAATGAAGTGAATGTAATAAAGTCCATGGGAATCAAGAAAGTTTTACACACTTATGTACAAGCAAACTGTATAGTTGTGCAAGGCTGTATGTGAGTGACAGGGGAGAGTCACATTCATGAATTATCTTCCATAGTTCCTGTTGGATGATAAATTGTAGGTCCATAGGCATTAAGAAATTCAGGAGGACTTGTTTACTTCAAAATAAAAACAAAACCAACATTTACAAACAGATTTTGCTGGGCTTGGTGGAGCACATATAGCAGTCAGAAGTAGCAAGATCTCTGGGTATTAATAGCCAGCCTAGACTACATAGTGAGTTCCCGGCCTGCCAGAACTACTTAATGAGAAACTGTCTCAAAAAAAAACTTTAAAAAAATTATTAGTGATAATAATTTCTTCCAGAATGTCTGGAAAAATGTGAGTAAAAAGCATGAAAAGAAAAAAAAAATGTCAGCTGTTAACCTAATAGCCAGCCATATCCAAAACATTTCAAGTAATATTATATCATTTCAGTGTAGCTATGTTTATAAATTAAAAAATAAAAAAAATAGAACTAAGATCAGTTAATCTTTAAATACTACATTTTCAGGTCCATAAATGATCTCAGCTTCCAGTTCTGGATTTTTTTGTAGCACGTGTGGAAAACTGGGATATCAGTGTGGTTCAGAGCCCACTTAGAACTCGGCTCTAGCTACCATGATCTCTAGCTGTTTTATTGTAATTTACTTGAAATAAAACAATTAAAGAACTAACATGTTGGCCTTTTAAAGTTTAGAAATACAGATAAACTTTAAAAATCCAAATCATTTATTAATTGTTTCTTAGAATTCACTGTTTAATAAGCTAGTTAGTTAGTGCCTTTAAAATTTACTTCTAAAAAGAAGTTTATTAGACTGAACATGTAAGCTTAGTCGTAGAACACTTCTATATTACCTCTGCCTGTTGTTTGACCCCCATCAAACCACAAATATACACTTCTATGTTTTTAAATCAGTGATTTCCCGTTAAGAATGTACTTTTAATGTAAAAGTGACATATTGTGACCATATATCCATGTGGTTTTATATCCTTTTCTATCATTTTTTTTCTGTAATGAGGCATTACAAACATGATTGACAAACTAATTATAGACTCATTATATAGCTTTTTTACATAGATGTTGTCATTTTCTATAAGAACCAAATGCACATGTAATAATATTTTTGTTTTCTCAGGAGTTTGAATAGTTTTTATTTTATTTTAAAATCTGGCATATAGTTTATAACCTTGGACTAATCATTCCACTTTTGGAAGGCAATGACATTTTATAGTTGCAGGGATTTTTACATCATATGTATTGTAAACTTTCTTTTATTAAATCATCTTTATTGAGATATGATTTGCATATAATACATTGCAGGTATATTCTATCTAACTGCATTCTATTCTAAACCCCTGAGAAATTCTGTTTCTTTCTAGCTTAGTAACCGACATCCTACAAATGAGCTATGGGTTGACATTTGTATTTCCAAGGTCATTTTGTTGTTGTTGTCGTCATTGCTGCTGTTGTTGTTGCAACAAAGTATTTCTTTATCCGAATGGTTGCTCATCAAATAACATCTTCCATTTATTGAGGGACTACACATCTCTGTTCTACCCATGTCATATGATAGCAGTTTACCTCCCACCATGGCAATGGGTGCTATTAACACGCACATTTCTCAGAACGTTGAATTCATGTACATAGAGGCAGTCATTATGAGTTTACAAATGTTTGGAGTATATTAGCAATTGACCAGGGTAGAGAAGGTTGTGGGTTCCTTGATCTTGTTGGAATTATTCTCTCAGTAAAGTATGTCCATGTTGGTTTTTTATATATACATATACATATACATACACATACACATACACATACACATACACATACACATACACATATACATATACATATACACATGTATATGTGTGTGTATATAATATACATTTATTATTATATCTGTTTTAAATAAATACACCTTAAAGTTATACCTAAGGATTGATTAATTACATAAATGACAGTTTTTGAATGAATGATAGTGTTTCTGAAAATGATACAAAAAATTCCTAGGGTGCTGGTTCGCCCTTTCCCTATGGAATGATCAGTTTCGTTTGTTATGCCTTCCGCTCTGGTGGTGTCTTATATAATTAATGTTGCTTTTACCCTTCTTACAGATTAAAGTGTTGTGTCTTTGAAATAGAAGGAGAACACACTGAAAAGAAATTTTTTATTTCTTTTTATTTACTGGGTTTTATTTTTCCTTCTTCAAGAGATATCCCTTTACTTCTAATTTGTTGAATTGAACTGGATAAAATGGTTCAAATTCTTCAGACATACTCAGTTCAGGAAAGGAAGAGTGGTTGTATAGTTAGGTGTATGATGTTTTAGACCCTGTCTAGCCTTTTCTGATAGAGCCTGAATATAGATTATGTCTATGGTAACATACGGAAAATATCAAGGTTGTCTTTACCTCCCTGTACTCCCATTCCAAACATCTTCCAGTGTTACATGTTCCTAAATACACCCACTTCTAAAAAAGTTTCTGTTTTCTCATTTGTTCACGGTTCACAGCAACCTGTTCAACATGTTCTCTGTGTCATCATTAAAAGAGTTCACTTATTGCCCCTGCTTTGGATGTAAGCAGAAGTGGAAGTCAAACAGTTTGTAAGGGCACATGAGCATTCAATTATGAAAGGAAAATGCTACTTCAGATATTAATATTAGACACCTCTGGGCAATAGGTTTTAGGTATTTCCTTTTGTATTCTTTCCTCTTAACTTTCTGCAATGAACATGTTGTTCACATGATTAGCGAATATGTTTCAACATCGGTGTGTTCATCTCATTCTTTAGTGTCCCTGTAGCTATAGTGCCTTAAGCAACTATTCACATATCCACACATATACAATCATATTCAGTACACATACACAACATACGGATGTACCTCATATCCTTACACACGTCATTTATGTGTAAACCCTTCAATTCTTTCATAATTAGTCAGGTAACTAAGCTCAAGAGGATTATATCATATATTTTAGTCTCTAAATATATTCAGTGACACACACGCACAAAAGTAGGATTAAACATTTTAGTAATAAAGGGACAAGAGATGCCGCACCACAGTAAAGCGCTTTCCTAGCATACTTGAGGAGCTCTATCCTATCCCCAGTGCATGCATTCACATGTGTTTTAGCACACATACCACACACACACACACACACACACACACACACACACAAACATTACTTGTAAGGTGTTGTGGATTTTACCCAGGGCTTTTTACATGCTAAGGAAGTGCTCACCCACTGAGTTATATCCACATTCCCGCCCAAGACTAATTTTACTGAATTTAAACAAAATATATATAAATATATACATACATATATATACACATACATATACATACACACATATATATACACATACATATACATACATATATATACATACATACACACACACACACACACACACACACACACATATATATATATATATATATATATATATATATATATGATTAGTTTTATTTTACCCCTAACATATATAAAATGGCCTTTGGCATGGGCTTTCAACAAATGCCAGAAATACGAGTATTTTTTTCTTGGTTTTAGGTTTTGTAGAGTAAAAGTTTCCAAGTCACAAGGGAAAAGATTGTCAGGCTCTTATACATTTGAAATAGTTATAATAAATAAGTAATTTAAAGGACTAAAGAGATCACTCCACAATTAAGAGCACTGGTTGCTTTTGTTAGGTGCAGTTCCCAGGATCCACATGGCAGCTTACACCTTTCTGTAACTCCAGTTCCAGGAATCTGACACCCTCTTGTGGCTTCTAAGGTCATTGCACACATGTAGTGGACATACATACATATATACACACGTGTGGAAAGCATTATTACACATAAAATAAAAAATAATCTTTAAAACAGTAACTGGTAGTAATTAGGACTTTGTAATTCCAGAAAAAATTATACAGCATTAATAATTTTTGTAAATACATTCTCTTAGGTTTTCACTATTATGAAATAAATAAGAACAACTTGATATTAATTATTTTTCTAAATTTTTCAGCATTTCTTGATCTGTGCCCATACTAATAATGTAGTCATAGTGAAAATAATAGTAGAGTTATTGAAATATAAAATGGAAAATGTCTTATCTGCTTCATTTTTGAGATGTTATATTCATCCTAGTTTCTTATAAACACTTGTATGCTTCATCAGTGAAGTGAATTTCATGTTTCTATCAGCATTTTTAGAAAAGTAATGGAATGATTGTTACAGAGCTCTGTGTGACTCTCAAACACATTTACAAATCAGTAGGAGTTCACTGGTAATATACTCTGCAGGTTATTTTGAAATATAATTTCACTGATTTATATGCAGGGCAATTAAATGATTAAAGAGCTGTCCTTTTCTCAAAGTTGGCATTTCACTTAAGTTTATCATTGGCATTTTAAGAAAGTATTTAAAAAGCTTCCTATTTCCCTGTAGTAGGTCATTTTAAAATATTTTTAACAATCCTGGTGTGGTGGTGCAAACCCAGGACTCTGGAGGCAGAGACAGGCTGATTCCTGAGTTTGAGGCCAGCCTGGTCTACAGAGTGAGTTCCAGAAAGGCAGGGTTTTGCAGAGAAACATGTCTCTAAAAAATGTGTAACTTAGTCTACTTTATCTATGGTACTTTATTTAAAAATAAATCTTTATGTGCTCCTATATAATTTTATTTCCAAATTAGTACTTTTTACATTTTATCAATTCTGCAGAATAATAGTAGCATACACACAGAAGACTTGGATAAAAATTGTAATAGGCAGAGAGAAAGACTTCAGAAAGTTAACTGATTATTCCATTTTATTAATTTGTAGACAGCTGTTGACAGTGTTCTAATAGGATTTTCTACTTTTTTTCTTCATTGATGTCTTTGTAACCAAAAGTATTCTTTTTCTCCCTCTCATGAAGTCTAGAAGGGTCTAGCATGTATTTTTTTTCTTGCAACTTTATTTTAAAAAACAGATATACATGTACAGATTTTTAAATGCATTTTGGCATAAAACTATATGAATATATTATTGTCAGTACTTGGTTATTTTTAAATGTTTGATAGTATGCATTGAAATCTTACTAGTTACCATAATCATAAAGTACATGTAAAACAAAACATAACATGGAAATAGTCAGTTTTCTTGGTGTGTAAAGATTAAACATAATGATTATTAAATACCAAAAATTGCCACAAGGCTATCTTCTTACCTCTTGAGTTACTAATGATTTAAGGTCTAGATGTACCCCACTCTGAGAGAGTGCTATACACTTATTGTTTTTTTTTTTTTTTTTTTTTTTTTTTGTTGTTCTAAGATGGGCTGAGGCTTCTACTTTTGGGCCTTTCCTTTTTTGAGCTTCATATGGCCTGCGAGTTGTTTCTGAGGTATTCAGAGCTTTCTGGGGTTAGCATCCCACTATCAGTGACTGCATATTATGTCTGTTCTTTTGTGACTGGGTTCTCTCACTCAGGATGATATTCTCTAGATACATCCATTTTCTTAAGAATTTGGTTAAGTCATTGTTTCTGGTGGCTGAGTAGTACTCCATTGTGTAAATGTACCACAATTTTTGTATCCATTCATCTACTGAAGGACATCTGGGTTCTTTCCAGCTTCTGGCTATTATAAATAGAGCTGCTATGAACATTGTGGTGCATATATCTTTGTTGTGTATTAAAGTGTCCCTGGGGTATATGTCCAGAAGTGGAATAACTGGGTTTTCAGATAGTACTATGTCCAATTTTCTGAGGTATCGCCAGACAGATTTCCAGAGTGGTTGTACCAGTTTACAACCCCACCAACAGTGGAGAAGTGTTCCTCTTTTTCCGTATCCTCGCCAGCCTCTGCTGTCATCTGAATTTTTGATCTTAGCCATTCTGGTTGGTGTAAGGTGGAATCTCAGGGTAGTTTTGATTTGCATTTCCCTGATGACTAGGGACATTGAGCATTTCCTAGGTGGGTTTAGCATTTCTTATCTGTTGTTTTAAGTTTTGAAACCCATGACCCAGCATAGTATTCACTTGAATGTTAAAAAAGTTGTTAATGTTTAAAACTTCGACTTATGAATGTTTTAGGAATTCTCATCCTTATCTTTATGTCCACTACCTTCAAAAAGCTTCAAGTTTCAAAACAGACTTCAATTTTCACCTTTAGTTTGTCTACTACTCTTAATGCCTCAAGCTAGAAAGGAAGTCAGGATCTAGATTCCATCTTTACCATGACCCCGGGATGTTCTTTTACTTTTCCTTGGTCTTAGTTTTCCATACATAGTGATAGGCAGGTATCTAAATACTTTGTTTCTCTTTTTAACTTCTGGGTAGAATTAAGCTTAATATTGTGGATACCCCAATAAAGATACCCCCAAATCCAATGACTTTGGCATCACTAGCTTAAAAGAGTGATAAAGGACGATCATACTTATAATAATTACAATTAGATTTGTGTGGCACTATTTAGTGTATAGGCTTCAGAAATAATCTCTTTTCACCCTTACACATCTGTGAATTACGTGGTCTGGGTTCTCTCTCATTTTTAACTTCCGAGTTCATGTCTTAGAAGCCCTTGAGTGTACTCACTCCTGCTTTTGATTTGGAAATTAATGCTGTCACACCAGAGGATGGGAAAACTGTTTGCTTTCTCCATTTGGATTTGGGCAAGCAGAAGCTCAAGGTGATGTGACATATTTGTAGTGACATATGGATTGAAAAATCAAGTCCTGAGCATATATTTTATGGCTTCTAAGTTCACTGTTCTGAAAGCGATATCCATTATGCAAAGCATGATTTATAAAACTGCTTTGTCAGCATAATTAAGCTATGGAATCCCAAATGACACTGTTTATTCCATAGCTGACATAGTTAGCAAAGGAGATTTACTCAGATTTGCAAAGTGGAATACGGTCCTTTACTCTTTACTTCCGCTGTCCTGCCTAAAAAAAAAAAAAAAAAAAAAAAAAAAAACAGAAAAATCACCAGCATCTTCAGCATTCATTGAGAACAATTGATTTTTTTTTCCATTTGCAAAATAAAAATGTAACTTCAGAATAAAAATGTATGGTATTTTAATGGAAATTTTTATTAGAGCATTTTTTCTTGTTCAAATGACTTGATTTAAAGCTTCTAATTGAGGAGTATACATAAACATAGTTATAATTTGCATTTCTCAAAGCTTGTATCCCAAGAAAAGTCACAGAGAATGTTTCTTTGACTTTGACTGTTTTACAACTTAATAGAACTACCAGATTTGAATTTTGTTGATCTAGGGAAGAGGAGCATTAAGGTCACACCTGCAGCAGGGAGAAAAGTGCTAGATGGGGACAATCACATGTAGCTGGGTCTGCAGAAGGTTATTTTTTTTGCACATGGAGAAAAAGCATCTAAATACTTGTCTGATCTTATTCAGACATTTCCCATATTTTCTTTCTTTTCAGGCAGAAGTCTGATTACCTTTATGTCTCTTGAGATCAGCAATTTTGCTGAAAAGATATTCAGTACAGTCACAACTTTCATATAAAGTAGATACTGAGTTTTAAAGTCCGTCCCCTCTGTGGTCATAATAAAATGACCTACAAATACTCTGAAAGACTCTTATGACATAAGGAATGAATCATTTAGCTTGTTTATGAATTTCTGATAGTCTGTGACAGTGTTTTTGAATTTTCTATTCCAAAGTCTTGACTTGGATAACTCCAGGGAGGCCCTTTTGCCCCTTAAGAAAATGAAACTTATGTAACTTGGAAAAATATTGTATGCGAATGTGTGCTTGTATGTATATCTGGATAGGTACATGTACTTATTCATACATTTCCATATTTGCATATTTATACTGTGTTCATTTCAGTGCACAGGCAAATGATTGTATACTTTCTGGACCTGTATAGTGTAGTGTTTATCAAACTGATAATGGTCAGTAAAAATCCCATCTGTTGCTTAAAACAATCTTTAAATTATATCTTATTTATTTGTATATCTGTGTTGGGGCTGTAGTGCAGGCCAGGGACACTTGTGAGAATGGGATCATCTCTGAGCCATTTCTTTAGCCTGCATTTGTTCTTGTTAACAAGTAAGTACAGCATAGTTCCTGTAAGCAGTTCTACTGAACTTACTAGCAAGCACTTTAGGACATGTATAGCTCATTATGTCATCACTCAGGTACCTATGAGATGAGCCTATTTGGTTTGTACCTCATGACAATACAAACTTGATATAAAATATGCATAATATACTTTTCATTTCTATCCTTGTCAAGAGCTGTATTTTGAGTAGCACTGTCCTAAGAGCATTTAATTTTTGACTCAAACTATGTGACCTTCAGGCAAAAAAGAGTTGTTAACCACACAAGAATACCTAAAAAATATTACTGATGAGTTTTTATGTTTTGTGCCAAGTAAGTCAAGTTCAGACAAGGGACCTTGGCATTCCTGCTCCTCTTTAACAATTATTTTAGAAGAGGAAGTACAAAAACCATTCTTTAATAGAAAGAGGGCCAGGGATTAATTGTTGGCAATCCCACTGCTTTGTTTTATGCCTCTTCCCTCCCTTATAATTAACTTTATGTGGTCCATCTAAATTTTGAGTTTGTTTTTATATACTGTGTAAACTCTTATATGCATTTTCAGTTTAGATTTAGATATAGTGTTTTACAGCAGCAATATAGTTCACTTACTTTGAATCTGAAGGAATGTGTATTTAAATTCTAGTCATTCCACAAGTTTTCTATGGCCAAAGACGTCTTTAATAATTCCGAAATTCAATTAGCTGGACCCATATCTTAGGAAGAATTCTAGAGATTAAATATAATATATAGCGAATGATAAAATGTCTGAAGCTATTAATGACAACTTTTAGAACAGACAAGAATTTTCAGTAGAACCAATTGCAGATGACCTCTGTGATATTGCAGGTATGTTTCTGCAACTTTATAACTCTTTGTTCTTACCTTTATATTTATGGTCTTAAAAATTGAAGTCCGGAATAGTGGCTCACATCTATAACCCTAGAACTTGGATAATGAATCAGAGTGCACATTGGTTTAAATAGGAACACTGTGTCTCAACTTTATGCCCCAAAGCTTGACCCATAGCAGAAATACCCACTGATTAACTGATGGCATTAGTTTTAGAGTAAGAGCGTGGGCAGGGGAATGGCTGCAGAGGTAGAATAAGACCAAAAGAAGCCTTGGCTATTCAGAGTTTTGATGCTAGATATGTTTTTGACTTGGAAAAATCACTCCAGTTATTTTTAATGAAGCAATTTTTATGGGAGGAAATACTTACTCAAGGTTCTTAGAGCTAAGAAGCCACAGGGACAGACGTACAGTAGTAAGAGGTGGTGTCATTAGACTTCTGACCTGAAGACCGTTTATTTGGATCCAGGTTTATTGGAGCGACACTACAGCTAGGAAAAAGAGCTACTGACATGTTTTGTGGAAGTTCAGCAAGGAAAGGAAGGATAAATGGACCAGCCTCTATCTCCGCTAGCCCATGATTCCTGTTAAATCAAGTTACTTGGGAGCCAACTTCTCTTAATGAAGAGTAGAGGAGGGAAAAGCTAGAGGGTAGATGTGAAAATGAGCAACAAATTACTGAAGGGCAGAAGCCCTTCATACATGATAAATCAGTCATCTATGCCAATACATAGAGAATGAGAAACTAAAAAAGCATTTGTAGGACTTCCTGAGTTTGACTTGACTTAGGTAAGACACTGTAAAAAGTCATCCTGGGTTGAAACGATACTGACCTAACACAAGGTAAAAGAAGGGTAGCATTTAAAAACAGAGAAAACCCAAAATTGGTCAACAGCAAAGATACAAATGATAATTCATAGATTTGGTTATAATGGTTGCTTTATTTACTGTTTTTGATTTTTATTTGTTTGATTGATTTTTAATGTCCAAGACTCCCTACTAAATAAAAACACAAAACAAAACAAAAGCAACAACAAAAACATTGATTTAAGAAATAGAGAGTCTTGCTCATCTTTGACATCCATGCCCTACGCTTACCAAGCCTCTAAATTAATAACTGTTCTCTTTTAATGAGCAAAGGTAAAAGATTTTGCTAGGGGGGATACACATACCATTCAAAGACGATAGAAAGAGATAGATGGTGGCTTCCTAAGGCTGATTTATTAAGTTGGTAAGATGGCTCAAGTGTAAGTGGATTAAAGATCTCCACATTAAACCAGATACACTGAAACTATTAGATGAGAAAGTAGGGAAAACTTTAGAACATATAGGCACAGGAGAAAATTTTCTGAACAAGACACCAGTGGCTCAAGCTCTAAGGTCAAAGATTAACAAATGGGACTTAATGAGATTGCAAAGTTTCTGTAAGACTAAAGACATCGTCAAGAAAACAAAACGGCAACCAACAGAATGGGAAAAGATATTTACCAACTCCACATCAGATAGAGACCTAATATCTAAGGTATACAAAGAACTCAAAAAGCTAGACACCAGAGAATCAAATAACCCTATATAAAAATGGGGTACAGAACTAAACAAAACGTTCTCAGTTGAGGAATATCGAATGGCTGAGAAATATCTGAGGAAGTGCTCGACATCCTTAGCCATCAGGGAAATGCAAATCAAAACAACCCTGAGATTCCACCTCACACCAGTCAGATTGGCCAAGATCCAAAACTCAGATAACAACAGATGCTGGCGAGGTTGAGGAGAAAGAGGAACCCTTCTCCACTGTTGGTGGGGTTGCAAACTAATACAACCACTCTGGAAATCAGTCTGGCGATACCTCAGAAAATTGGACATAATACTACCTGAAGACCCAGCTATTCCACTTCTGGGCATATGCCCCAGAGACACCTTAGTACACAACAAAGATATATGCACCACAATGTTCATAGCGGCTCTATTTATAATAGCCAGAAGCTGGAAAGAACCCAGATGTCCTTTAGAAGATGAATGGATACAAAAATTGTGGTACATATACACAATGGAATACTACTCAGCCACCAGAAACAATGACTTAACCAAATTCTTAAGAAAATGGCTGCATCTAGAGAATATCATTCTGAGTGGGATAACCCAGTCACAAAAGAACAGACATAATATGCAGTCACTGATAGTGGGATGCTAACCCCAGAGGCTCGGACTGCCCCAGAAACAACTCACAGACTGTGTGAAGTCCAAGAAATAAAGAAAACAAAACAAAACAAAAAAATCTTTACACAACAAGAAAACTTTGACTATTTTCATGTTACATTTTGTTTTGCATGTACTTTGTGCTCATTGTAACTATTGGGTTTTCGATGCATACTGTCAAACCTTTAAAAAGATCAAATACTGACTATTCATATAGATTTATGTAAAAATTATTTTAAAATCTGAAAAAAAAGTACTGACAAAAATGTATTGTATAATTTTACGCAAAAAACGCTTGAAACCTGTACATTTACCTTTGTTTTGTAAAATAAAGATAAAAAAAAGTTGATAAGATGGAACTCACTAGAGAAATAGGAGAGTTTCTCCAGAATGAAGTTAAAACCTTCTAATAATAGAGATAGTAATAAGTAACAAGTTTTATGGACAATTTAATATCTTTCGAAAACCTAGTGATCTGCTATTCTGAAAATTTTGTCTAGTAGCAACAACTAATTCATAATTAAGGTAACTGAAGACCTTTGAAACATGTATTGGTGTGGCTTTAAAATTTAAATGACAAAGAAAGTGTAGGCTGTATGTAATTTGATATGCTCTAAGTACCATTTATTCATAGGCTCTTGCTTCAGTAAATGTTTAGGAGTGTGTCATTGTGAATCCTAAATTATGAGGCAACAGGAAAAAATAAGTGGGGGGGGGGGACAGACCTTTTGAGTAATTCTTTCCAATAGGCAGTTGTGCTCATATATTTTGAAATCAAACCTAATCCAGATTCTTATGACAAAAGCCTTTCTGTATTTGGTTCATCAAAGTACAATCTTGAGTCAAAGGGAAATAATGTTTCTAAACCTGTTGGTCTATGTTGCTTCAAACTCTGAAAATGCTGTACCAACTTGCTTTCTTAATAACCAGTTGACTGAAAGTGCCCAAAGACCATGGTTTTGACAATGTATTGTTGTAGTTCAGAGAAAAAAATTGTATTGTTTGTATGTTCTTAATGACCTCCAGTTCCATCATTGCAACACTTGCTGGATGTTTTTGTCTCCTTTGAATAATGAAAAAGCAAAACTATTTTGACACATAACGTTCTTCCAAAATTTTCTGATCTAATGCAAGATTTGTCTTGTTGTGCTTTGAGTTCTCCATGATGAGAGAAACCTGATTTCCTACCTGCCCCCCCACCCCCAGCAAAATGAGCCTAATTCCTTCCTTTATCCATATTCATGAGACGTTTCCCCTGTCCATAACAACTTATTACTTCACATTTTAAAATATGTGTGCAAGGCCAGGATATGGCTCAGTGGCAGTAGTGCATTCATAGCCTCTGTTCTGGATTCCATACCCAGTGTATCTCTCTCTCTCTCTTTCTCTCTCTCTCTCTCTCTCTCTCTCTCTCTCTCTCTCCCTCTCTCTCTCTCTCTCTCTCTCTCCCTTTCCCTTTCTTCTTCTCCTCTCTCCCCGTCCCCTGTCTATCTCACACAAACATAGAGACACACACATACATGCATGTAAGTATGGTGATAATCTACAGTTACACCTAATTCTTAAGAGACTGAGACTGTTTGGTTATGAGGTATGGAAGGTTTGCCATTACAGTCCCTTGTGAGGAAAAATTTTTCTGCCCTAAGTCTCAAGTAACTACAATGTTCAGAACTCTTGTTATAAGGAACTAGATACAAAGAGATATTAGACATTTATATCATTACCCAAGCTGTTGTGGCTTTAAACATACAGGAGACTTTATGATGTGAGAAAAGTTCTTGCATATGAAAATGGAGTATAATATAATTCTTGAATTTGTTTCTGTAGAAATTCATTTTAAGTCCTAATTTCATTCCTGTAACCTCTTTCCTAGAAAAATAAACAACAACTCTTAAAAAAGGAAAGTAGATTATACAGTACCAGCTGTACTTGTGACCAGTACTTTGAAATCTTAAAGATGGCAGTATCTTATTTAGTTTTGCAACAACCTTAAAAATAGGTACTATTTTATTATTGTATTCTTTAGAAATGAAGAAACTGAAATTTAGGAAAAATTAGGCCATAATTAAGTATACTTGGAAAAATGGCTTTAGATTCATGTGGATTTGATTTTTAATCCTTACATTTTTATTAAGATATTAAAAATCAGGCATGATTATCCATAGGTATAGGTATTTCTTGCTAATATATAATAAGCTTATAATAAGTGATATCCAATCAATTTTGATTCTCATTCATATTTCCCATGGCATACCAGTATCTTCCTGCAAGACATTGAATTAAACAAAAATTTGGAAGAAATCAAAATATCAAAGGAATGTGAAAAATAAGACAGTATTCAACAGTAATTTCAAAAATAAAAAGCTCTGATTAAAAAAATAGAACATAGTAAAAAAAAAAAATTCCCTTTTCTCCTGATTTCAGTCCCCCGGTTTCACTCCTTAGAGTTAATTAGTAATGTATTGTTTTGAGGTTTTTTTTTTTTTAATGACAGGGTCTTTCTATGTAGTCCAAGCTGTCTTGAACTCACAGAGATCCCTTAGAATTAAAGGACTGCACTATCTGGCTTAGTAATATAGTTTTTGTTTCCTTCCATAGATAAATATACACATAAAGCTATCCCCTTCTTAATATATTAATAATAAAATAGACATAATGTTCTGTTCATTGATGCCATCACCCTTTTTACTAAGCTGGAAGCTTGTTCTTTTCCCTTCTTGTATAGATCTAACTGATGTATTGTGAGTAAGCTTTCGTTCTGTGAAAAATTATCTTTGGGCCTGTAAAATACAGAAACCCAAAAATAAATGTAAGTTTGCCAATATCAGCAACTAATGGCCTTTAAATAACAATGGACAAGCATTCAAAATTCTATAAATGTGAGCTCATTCTTAGAACTTCACAAACAATTCATTATGCAAATTGGAAATTAATATTATCATTCAAGGTACCAAAAGGATTAATTATTTTATATGTTCATGCTTTGCAGTGGTATCTGGTACTTGATTTCTAAATTTAGCTTTGGGACTGCTGATATTCTTTATATAAAAAAAAATTACCAATACTCTGTAAAGCCTAGAACAGAATCCATTTCAGACATACATGTCTTTATATGTCAGGGTGGTTTAGAAAGTGCTGAATCCTAACATCCCAGGATACAATTGTAGCAGGGTAAAATTAGACGCAACTATCTTCAGGGAAATTAGTTTACCATTAGATGCTTGTGAAGGTTAAATAAATTCATGGGCTCCTCTGTTCAAATTGGGAAGCATTGGATGGAAGCCCTTAAGCCCAAGGAGTAGGCTTGGAAATGAACATTTGTTCTTTGTTCCCTGGCTCTGTCAGGGAAGGGAATTTATTTGAGTGGAAAGGCATTTAGTCTGTCTCTTGGCTGAATGGGGAACCCAGAGCAAGTTACATTTAGAAGATAAAAAAATAAATTAGAGATGTTTACTTGTAAAATATTACATCCTTTTTTCATTTTCTTATTTAATGAAATTATACATTATAAGTTGACAATTATACATGCTATAACCCAACCCCCCAAACCTCATAACTAGGTTAAGACAAATTAAAGCCACATAAAGAATTTACTTCCTGTTTGCCTCTTAAGTCCCTGAGCAGTTAGGTAAGAACATTTTCTGACTCAAGAAAAGATTGAGATCTCTGAACTTACCCTTGGGCTATGCTCCAGGGTTTATTTGTAAGTTAGTTACTTTGAACTTGGAATAGAATGTGCTGTAAATGGTGGTCATAGGTCCCCAAGTCAGATCCGTACTTAACCATCAAAATGTCTGATATAGTCTTGCACCACATGACAGAACTCAGCTACCTGTTTCTGTGGGAACAAACTCTTCTTTTCTAATAAGTCATGCACTGCAGATGTTTCTAAAGAAGAAAATAGTGCTCCAACTACCTTCCAAGTCACTATGCAATTCCACTGACCAACTTTTCTCTCCCTGTGGTCCTTATTTTTTCCTTTGCAAGGATTTCTATGTTCTTCTTCTCATCCTTTGCCCTGCCCTGAATCCATGTTCTTTCTTAAGTCATGCTCAATACTCCCATGCTGATTGAGTTACCAGCAGTATTAGTCAGCTCTCTGTCTAATGTCTTAGGCCATTTTGATTAAATTTCATCATAACTGTAGTTGGTAAGCAATGGGTCATTTTTTAAACCTGTGATTTACAAATTAGTGTATTTAGCAGGATCTAAACATTAGTATTTAGTCTTTAGAAAAATTAACATAAAGCTCTGCAAGTAAAGTATTGTTTGTTGCAGGCTTTATTTGTATATTGCATACCATTTGTAGTTCTTTGGCTGTATGGGCAATTTGAAGTATTCCACCTTTTCCTTCCTCACCCACAATATGCAAAATGTGGGAATGAAAGTAGTTTACTATATTCTTATATCTTAATTATTTTACATTGTGCTTTATCTTACAATAATTATGCATGCTCAAAGATGCGACAGATTTTCTCTTTCCAGTTCTCAACAATAACTATAACAATAACACCAACAAGCCATTTGTTTTTCTTAATAAGATTAAAGTGTGAGCACTAGCCTAAGGCAGAAAGGTTGCAAAAGTTTTCTTTTTTTTTTTTTTAACGGTTAAGTTTGCTTCTTCTGTGGTAATTTAGGCAAAGTTGTACTTATATATATTTGGTATCCATTTTTTTTTCATGAAAATATTGGAAGGGGTGGGTATTGAGGAAGCTGTGTTGATGTTGAAGACGAGGGAGGAGGGGGCAGGTAGGCCAAGCTGATTGTCCATCAGATCCTAAAATGTACACTATTGGATGAAGATTAGATCAGAATATTAGAGTTCTGTCAGTCTGTTTGTCTGTCTATCTACTTGTTTATTTACTCATTTGGTTTAGCCGTCCTGGACTCACTATGTAGATCAGGTTTGCCCTAATCTCAGAGACCCACTTGCCTCTGCTTCAACAAAATGGTGTGTCCTACCACTTTCAGGTAGAGCTGGGGCTGTGGTTAAGTAATAGAACCTATGCTAAACATGTATGAATCTCAGGGTTCATTCCCTAGTATGTATAAATAAATAAATAAATAAATAAATAAATAAATAAATAAAATTTTATTTGAATTTCAAAACAAAATGTACAAATAGTTAAAAGTTGCTGGATTTTTTTTTTTTTATTTTTTGGTGTGAAATAATACTAACTGAAGGTAAATTTATATTTTATTTCAAGGACATCTGTGCCTGCTATTGAAGAGATTAGAATATGAGTATGTCTAAAGAGCGAATTGAAATTTTGTTAATTGTAAATTTTCATTTGTATCTAGAGAAATAACTGTTTTGCCCATGTTACAGGGACACTAAAGACCACTGAGGAGCCAATTCTGATGTAAACACATAAGGGTTTTTATTGGGAGCTCATGAACAAGATCTCTCACTGTCCCTGTGGCAGAAGGTCAGAGTGAGGCCGGAGTCTAGGGGTGTATTGTAGTTACAGCAAGATTGAGGAATTTCTATATGGGTCAGCAAGTTAATATTTTAAAAACTGCATTTCTGGCATAATCTGCAGGAACATAACACAGTAGCAAAACCACCTGACCAAGTTATCTGTCCTCTGCAGGATGTCTTCGGTTATCTCTATGTACCTTGACCCTGCTATTGTAACTTGACTGGTTGTTGGAGGGGGGTTGTCATGGAATGTCTGCTCAAGTGGACTTTTTGGTTTTTTCCTGGTTTTTCACAAGATGGAATTTCTTCAGGAAGTGGGTTGATTGGACTTTACAATAACTTGTATATTTTAAATTTTGATCACTTGTTTGATTTGTGGGGGAAATCAAACTTGGGAATATTGCATTCAAAATTGATGGCTAAAGATTTGAGTTGTGGCCCAATGGTTAGAGTGCTGGCTTAGTGTAAGGAAGATCATAGTAGAAGAATATACCCCACTCACGATCTACTTATTTTTAGAAAAGTCCCCTGCCTATTTATTATAGCATAATTTCAAGCATTATTTAACTGCTATGCTGACCTGCCTCAGTGATGCCATTTAGTATGAAGACTAGGAGCCTTGAAGCAGACTCAAGCTCTTACTGTTGATTTCTCTTCTTTACCCCAGGAAGGATTAAAGAGGATACATGCTACTCTCTCCTTAGCCTAAGCAGAAGTGTTGAGACAGAGAGCAGACATCCATGGAAGAGTGTTACCAAGTACCAGAACTTCTAGTTATCCTGTATCATTTTATAGGCAGTGGTTTCCTTGTTTGTTTTCCAACTGTGGGACTAGATGGTAGGTAGGACCTTGCACATGCTTGGCAAATGTTTACAAGGTAGATAAATCCCTAGTATCTTGGGATGAGAGCTTTGAAGAGAACTGACTTACATCTCTAAGATTGTTTTTTAATTTGGACTGGTAACTGCTTCCTTTCAGATAGCTTCTCAAACATTGGCCAATGCTGTTTGCACGGCATTCCCTGGTGATATTAGTAAATTGAGGACTGTTTTGCCTTTGCAGAAGAGAAGGGCTGGAGCAAAAAATCTGGGAACGAATGTTGAGATAACCCAGTCAGGTACAGTGTGTCACAATCAATTAAACACAAGTAGCCTTTTCTTCTAATAAGCACTCTCGTTAGCTAATGGTTTCTTTCTCCCTTTAATTCAAGTCTCTGATTCCTGAGGATACCTTTATACCTGTGCTAGACATGTTTCCACAAAGAAGCCTCAGCTCAGGCTGTAAGGAATAAGCAAGAAAATTCTGATGATTCACTCATAGCAGGGGAAAATTATATTATTTGAAGAAAACTCAAATGTTGAATTGATGTCACCGACAGCTTAAGCCTGACAAAAATCCAGAAGAAAGGTCTACACAATCTAGTGTTATTAAATCCTTAGCAAGCACCAACATTTATTGTTCGAGATGTCAGGGCTCAATTAAACCAGAATAATCTTTTCTGAAGTCCTGTTACCTTTGCTTTTCTTTTCTTCCTTCTCTCTTCTCTCTTACTTACTCTCTGTTTGAGACAGAGTATGTCTATGTAGCCTTGGCTATCCTAGAACTCACTATGTAAACTAAAGCTCGCTAGTCTCAAACTCACAGACATCCTCCTGCCTCTGCCTTCTGAGTGCTGGGATTAAAGATGTGTGTCACTATACCTGAGTTCATTTTCTTTAAGAATGAAACATGAGGCTGGAGAGATAGTGTTGTGATTGAACGTGCTGCTCTTCCAGAGGACTTAAGTTCCATTCCCGGCAACCACCTGACAACCGCCTGTCACTAACCCAGGGCATCCAGTGCTCCCTTCTGGCCTCTGCAGGCACTGTGCATACTTGGTGCACAGGCATACATTCGGACAAGACATTTATACACATAAAAGAAATAACATCTCAAAAAAGAAGCAATCACTCTGGAAGCAGAGGCAGGCATTGTTTTATGCCCCTCCCACTTCCCCTGCCCCCTCTCCAAAAAAAAAAAAAAAAATGAAAAGAAAAAGAAAATGTGATTTTTGCTTGGTTCTATCAGTAACTATTATTTTATCAGTATTTCAGATTAGATTTTTATTATATATTCTGTATTGCCTCAAATAAGCCTTGTGGGCTTAGACATTAATCACTGTTTTATAAATAACATAGCTTATGTGGAAAATTTTCAGTTCTATTGACTTTAAAACTGGTTGTTGGAATACTGCCTACTTCACACTCGAAGTTCCCTTTCTCTGAAACTGGATTCTTTGTCTCGACCAAATTGTAGTAAGGCTTCTGTGTCTTCAGCCTGTCTGTGTACTTCCTAGGAAAATCCAGAATCCTGCCCTGTCATTTTAGCATGCTCAGTATCTGATCTGGATTTTCCTTCCTCCTCTATGCTTCTAAGTATGCTGGTCACCCTTCCCTGACTTTTGTGAGACTCCTGCTAGATAGAGTTAGTTGGAATTTCTTATCTCTGATGTTTCCTACTGAAAGATTTCCAAGTACTGCCTCCCACTGCGCTCCTTGGCTGGAAACTCCTTCATGTCCTTGCTGATATTCAGAATTGAACTGAGTTATATATTTAGAGCTCTCTCCCCACTCCCCCCTCCTCCCTCTGTCCTTTCCCCTCCCCACCCTCTTTATTTTAGCAGTCTTGGATGAACTTTCTTCTTTTTCAGCCTTGCTGTTGTTTAGCTCCATTTTTACTTTGACATTTTCCTGAATATGGGGTCTTTGAGAGCAATGCCGTTTTTCTCAGCTCAGTGGACTATGGCTCAGGGAAAGGAAAGGAAAAGGGATTTAGGGTCCCAGGAAATCAGTGCTCAACAAAGCTGCCCCTGTGAGTGGGTTCCTCGACCGTTTGTCTCCTTAACTCTGACTGCATTTCACAGGGAAGAGCTTGAAGGAACGACGCCGAGTTTCTATATAATCAAGAGCAGGGTCTCGAACACTTGTCACAAAGGCTCATTGTCTAGACTTTTCTTGGATGAAGTACGGAGGATGGGGAAGGCCGTGGACTCATTCACACCGCCAGGACTAGCTTGCAGGCAGCTGTGAAGAAAACAACAACACCCAAAACAAACTGAAAAACAAAACAAAACAAAACACATGAGGAATTAGAGCCCTCAAGAAGTTCTGGAATTTCTGTTATCTGGCCAGCATAGAACCAAGGACATTTTCTATTTCTGGCAAGGCTAAGAACTGAGATCCCAGCCAGGCAAGAAGCAGTGCTGCATGCCTTTAATTGCTGAACTCCAGGAGGCAGAGGCAGGCAATACTGTGAGTTCAAGCCCAACCTGGTCTACAGAGCATGCTTCACGACTGCCAGGGCCACAGAGAATTTCTGCCTTGAAAAACCAAGAATTGTGATCCTTGCCTCTTAACTGTTTGGCTGGTTCCTTTGTCCAGTTTTCCTTATGACAACCAGAGTTCTGGATTCAAGTCTAAATCTTTAACCTCAGGACTTAAAATGCAGACCAAAATGCTGGGCTTAAAAATCAGTTACTTGAATACTGTAAATTGTATAATTTCCACTTACTGATGGAGCCTAAAATAACTGATAGCTGAAAGGGTTTGGGAAAACTGACAATTGTTTTCATACAGCAGTTTGAATGAAAGCCAGACAAGGACTCTGCAGTAAGGACTTTGCTTCTGAAAACCACAAAAAGGAACTGCAGAGAAAGTGTGAAGCTTTGGAGAGATCAAAGGACTGGTCTGGCTGAGAAGCGGTTAGAAGATCCTCCTAGAGCTGTAAATTTAAATGACTGAAGTTAGCCAGATGGGAACTGGGGCAACCTGAAAAGCTTCTCTGAGAACTGAAGGCCCAGTATTGTCATTCATGAATGTGGGCTCTGGTTGTCAGATTTACAGGTTCTTTCTGAGACCTAGAATGGAAATTCATTATGTATTTATGTAAATCATTCCATGATTAAAGGAGGGTTGTGCAGGTGATCTAGCATGAGCCCACTAGTGAAAGAAAAAGAAGAATTTTCTATGTGGGATGCAGCCAGTTTCTAGTCTCTTTTCTATTGGTTGATTACCTGTGAAATAATGAAACTGGCGTTTCAGGAAAAACATCAGCTTTGGAGATAACAGTATAGAAATAAGTAAGTTGAAAAGGTGAGGGCAGGGGAGCAAAGCCAGCGGTTTGGAAAATTTAGTTGAGATTGTAAATCTGGAAAGGCAGCAAGATAATGTTAGCATTAAAGCAGATGAGGAAATTTACTGCTGTTTATTTTCATCATTTCAAGCAAGTTTTCTGCAAATCCTCCAACTGTGAAAGAGGATGGTAAATTCAAAATAGGTAGTGTCAACCATATGCTCGTGCAGTCTAAAAAAGTTAGGGCACAACATTAAAAAAATCATGTGTGAATTTGGTTATAGAAAGCTTTAAAAAGGTACACAAACTAAGTCTAAGTCATATATGATCATTCCTTTTTATTTTTATCCATTTACTTTTTTTAGACAGAATCTTGCTATGTAGTTCTAGCTGGCTTGGAATTCGCTGTGTAAACCAGGCAGTACTTGAACTCAGAGAGGTCCACTTCTGCCCAACAAGTGCTGGGATTAACGTCCATCTCACCTGGTCCTGTTTGATTCATGTCTTTATTATTCAAAATAAAAGTTAGTCACGCTGGCTCTGTCATTTTTGCCACTAGTGACCATGGCCTCTGTGACTGTTAAGTTCTTTGTCAAGTAAAAGGAAATGAAGTTGACTTGGTGCAGCCTTAAACCAAGGATGAAAAGAAAGATGCTGACAAGCAAGAATGGCAGAGTTACCCGATTTCATGGTTGGAGTGTTTGCTGAACTTGAAGTTCCTTCTGGTGGAGTCAGGGGTAGCATATGACACAGTGGGTTTTTTTTTCCCCTTTATTTATTTTAATGTGATGGCAGAAGGGGAAATGGCAGGAAGTGAAATTAAAGATTTACTTTCTTTCATAGTGCTGAATTAGCAGGTGTTCCTCTCAGCTTTCAATTCCTTGATGCCCCCCACTTCAATGTCACATCTCCTGGGAGGTACTGTACATCTGCTTCAGTCTGAGAGTTAAGCAGCAGGTGGTCAGGATGCCTGGCTGCAGGGGTTTGGAGGATAGGTGTTTAAGGCTTTGAGATTTATATTCAAGCCATGTACTTTCAGCTTCCAAAGGAACCCAAAATGTCTTAATTTCTGAGTTCTTGGGTACATACATTGATGAGTGTCTTGCCCACTTTCTGCTCCAACCTCTTTGTTGTCCCTGCTCCATTAATTGAACATGACATTCCTCTGGTGTCCTAAATATTTTATCCTCAGATCATGTTTTTGGTTTCCAAGATACAGGAGCTCCGTTCTGTTTTTATCTCCTCTCCTAACTTTGTTGCTTCCCTTTTGGATAGATGTCGTTCTTCCTTTCTATTGTGTTAGTCCGGGTAGTTTCACAGATTAGGAGAGATAAATGACTCTTCCATATGGCCGAGTTTTACTAGAGGTCCGAGTTCTTAACTCCTTTATTGAAGATGTGCAGGGTCCAACTATGGGCTTACCTGAGCCCGAAAGGCTACCTCGCACTTTCTCTGATTTAGCTGTATTAGCTTTCATAGATTCCTTATGGCCCACACATTTCTCTCCCTCACAGCTATTTTTGCATATGTTGAACTATTACCTCGCCTTGCCCTACCCACTCCTCACCATCCCTCTCAGGATCCTTCAGGTCTTTGCTTCAACTTTACTTAGAAAAAGCGAGTGTTTTCCCACATAGACAGGCTCATAGCTTCCTTTGAATTCTTGTGATGCCCCCCCATCACACACTGCACCTAACTATTTAGTTACTCTTTCAGTAGACTTAAGAGTCAAATGGGGCGGTGACCTGTCTTGGCTATTAGTGTATTCCATTTGTTCGACATGGTGCCTGGCATACAGAGCGTGCTCATTTTGTGACTTTATTTTGGAAACTTATTTACCCTCATATAAGGAGGGAGTTGACAAACTAAAGAAAGATTAAGTCTAACTTAGAGAGTAAATGGCTTTATTTTAGTCATTTATAAGAACAAGGAAACTCATGGAAATTTCCACCAGTGAAGTGTTCTATCTTCAGTCAGTTTGTGTTTGTTTTTCTCAAAGGCCTCTATCTTGTGCTGTCCAATGGAAAGGAGTTGGATTCTCAAGGGAGATTTCCTGAGGATCTTGTGACTAAGACAGTTTTCATAGTGGGAAAGTTAACTTCATCACCTTTGCTAGGTATAGGTATCTCATATATGGGTCTATTTATTTCCTTGCCCAGACTGTAGGTCAAAGGTCTTCTGTAGGTTTTCATGAGCAATCTGCTTCAAGAAGGTAAAGATCCAAGACCAGAGGAAATGGCTAGGCTACAGGGGTCATTAAGTGTTGGAAGAACAGGAAAAACATGGATAAATATTCTAAGAAATTCTATAACATGTAAACTAGCCATGTAGAGAGGCACACTCTTCTAACCCCAGCATTCAGGACACCGATGAAGGAAGATAGTGTGAGCCCTGAGCCATGGGGTGAAAGTTTGTCTCAAATAACAAGAGTCGAATGAAAAGTCATAAGGCAGCTTAACTTAATGGGTAATTTTATAATAGCTACTGATGTTTTACACGTGTTATATTAGCATTTTCAATAATACTGGCTTTCAATAATATTGTAAAGATTTTTGATGTTGTACTAAAATGTGCAATAGAGTCATGTATCGTGTCATAATCTTATGTTTCTAGCACTTAAAGGGTAAAGGCAGGAAGACTGGAAGGTTGGAAAAGAGAACCTCCAGTTATAGGACAGCTTGGGCCACATAGTGAAACTCTATATAAATAACTTACAAGTAAATATTATAAATAAGTAATGTTTAAGAAACATTAGTTTTAAGCAGAACTTACTGATAGTTTTTTTAAAAATGATTTTACTTTTTAATTTTAAATGGCTTTGCATTTTTCCTGTGTTATGTATGTACCTTGTGCTTACAGAGGCCAGGAGAGAGCATTTGGCCTGCTGGGTCTGAAGTTACAGACAGTTGTGAGGCATCATGTGGTGCTGAGAACTGAACTTACGTCTACTACAAGAGCAGCAAGTGTTCTTAACCAGTGAGCCGCCTCTCCAGCCTCAACCCTAGACATTCTCAACTTACTTTTAGTGTAGGAACTTTACCCTTTGTAATGAACATGTCAGCAAGAAGCACCTCTCCAGCCCTGCCGCTTAGTAGTTCTAAAACATGTGTGTGTGTGTGTGTGTGTGTATGTGTGTGTGTAACAATGATTAAGGCACCATGAATTTGGGCAAGATCAAAGGGGATTGGAGGTAGGAAAAGAGGAAATGATGTAATCATAACTTCAAAAATTAAAAGAAATAAAGAAGACGTTTATATCCCTTGCATTATCTTTGTACGGTATGTGTATATGTTGTTATTTTCTCCTGGGAATTATTGTCAGTAAAAGGAGCATAGGCATTGCTGTCACTCAGACACTAGTTTGTCACTATCTGGTCAGTCCCTAGAAGTGGTCCTCAAGATGTACTGTTATACCCAAAACTTTATGTTGGCCACTTCTTACAGAAGCTGCCTTAAGTATTTCACCAGAGCAACTAACAATGAACAAAATTCATCTGAAATACATCTATCTCTTTCATTGTTTTGATGTTGCTAAGAAGCAATAAGATCGTGGTGAGGAAAGGCAAGAAGAGGGAGCCAGAGAGGCCTTGGACAGCTCAGGCAGAATTTCCTTCTAGCTTTTCTTTTACAGCTGCAGTTTGCAATTATTTTTACTTACAGACTTCAGGCCATACTAGATACTTCACTGGAAGAACCTTAGTAAGCTGCTTGCTGCAAATGAGCGATGGCATTTTGCATCTGGAAACAACTTGACAGTAATAAACTCACTGACTGGGCTTTCTTCAGTTCATGAAAATATGCATATGTGATTCCTATTTATCCATGTGTTGGCTTATTCCAATTTAAGTAAAGCTCTATGGTGATGAGGTTTTAAAGACTTCAGATTTTATATATTGTTTGCAAATGCATATAATATGTTTTGATTTTATCCACTCCCTTATACCATCCCCTCCAAATTCTCCACTCAACAACTTTTTTAACCCATTCATTCTACTTACGGGTGCCAGTATGTGCATGGTTGTAGGACTGTCCCCTGAACCATGGGCAGCCTGCCTAGCAGGGGCCACATCCCTGAGGCAAAAACTGTCTCCCTCTCTCAGCATGTACCTAAAAATGACAGACTAACTGTAATATGTTAACATGCCTCTTTCTTGCTGATTCTTTAAAAGTGTGTTCCAGGTGGTGGCACAGACATGTCTCAATCTATTCAGGAGGCTGGGGAAGAAAGAGGACATATTTAAGGCCTGTCTGTGTTGTACAGGAAGTGCAGGGCTAGTCAGTCAGTGTAGTGAGACCCTGTTTCAAAGAGATGCAAAGTGCTGGGGTTAGATGGCTAGGTCTAAGACTTAGTACGGCGGGGGGGGGGGGGGGGGGATTGCAGACTCCCTAACCTGTTCTTCAAAATGGCCAGAGTTTTTCAGTAATTCTAAACTTAGAAAGCATCCATCTTGGCTCAATTTGCTTTCGAGCCATATTTGATTTAAATTAAATTAAATTATTCAGTTTATGTTAAGCTTCATTAAGGCCTATCATTCTTGTTCATTTTAGAAACTTTGAGCTGGCAAAGATAATACTGACTCAATTAGAATTCTAGGAAAGAGGGAATCAGGAATATATTATTATATAATACTTGCCATTTGCTAATAATAATAAGGTTGAGGAATACCCTGTTTTGGTTTGAAAGTTTAGAAGATTATTTAAATAGACATACAGTACTAGTTGGTTGCACATTAACTGCCAAGCATTGATTAATTATACTTTATTTCAATTTTATTATTTTTATTTCAGATCACCTGGTATATTTAGATTAACTTTCCTCTGGGAAATAGAGTATGTATATCCAGAAATCACAACAGTGATTTATCTGTTGGAATCTTCCTTAGCATGATCGCTCTTTCCCCTCATTATTCTTTCTACTAATAGATGAGTGTACTCAAACTTTTCCAGAAAGCTTCCATAAGCCATTGGAAAGCTAGACTAATAGAAAAGTTGTGTGACATTTTAGACTTCAGTTCAGTCTAAAGAGTAGGATTTTGGTAGTATTATTAAAAGACTGAAATGAGCAGTAATGTGAAACTTAGGGGGCAGAATGCTTTCTTTCTGTACTGTCTTCTGTATTTCACCATGTCCTTTGTGTCCCACACAGTTTTCTGCTGTTACTGCAAAAGCTTCTTTAACATGGATAGACTCTGAGTACAACCTGATCAGCTGTTTTTTCCTTTCTGACAATTTCTGCTGTCGCTTCCCATAAAGAAAAGGAAAAACAGAAGATTACTAGGGTCAAGAGTAGTTCATAAGCTAAGTAATGGGTGTTAGGGGGAGGGGAAAAAAGGACAAGCTATTACTTGCTTTCATGCCTTAAAAAGTGAGCAGGGTGCAGTGGTACAGTTTAATTCCAGCATTCAGGAGGCAGAGGCAAGAGGAGCTCTGTGGTTTGCGGTCTCTCTAGTTTACATAGTGAGTTCCAAGACAGCCAGGGCTCTGTCTCAACAACAACAATAACATGAACAACAATTCTGAGTGGGCTGTCATTTCAGGAATTGGCAGTTCAACTTGAAAAGCTGAAGACATTGCTTCCAGATTCTCTCTATTCCTAGGCTAGAACCAGCCCATGGATAAAAAATAATAATCCAAGTCAAGAAAAGAAAGGTTTTCATCTTGAGCATTTGATCTTTCTGAAGTGTGTTTTCTACTAGCTGCCATGGAAACATGGATAGATTCTTGGATAGTCTCTTTCCCCTTGAGTTCCGGCTGGGATTGCTAGTGACCTCATTACGATTTGGAACAGAGTTGTGGAAAGGCAGCTCCCACGGAAAGCGGAGGACAGCCTTCTATGGGCCGTGGGACTGAGGGGCTTTTTCACATTCTGAAACATTTGGCATATTTTTGCCAGGCAGTCATCCCCGAGCTTCAGCCCAGGACAGCTGCCCATAGTTTGCAGCTGTGTCACATCGTGAAGTTTCTTGTACATCCTACATGCCTTCATGAGGCAGACACTTAGCTCTTCCAGCTGTAGGCCATAGGGAGGGGTGGGTGCTGCAGAGTCTTAGCAACAACACACGCAGACTCAAAACAGCTCAGTTAAGTCTCCAGTCGGACTTTTAGGCACCAGAACTCTGTTGGAATTCACTGATGATTCCTGAATTCAGTGATGATTACTGGCTCTGAGTTCATACAGCTTGCAGCACTGTGTTGGAAAGCTGCCATTTTCCCTGCTCTTTTCTTCTGGCATTCCTGCATCACTGGTTGAGAATGTTTTGTACTCTGTTGCTTAGAAAGTAGTGGCAGAAGAGGCTTGCTCACTGCAGTTAGCTGAAGGTACAATGGAAGGGTGTCAGGAAGAATTAGCTAGAGGCAGGACGTGTCATAATTATAACGACTTGGAAGAACTGCTTTAGAGAAGCTGAAAGCACTGCTAGAGCAAGAATGTTCCAGATGCTTGTCTCTTGATCCTTTCCCACAGTCATCTACACCCCAAATAAATCATATTATCCTTGCCTCTCCCAGTTGGAGCTCTAGCTTCTGGAAGATGCCAATTCTTGATAGGAATTGTGAGAGTTGGATGGAGTGTCTGACCTCATTTGGCCCTTTTGTTTGGGATTCTGAAAAGAACCAGGAAAATTGCAAAAGGGAATAGAATTGGAACCATAAGGGACAGTCTTTGATTGTACAACAGAAAGAATGAAGAATGAAACTGAGTTGAGAGTCAGTTGAAAAGGAGGATTAGGAGAAATAGGGGTGCAGGGGTGCAGGTGTTTTCTACTGAGATAATTGGTTGGCACCAACTATGTGCATTATGTATGGTCACATCTCATGTAGCACTTTTGTGAATAAATGGACAAACGAAAATGTAGGATTGGAGACTCATGCCTTATAAACTGCTACTGGCAGTTCTTAAGGGAAACAGGACCTGTATTTAACCCAAAGTATGTTTCCGTGTCTTTCTACAGCTCATTTTCTAGAGAGGTTGAGGGCTTCAGTCATAGGTGTGTAAGATCCATACTAGTGAATATAGGAAAACAGCTTAGATTGCCAGAAGCAGGATGGGGGTCCATTTAATGCCGCAAGATGAGTCTTACTATAAACTAGATCAGAGCACCTTCAAAGTTAAAAGGTGATGACTGGGGAAAAGAGACTAAGGAGAAAAGTCTTGATGATGTGGCAGAGAGAATAAAGCGTCATAAGAATGCATCTGACAGCTTCCTTTTTATTTCTGTTTTGGCTGCCAGATTATCATGAAAGCAGGTGCTCAAAGAAACACTGCCATATAGGAACATTAGACACTGGGTACCAAAAACCCCTTACAGCTTGTATCATAAGCATGGCCCAGATATAGCTGTGCTGTTTTGAATGCTTTGGTGAGTATAAGGAGACCACAGTCCTTCTACACAATGGTCCTCACAGTGTGTGCTTCTTGGTCAGGAGCATTGGCATTACCTAGAAATTTGTTAGAAATGTAGATTCTTAAGCTTTATCCCAGACCTATGGAATCAGGAAGTCCTAGAATGGGGGACTGGGGAATTTGTGTTTTAAAAGTAGTCCTCCAGGTATATTCAAATTTGGAAAAACATTGGTCTTGCAGTAAGGACTCTCAGGCCACCAGCAATCCATTGAGACACAGACAGTGTTGAGTCCAACTTAGTGTACCATTCTAAAAAACTAAGACCTGCTAGAACGGTCTTCGACCCTGTTAATATAAAGGCAGGCAATATTTCTAAATCTTCTTCAACAGTGTTCATAATTTGCTTACCACTAATATGAATATTAGCCCATATAACATCAATTATGATAATTAATGAAATCCCTGGTGTAGTGGGAGCTAAATATAGCTGCAAACGTTTACTGTGGCCACCTCTTGAATAAAGTATTTGATTAATTTCTGGCCAGCCACTCCTGGAGTATGCATTCCTGATTAAGACAACTGACCACCTCTACAATGTAGCATAAACTAACACATTCATACATCATGTTATACAGTCTACATGAAGGTTTTTTTTAAACTATTACAATTGACATTATTATTGCGTAACTTAAGCACAATAAAATAGTTCCATTCTGAGGATACAATTTTTGGCAAACTCATAGTCATGGAACCACTACACCAATCAAAATGCATACTGTGAACATCTAGATCATATCTGTGGGTTCCTATGAGTAGAATTTTCCACTCCTATGCTACAGTAGGTTACCATTTGGCAAGAGGTTGTATAATTTTGTGTAAGTTATTTATGTAAAACCAGTTGCATGGATTTCAGATTGAGTTTTGTTGTGTTCTCAGTAGTTATTTTCTTTTTATTGTATGTCACTAACTATTGTGTGACCAGCACAGGTTGTTTATTGTGATTCTGTTGCTTTGTTTCCAATTCGGGTATGTGATGAATAAAGCATAAAGAAAACATTCAATCTTTATGTGAACATGTATTTTAATGTAAACATCTATGAATGTGGATCATAAGATCCATGCATATTTGATTTCATAAGAAACTCCCAATATGAGGCTAGCAGGGTGGCTCAGAGGTTAAGAGCACTTGGTGCATTTGAAGAGGACCTAGGTTTAGTTCTTAGCACCCACATGGTGGCTCACCACCACCCCATAACTCCAGTTCCAAGGGATCTCACATCCTATTCTAGTCTCTGTAGGCTCTAGATACACATGTGATACACAAACATACATGCAGGCAAGACACTCATACACATTAAATACAAATAAATAAAACTTTAAAGAAAAAAAAATAAAGAAACTGCTAATGTAACTTTCCAAAGTTGTACTGTTTTGTGTTCCTACAAACAGAGTAAATATTCTGGTTATCCATATTTCTGTCATTATTTGGCATTGCCAGTTTTTGTTTAAAAAATGTGCTGAATGATTTAAAATAACTTACAGATATTCTTTTCTTCTCTCTAATTTAAATGTAGGCCTGTATGTTTGGTTTCTGCAAAGACCACAGAGTTAATAATGTTGATCCATCTGACTTAGATAGAGATTAAAGTATTTCTGTTTCATCACGCTAGAATTAGTGTTATGGATAGCATTTATCTGTGACCGCTAGCTATGCTGTCTCCCTTTTGTTCATTTACTCACCCAGTCTGTCAGTCAGTTCTCTGGCTGCATTGGAATTGCTTTTTTCAGAGAGCAGTTGTATGTCAAGTTGCTAAGAAATAGGACAGGTGGCAGGATTCTTCTCTTTAAGTAGCTTTTTGGAACTGAGTTTCTGAAACATACATACATAGAAACTCTAAAAGAGAAATATAACTAATAAGGCTTGTGCAGACATGAATAAGGACATTGTCCAAATGAAGCCTCCTGTTAGATGGCTTTTAGTGACTGGCTGTAGAAAACAGTAGGGCAAATTGTCAAGTTGTTACTCCATGCTGAGTATTAGGGTTATACCTTAGAATATAAAGCTAACCATCAGAGAAGCTTCCTCCCACAGCAAATGGGAGAGAGAGAGGGGTGGAGGAAGGGTGGAGGGAGGGAGAGAGAAGACACACACACACACACACACACATACACACACACACACACACACAGAGAGAGAGAGAGAGAGAGAGAGAGAGACAGACAGACAGACAGACAGACAGACAGACAGAGACAGAGACACCTTGGAACACAGAGCTATAAATGAGATGTACCCATTAAATCCCTCCCCTCAGAGCTCAGAGAACCTCCCAAAAGAGAAGGCAAAAATAATGTAAGAGCCAGAGGGGACGGGGGACACCAGGAAAAGAGCCCTCAAATCAATGAAGCAATGCTCTGATGAACTCAGGGCCAGGAGCAGTAAACACAGGGCCTGCTTCTATCTGCACCAGGTCCTCTGTGTATACATTGTAGCTTTAAGTTTAATGTTGGCTATGGGATTCCTGAATGAGTGGGTTTCTGATTCTCTTGCCTTCTCTTGAGTTTCTTTTGTTGATCTGTTTCACCCAATTTTGATGTGGTAGTTTTGTTTTACCTTATTATATTTGATTTTATTGTATTTGAAAAAAGATAATTGAATAGATGAACGAAAACTTAGACAGCGGGGTGAAGGTTAATAAATGTTACTTATATCCGTTGGGAAAGGGAAAACCAGTTTTCTCCAACAGTGGATATAGCAGCAACTCCTGGGCAGGCCTCATGTTTGGGAGTAATTGACAAACTTATAGTGAACGCCATAGTTTGGTTTGTATGTTTTTATTTGCTTACAGTTTGGTTGCTTTTCATTTTGTGTGGTTTAATTTTGTTTGGCTTCATTTTCTTTGGCAGGGGGATTCTTGGTATATTGGGCTTTTGCTTTTTGAGGAAGAACTTAAAGTTGAGTGGGTGGGGAGATATAAAATATATATAAATTATCTAGAATATCTAAATAATAAATATATAAAATATCTAGAAAGAATTGGGAGAAGAGAAGAATATGATTAAAACATATTTAAAATTTAAAACAGGTTTAAATAATAAAGAAATAAAATAAATATAAAGCTAGTTGCTAGTTCAAGATTACAAAATTACATTTAGCAGGAAGGTCAAAAAATCTGTTCTTTAAAAATAATTAAAGAGGATCATATATTTGAGAGAGAAATTTGGGGAAACATCGAAAGGTTTGGAGGAAAGAAAGGGAGGCATAGAAATGATGTAGCGTTCTCACAGAATTCTCAAAAAATTGAAAGAATTTATTCTATTGTATTGTGACTATAATAAATGATAATGTATAGTGTACTTGAAAATGCAAAGAAGTTAGATGGATATTAAGTGTTCTCACTACAAAAATAATAATGATGCTTGGGAACGGATGTTAATTAGTAAATTTAATCATAGTGTTATGTGCTTCTATACCTCAGACATCATATTGTACATGCGACTATGTGCCATTATAGGTCAATTTTTAGAAAATGAAGAAAAAATGTTGAAATATTTTACTTAAAATAATATATTAAAATGCACAATACAGACTATATAAGCATGCTTAGATTGCTAAACAGTATATGTTCTGCATTTATGGGTTGTTTTGATATATTCAGTTTTATAAATTTCTTTAATTTCTATCTTTTCTATAGTAAACACATGTCCCTATTATAATGAGAAAGTTGTAATACTGATTCTTGTGTTTTCAGTTCTCATAGCAATTTCAGTAATATATTCCTTTTTTTAAATTCTGTGCAGCAGGCATTTACTACAGTAGATCCAGATTAAAATCTAGAAAAGAAAACCATCCCGTCCTTGTTTTTGCTCTTGGGAGCTAGCAGGGCATGAATGGCCTGCAGGCTCTGCAGCTACAGGCCTTCACAGACCTGTCACTCAGGGGTGAAGGGAACAACGACTCTTTCCTTAACCCTAAATGAACAGAATTTCACCTTATAAGGCTTGTCACATAAGCACAAGTTTTCTTTCTAGCCCATTATTGTGACTTTTTTAGCTGTTGGCAAGTCATTGGGGATTTCTTCTGTGCTTCCTGAGGAAATAACAAATGATCTTTGTTTTCCTCCTTTTTTTTTCCAGCTGACCTGAATAATGTCAGGTTCTCTGCTTATAGGACTGCCATGAAGCTCAGAAGACTCCAGAAGGCCCTTTGCTGTAAGTACGAGCCACTATTTGAAGGCTTTGGTATTTTTTCTTTGCTCAAAGAATAGGGCCTGGAGATTTTTCACAAGGTCATTTTGCCAGATAAAATTCATTCTTTAAAGTGTTTGGTTTAGAATCTACCTAGATTATTATTTTGGATGAGAACTATCTCTGCATGGGATCAACAACTGTTGTTAACGTGATAAGATATTAATAGATTTTGTTTTTGCAATGAGTAGCATTTGCACCCACATTTACCTTTGTGAAAGTTACATTGCCTCCCACTTCCCATTATGCCTTCATTTTTAAAGGATATTTAGTATTAGAGGATTATGGCAATGTTATTAGAACCAGGTTCACAGATATGTGTCTTTTTTAATGCTAATATTCAGAGGGATGTTATGATAGAAGAAAGATGATTCGATCTTTTGTTTGTTTTTCCAGACAGGGTTTTTGTGTGTAGCCCTGGCTGTCCTAGAACTAGCTTTGTAGGCCAGGATGGTCTCAAACTCTTGGGATAAAGGCAGTAACACTGGGCCTGACTAGATTATTTTTCAAATCATGTACATTTGTAAAAATGCTGAAATGTGACCAGGATACTTTTGTTACATGGATATTATATCAACAAAATGAATTATGGATAATATTGTTTAAGTGTCAATATGTATTAAGGATATGTCCATGAAATAGATAGGCACTGACACTACTAAAAATGAATTTATAATGTAATGAGGGATGCCCAAGGTATACATGAAAATCTGGAGACTCACACAAATGCACATAAAATCGTCAACATGTTACAATCGTAAGTATCAGGGTCATAACCATGACTGATATAAACAGTGATTATTGTGTCCATTTCCAGGCTGAGGCATTGAGGACAAGTGAATAGATAATTTGATTGTCATATTTAGTTTGGTAGCACTAGAAGAATGACACACTATGAACACTAGCTTTGTGCATGAGGTTCAGAGAATGCTCATGACAGTTGGTGTTGGCTAAGCCACATAGGTCCAAAAACATAGGTAGAGCTCACTCGAGGAAGAATGTTCTAGTCATTCTGAGAGAAGGCAGTATTTTCAGGCCTGGAGCCTAAAGAGAGCAGAAAGCACTCGGGGACTGAACTTCAGCATGGCTACTGTGCAGAACTCCAAGGAGGGCTATTGTGAAATACTAGGCTGGAGAGAGAACCAGCAGACAGATTGTAAAGAGCTTTTTAAACCCACGTTAAAGACTTTAGTGGTCAGTGGGAGCCATTCAAAAGATTTTGGCAAGGAGATGATATGGTTGAATTTTCACTCAGAAAACCCATTCTGGATGTGAAAGAAAGCATAAGTTGAGGGGTTAAACCACTGACAGAAAAGAGATCTGTTACAGAATTGAAACCAGCAATATGGTAGCCTGAACAGGAACGGAGGAGCATTTCAATAGATAGGAGGTAGACTAAGCCCTAGTGGCTTGTGAATAGTGAGTTTGGCTGGCAGAGTTTGGTGAAATGTACAGTACTGAGGAGAAGTGCAGACACAGTATTGGCAGTCTCAAGCATGGAAAGGGTAAAATAGTATAGTGAAAGGGAGAAAGACATGGGGAGGTGGAAGGAGAGGGAGAGAGGGGCGGAGAGCAGTCATGTAGAACAGAAAAATGAGTATAAAGGAAAACGCAAGATGTTGTAGTGCCATGAGGAGAAAAAGGGATCTGTCATTAAGGTCAGATGATGTTGGTGATAGTGCCCTTTGTATATAGCAACAAATAAAGCCTTAATAACTTTGGTGAAGGTAATGCATTGATCAGTTTAAAACTGAGCCAAAAGTGTAGATGGTTGGCACCTGCCTATGCTTACAGACCTTTAGTTATAAAGGGGACGAAGGAGGAGTTGTAATAAATTAGAGATGACTGAGGAACTAAAAATTACTGGTTTAAGAGGAGAGGATAACAGTGGGCAAGATATGGGCAGGTGGCCTAGACACCTTCCTGCTACTGCAGCACCAGAGAGAAGGATACCCGCAGCTTCTAGGTAACCAAGAAACTTGGCAGAAGGAAGGCGGTAGAAAACTGTCTAAAGCCAAATATTGTCTGTGCGGTGTTTGAGAAGCCCCGTGACACAATTAGCAGTGGAAGGTAATGAAGCTAACACTGCCCTTGTCTTTGTGGAGAACAAGAGGGAGGCTCAGTTAAAACCCAGCATTAGGAAGCGCAAGGAACAGAGCATTTTACACCAGCGTCCTTCCTAGTGCTGTGACTCTTCTCTAGCAGTACCCAGCGGTCAGAGGCTGCACCCTTCAGTTTTAGAACAGGCAGATAACAGCTTGGTGGGGGAGTCCTAAGGACTTGGATAAATGGTGGTTAGAATCTTGAATTCCGGTGCTATGTTGAGTAGGGTAGGTACGAATTTCAGTAGAATTTGGCAGTTAGGAGGGAGAAGGACCAAGTGGCCAAGTAAGATAGGAAGAGTTAGTAAAGGAACTGAAAGCCATGAAGCTGTCTTCATGAAGGAGACACCGCTGAGCACTATTTCCAAAGTGGAGGGCTGAAGAGATGACTCGGCCAATAAAGGCTAGGCTCACAACCAAAATGTTTCCAAAGTGAAACTGTTTTAAGTGATCAGGCTATGGCCATTTACATAAGTGACAACGTGAATTAGGTGTGAATTATCATGGAGGTATAATAGAAAGTTAAAATATTGAGAAGCTAGGGTTATATATGGGCATTTCATGCTAATATTAAAATCACTCCAAACTGGGGACAGAACTGAGAAACACTGAATGATTATAAACCTTGGCCACTAAGGTTCTTTGGGACAAATATGTCCAATACAGAGGTTCTTAGAAGTGGGTGGTATTATAGTCAAGGAACTATTGGCTTCTGGTTGTCACATAGAGATGTAAGCGCCCTAGAAGTGAAATTATTGAGAAGAATTAGGTAGGCTCATTTCTTTTCATATTGAGATTTCCAATGCTTAACACAGAACTGGGCAGAGAGTAAAATTTTCTGTTTTCACAGAATGAATGCATGGATGAAAGCCAATGGAAGATTCCATTGCCTTACGAGCTTATAGCCTGAAGTTATCATTTTCAGGTGTATAGCTGCCAAGTTGAAGTAGTTAATAAAAAGCTCCCCATGCCTAGGATTTCCTTGGGGACCTGCTTAATGAACCATAGCAGGCACAAAGGAGTTTGGGGTGGGGTGGAGTCAAGGGGCTGAGTAGAGAAAGTCTTCTGTCTTTTTTTCTTCTCTTGACCCTGCCCCATCCCAGAGATACTGCTTTCCTTTGATGAAAAGGAGAATTATGAACTGGTTATTATAACATGCTATAGAATATTTCTGTAAGATCCAAAAAGTTCAAAAGAGGTAACCAGCTGTTCCAGGTTATACTATGACAAAACTCAGAAATAGACTAGGTAGAAATGTCTCTAATGTCTTGCGACTATTATCCCTTTCCATAACTGTCTGGGAACAATTTGAACATTATTCAGTTTTTATGGAGAAAGAGTCCTGTTCATTGGCTTTTATTTCTGTGTATGTGAAAAATTTTGATAAACACTAGGGAAGTGAAGGAGTTAGATATTGTATAAAAAACATGTTAGCGATTTGAGGTGATAACCTTGTATTAAACTTAAGCTCTGAATGTAGGATGATTTTGTTGAATTTCACTTTTGAGCAGATTTGAAATTCTCAGCATTTCTTTTCAGAACTTCACTCTTATTTGGAAAAAAAATCAAGGATAGCAAAATTAGAGTGTATTTATCTAAATTAGGTACTGAATTCTTAAGAATGCATGGCTAATGCCATGCCGACTGTGGCCCCATGTGCAGTGAGAACAGAGTGAAAAGTTCTGCCAATCCATTTACTTTTGAAAAACGTGTGGTCCAACTCCTTCGTGAGTTTCCAATAAGTGATTTAAGAACTTCCTCTAAATTTTGTATTTGCTTAGGTTTATCTTCTAGTTCTTTTTTTTATTTCTATGCCTGCAAAACTTTGATAAAGAGCTATTGTCCTTGGTCTGAAGCAAGTGAAACTTGCCCTGGCTAGTTTTTCCTACCAGTGTCTGCTTCTGCTATGTCTTACATTAATGGAAATTAGTGATGTTATCTCAATGATTTCTTGATGCCAGTGAAGAGATTGAATTACAGATGCCTTGGAAAACATACTTAGCTACCTCTATAAAGCAATTGATTTTTTAAAAACTTGTCTATCAAAATTCAATATTTCAATAAACCAAATAACACATTTTATCTAAGATAGAGAATAGGCTACTTATGTTATGAGCATCACCATTGGCTTACAATACCCCTCAGTTTATAATCACTGTTAAATGTTGTATGGTCTATAGTGATTTTCTAAGCATTGTTAGTAGAAGTTAAAGTTGAACTTCAAAGATAAATTGGAAATCTTAGTAAGAAGGATTTGTGCGCTGGTTTATATGGCTGAGAGCTTGAGGGAAGTATGAAGAAGACAGTGTAAGCTTTTCCTTTCTTTCATGTTTCTGATGACACTCTATAAGTGCATATCTTCTATAATTAAAAAGATAACCAAGTCCCAAGTGTAGAAGAAAAATGCACTTAACAAAGCAGGCATACTTAGTTTATTTTTGTGTAGGTGTTTGAAGAAACTCACAGGCCTAAATAGGTAACACTAAAAATGTGACCACTATTTTTCATGCAAGAATTTAAAAATAATTTGCCTCTGTTTAGAAATGAAATCCTAAATTATAGACATGTGCTACAGTACAAATTTGTCTTAATATTCTGGAACTTCTGCATATGTCTTGACTATGAAGAACAAAGGGAAACTGTGCTTTCTTCCATGTAAATGGACCTACCATCTAACAGTGCGCTGAAGGTGGCTAAAGGAGGCATTAGGCAGGGTTAGGTTGATATTGAAGACTCCTAGGAACCCACAATATCATGGCTTATACGCCTACACTTTATTGCCATAAAAAGCTACAACGCAGTAGCATTAAATGCAGAATATGGATTTTCAACCATATAATTCCTCACAATAAGGGCTCCCAAGAAACAGTAGGATTATTTCGTTCTTCCTCATTTACTTTTTTACATACATTATTTTTCATGTAAGGTAGAGGGCATATCTCAGGTAAGAATTTACAGTATCTTGAAGACATAGCAAACAATGATTTTAAAAGTATATCACTTTAAAGAGGTCAGCACCTCAAAGAGAAAAAGGTTCTGATAACACCCATATATCTTCTATATCTTCCAGGTAATGGGTCACATTGTAAGTCTCTCAGATGTCCATGAGTTAGTTGCAGAATGGGAAAAGAGCTGGTTGGTCCTCAGTTCTAATGTTGTGATATCAAAGAGTACTTTGTAGGCTCCATTATCCAGTGATAACTAGTTTCACATACCCATTATTCTAGGAACATTTCTGTATTTGTCATTGTTTGTGGAATTGGATACAGTCAAAGCATTGTTCTTACCCTAGGACTAGAAGAATTCTTTCATCAATTAACCTTTGCTATTTAAGAGTAAATTCTAGCTGGTTCTGTATTTCTAGTTCATTTATACAAGTTTCTTTTTAAAAATTTAGTTTGTTAAGAATTTCAGGATTTCTACTTGTTTTGAGCATATTTACTCCCCTCCACTACTTCTTCCCAAGTCTGTCCATTTCTTTTTCTGCCCATGCAACATTGTGTGTTGTGTGGTTCTTTTTTCCTTTCCTCTATTTTTAAACTCTTAAGTGTAATTTGTGATGTCCAAATATTCTTGAATGTATGGTTTTACACTGTACTGTGGAAGACTCAGAGAAAAAATGTCTCTCCTCCCAGTAGCTAATAATTTGCCATTTATTCCATAGCAAGGGGTGGGACTGTGTGCCCAATTCTCCTCTCCATGCTAGGGATCCGTCTGGGTTAAGTTTTCAAAGGTTTCGTGCATGCTATCACAATCTCTGTGAATTCTTATGTACAGAGCCCTTCTGTGTCTCAGAACATCTTCCCGTGTCATCCATTACCCCTGATTCTAGATAATCTTTTGTACTCTTTGGCAATGATCCCTGTGCCCTAGGAGAAGGATAGATATATGTATATGTGTATGTATATGTATATATATGTGTGTGTGTGTGTGTGTGTGTGTGTGTGTGTGTGTAATGTCTCCCTTAGGATTCAGTATTGTGCCTTCTCTGTACTTTGGCCATTTTTTGGTCTCTATATTAATTACTATTTACTTTAAACAGAACACCCTCAGATAAGGGTTAAAAGCTGCAAAGATCCATTGGTATAAACTAAAGCCATTAGGAGTTAGTTTAATACTATGTTAGTTTAACATGATAATGGTAATAGATTCTTTCCTGGGGCCTATGTTATGCTTAGCCATAATTTCTTGACCTGTCAGTAATACAAGATATGACTTTTTATCATGTGGAATAGAACTGAAATCCAATCAAAAAGTGGTTCATTATTCCCATAATGTTCATATCACTATTGCACTAGTGGACAAGTTTTTTCAGGCCATATACCTGAGTCACAGAACATCAAATGTAGCTGGTACAGACCTGGAAGCATCCACCAACATGAGTATTTCCTTTGGATTTAGCCATTGTGTTGGTCCTTGTTGATGGTGGTAGCAACATAAAACATTTCAAGTCCTTGCTCTAATGAGAATAGAGATTGGGTTGGTCTGCCTTTTAGACAATCATACCGTTATGACATCTTGAGTTAGGCTTGATACTGAAAAGATATAATCCATTCCATATGGAATGTATGTATTTGAGTTTCTATAACAGTATTTTTCTTGATTTTGCAGTAGTATTAGTTTGGTTCTGTTACAGTGACAGCCTCCATGGCCAAAAGATGCTGAGGGTGTTGATTGTTTCACTTTATGATCATAGTCCATTACTGAGTAGAAACTCAAGGCAAGAACTGAAACGGAAGCCATGGAGGAACACTGCTTATTGGGTCGATCTCAATGCCTTGTTTAGTTTGATTTGATCTTTTGTTTTTGTTTTGTTTTTCTGTACATCTCAGGATCACTTGCTCAGGAATGACACTTCCTAAAGTGGGCTGGATTGAGTCACATTAATAAAGAAACTTCACCACAGGCTTTCCCATGGGATAATATGAAGGAGGTATTTTCTCAACTGAAGTTGCTTCTTCCCAGATGACCAGTGCTTGTGTTAAATTCACAAAAAGTAACCGCTATAGCAATATTGCCAGTGACTGAGATTGTATTGTAAATAGGAACTACTGGGTCTGGCATTCATCAGGAAAGAGAACTGTGATGGAGGAACTAGGTACCAGTAATTCCCTTCGTCAAATTATCTCTTAATTTTAATTTGGTTCCACAGGTATAGCCCATTTCTCACAGTTAATAGTTGCTCAGATTCCTTTGTTTGCTGCTATACCCCTGGGTCAGAGAAAGTAAAACTCTCTGGAAGGAGATTGTGGCCCCCATTTAGCCATTGCTAATTCAGCTAAGAATTACAGTTTTCATCTGCCCTAATATCAGCATGTAGATCCATTCTAATCCACTTTGTTAACTTCTATTTGAGTTCTTACTAGAAAATTGAATTTTCATCCATAATGAAATCCAAAGCCTGTGCTACTATAAGCTAAGAGTAGCTGGCCAACCAGCATTGCCAATTTTTTTTCTTTCTAAGCAATGCAATATTTTAGTTAAGAATGGCTTATGACTCTTGTAAATGCTCTCATTTTTTGGTAATTATTTTATTGGATATTCTTTGCATTTACATTTCAAACGTTATCTCCTCCTCCCATTCCCATACCTCCTCCCTTCTTAACTTATCTCCATGAAGGTGCTCCCTCTCCTAATCACCCACTTCACTTCAATGCCTTGTCATTCCCCTACATTGGGAAAATGCGCCCTCACTGAACCAAAGGTCTCTCTTTACGTTGATGCCAGACACTGCTGTCCTCTGCTACATATGCAGTTGGAGCCATGGGTCTCTCTGTGTGTGCTCATTGGTTGGTGTTTTAGTTCCTGGGAGATGTGGTGGGTTTGGTTGGTTGGTAATGCTGTTCTTTCCATGAGGTTGCAAACCCTTTCTGCTCCTTCAGTCCTTTCTCTAGCACCTTCACTGGGGTCCCCGTGCTTAGTCCGATTGTTAGCTGCGAGTATGCTAATCTGTATCAGTATGACTCTGGCAGAGCCTCTGAGGAGACATTGATATCAGGCTCCTGTCACTAAGCACTTCTTGGCATCAGCAATAGTGCTTGGGTTTGGTGACTGCATATGTGGTGGATCCCCAGGTGAGACAGTCTGTGGACGATCTTTTCTTCAATCCCTGCTCCTCTATTTGTCCCTGTATTTCCTCTCATGAGTGTTTGGTTCTCCCTTGTAAGAAAGACTGAGGCATCCACTTTCTGGCCTTCCTTCTTTTTGAGCTTCATAAGTTCTGGGGATGGTTTCTTTGGTATTCAGAGCTTTGTGGGCTAGTATCAGCTTATAAGTGAGTACATACCATGGGTGCTCTTCTGTGACTGAGTTACCTCACTCAAACACTCTCACTCTTGACACTGACTCCAGTGATAGTAGCAGTTACTTGTTAGGAAGGACTTTAGGAGCCAAATGGCATTGGTTGCAAATCTAAAGTTCTTTTCAAGAGCAGATATACCAACTCCATGAGAATAAGATATTGCATCACAGCTACTGGCTGGATCAATCACAGCTTGTTCCAGAGACAGTTTTTTTTTTTGTTGTTGTTGTTGTTTTGTTTTTTTGTTTGTTTTTGTTTTTTTACAAAATGCCACACCAATGCACATTTCATCTCATCTTTAATCAAGATTCACTAATGTGAACACAAGAACTTTGGCAAACCAGGAGGGCAAGCTATCGTTTTGCTTAGGGATTCCTATATCTTAATGATAACCTTAAAAGTTAGTCCCAAACACCATAGCAGTCATGAGTCTCACTGAGACAGGAGAAAAAGAGGGAAACAGTCACCATGACGATAATATATAACCCATTCTTACGTATCAACGGCTCACTTATTTCATTGCTGTGACCACTGGACTTGATACTATATATAGTAAAGTGTTCTCAGCCAGCTCCAGGCCTCTGAGAAAACCATTATATCACATATAACTACATAAGAATACACTGAATAATGAAAAGGTTGATTTTTGTAGATTTCACATCATGTACTCCAGTCCTACTCATTGCGGTCCCACCTCATGTTTGCCCTACATACTTGTAACCTCCTCCCCTCAGAGAAAATAAAGAATTGAATAATAGTAAAAAAGTCCTGTTGTGGAAGGTGTGGTGTGGTGTCCCAGTGTGTCCCATGGTATATGTCTCTTTGTCCACACATCTTTACTTGCAAGTATGCATTGCAATGGGTCATTGGTCTGGTTTGAGGCCTCTGGGTTTTGCTACACTATCAGTACTAGATCGTCACCAGGATTTGGATATCCTGTTATTGCCCTGTGTCATGGAGATCCTGCACCTTTGCATCTGTAGGACCAGCTGTTTCACATGATCTTGAAAACACTTCATAGGTCGGGGAGAAGCAATGACTTGGCTTAACCAGATCCTCCTCATGGCAAATAAGACCGTTGAAGACTACTCATTTCTCTCCTCTTCCTACATTTGTTTAGTCCCACAACCTTTAGGCATGAAGAACACACCACCATTATAATCTTTAATGACATCAAAACTGTGGCTTCTTTTTTTCATTAAAGTATTTTTGAGGAGGTGCAAAGATGGCTTAGTGGTTAAGAGCACATATCATTCTTGCAGAAAACCCAAGTTCCAGTATCCATATCGGGTAGCTGACAACCACATGTAACTTCAGCTCTAAAGGATCTGGCTCTTTGCTTGTTTGGTGCGTGTGTGTGTGTGTGTGTGTGTGTGACATTTCAATTGCTCAGAATTCATTCCTCATCTCTTTGCTGATTTGTTGCATGGTCTCTTTCTGCTTAAATAGAATGTTTTTAAAACTTTTTTCATGAAAACATTTTTTTCCTGTTTACTATGCTTGTTTGGAGAAATGTGTTGTAATGGTCTTTCGTGATGGATTGGTCCTGTCTTTAACCACATCCAGTTTTAGCAGAGAATACTATCCTGGATTTCTATCCCATGTCATCTTCTGTTTCTGTTATTTCAGAGCAATTGCCTACCTCCCCTCTGGGGCTATTTGTACTCTAAATTTTCTGTTGTCTGTTACACATATTCACCTGCATCAACATTAGGTCCAAAAAAATTAAATTCATGTAATTTCACTGTTTGTTACCATCACATGGGTTCATTAGACACTTCATAAAAAGTGTGTTTAAAAACTTATACTCTTCTTATATCCTTGGATCCAAAGCAAAATAGTAACAATAAAGTATATAGTAACAAAAAAGAAAAAGAAAAAAATCAATACCTTCCTTCAATACAATGTTAGGAATATTGGTATATGGAAGAAATCTACTCTACCCGTTAATAACAACACTGGCATATTTCTGAAGTTGCCCATTACCTGAATGTGAGCATTTGTGCTCTCAGCAGACGAAGGAGACGATGAAAATCTTAGTACCATGTCTCTGTACCTCCCTTCTACCTCCCATGTAGACTCCAATTAACCTTTCTTGCTCTATAGAATCCTGCCTGCTTGCATTGATATTTTTTATTCTTTATTATTTGCCTATCTGACTCTCAGATAGGGCTTGCAGCCTGCCCCTTCCTACTTCCAAGTTTACAGCCTCGGATTTTATTTATTAAAAAAAGTAAGATCTTTCTTTTTAGAGTACAGTGGAGCACAGTATAAAGATGTTTATGGCAGTCACTGACAATGACCCCATAACATGTAGCTTAGTAATGTAGTATACCTCCTAATTTGTGGAGTTATATTCTGTGCTGTTCACTCAATGATTAAATCACCTAAGGACTTTTCCTCAAAAATCGTTCCTGACATTAAGCAGCGTATGATTCTATCTTAATGTAAGAGAGGCTGTGATGGAGATATGTGTGATCGTGAGTTATATCCTTAGCAAAATAAAATCTGTAAGCAAGTAAGGGGTGTTAGTGTAGGATATTTTAGGGAAACCAGTCCATGGAATTGGAGGACAGAGTTTTGCTCATAGGAATGAAAAAATAATGGAAATTATCTTTTGCTTCTGCCATCAGATCTTCCTGTTTCTAGGGAAACTCCACAGTATTCTGTTTTCCTCTTTTAAGAGAGACAGTATGTGATGGATAAGTATTAACCTTCATACTTTTCATTGATATTGAAATAGAGCTCACCAATAGTAATTAGTAAAATACATTATAGCCCTAAGTTCCCATTCCCTGTATTATTGGGAAAACTGTTTACTGGGTGAAATGGCTTGTGTGCATTTCATTTGAAGTTATATTTATAATTGCAATGCTGCTTCCCCTTAGGTATGTGAGAGAGGCACTTAATTATCATTGATTCTTTGTCTGGAAGCACTGACATTTCAGAGCAGAGCTTAGGTGTATCATGTGGTTAGAAAAATACCAGTGTTGCATTTTCAATTTGGCTAATAAATTGGGAGTTAGAGAAAAGCATCATTTCATGACACTTGGGAGTAAAGGTAGTGATTTGCTGATGAAAGTTTACTTTCATTAATTATTTTCTTTTGGCACATGACTAAACACTACCTCAGACTGAGGGAATCTCCCCTAGCCTTAAAAGTTCTTAAGTGTCAAAAAAGCACATGTTAAAATTCAATTTGAGAGGAAAGGAGAAAGAAATGAGCCTTCGGCTTGAAAGCTGCCTAGATTATTTAGTTTGCCTATAGAAAATTGTAGTGAAGTTGGTTATTTTTTGTTTTGTTAGTGTGAAGGCAGCAGAGAGATGCTGAGGTGTTTATTTAAAGGAGAAAAATACTAATTATAAATGCACACCTAGAAATTGAATTTATACAGTTCTAACCCTCCAGATTCATCTAATTGATCTCTAACACTAGTATGAGAAAGGACTATCAACCTGTCTTGTGAAAGCCCTACCGCATCACTTTTATTCCTACTCAGGTAGAATGACTATAGGCTTCGAAGACAGCTCCCTTTAAATTTCAAATACTCCCTGATACTCCAGGGAAGAAAATCGTATAATTTTGCCTGTGCGTTGATCCACTGCCAGGGAGATCTGAAAACAACTTTTGATTGTGAATACTGTTAAAATAGGATCTACTTAGAAGCTGAGGGATGAGAACAGGAGACCATTAACAGAAGATGGAATTTGAGTTTGGTGTTTCCTAAAGGATATAAAACAACTCAACCGGCGTTCTTAAAGGAAAAGGAGTGAAAAACCTTCTTGTGCATCATTTGTGCTTTTGTGTGTGTTTTTCTGCAGTGGATCTCTTGAGCCTGTCGGCTGCATGTGATGCCTTGGATCAGCACAACCTCAAGCAAAATGACCAGCCCATGGATATCCTGCAGATAATTAACTGTTTGACTACTATTTATGATCGTCTGGAGCAAGAGCACAACAATTTGGTCAATGTCCCTCTCTGTGTGGATATGTGTCTCAACTGGCTTCTCAATGTTTATGATACGTACGTATGGCAAGAGGGGACCTAGTTAACACAGTGATGACAGTATTGCCATTACAATAGTGTTCTAGAAGCTCTGGATATCATCTTTCCAGGGCAAATTATTTATGAATATGACTTGAAACATATCTGATAAGCTAGCAGCAAGAGCTGGAATGCAGCTGTTAATCCCAGAAGGAGGGGATCTTTGGGAGTTTGGAGCCAACCTGGTCTACACAGTGAGTTTCAGGAGAGGAAGAACCACATAGTGACATTCTGTCTTGGAGAAAATAAAAAGAGCTGAAATGTAGACTGCTCTCATGTCAGAATACAAACAGAAGCTTGGATAAGTCATCTTTTTTCCCCAAATAGAATGAGTTATCCTGTGCCTGTGGTTCTTTTTTCACTTGAGTTTTGGAGTTCTCCTTCCATTTTGGAGTGAGTCCTCTCATGGACGAGAATGGCAGTGCCCCGGGCAACGCTGGCATACCTGCTATCAGATCAAAATTGTCTTAACAGATGGGTAGGGCAATTATATGGAAAACTGTGAATGGACGAGTCACACAAAATGAAAATAAATTCAAAAACAGCAAACTCAGCTCCTGAAAATAAGCAAAGACGGTTGTTGTTTTATATTTTGCTCCGGTTTTTACAGAGCTGTCCTTTGGCACCTCCATTCATCACCTTCTCATAGTTAGAGAACAGTCATTTATTTCTTTTGAATTGCACACAGGGCATAGCTCCAGTTCTCATTTTTGTCTGGTGTTTAATGGACATAATTGAGGAAGGAAGCAGAAGGAATAGGTTTTGATTTTTCACTGATTTCCTCTTAGGTCTCAGAATTATTACACACCTCATTCCACATATCAGCAAGTACAAACTCCTATTTGGAAATCTAGGATGGTTTTCTTAAAGGGATTGCACATAAAATACTTTGTCTTCTGTTTCTGTTGTATGCATCGATATTCTCTGGTGTTAATATGCAAACATAGTGTTTTCTTTGTTCATTTGGTAAGATATTACCTTTTTTAAGTTTCAGGACCATCAGACTATTAAATGTATATACCTATCTACTTGGTTATGCATCATATCAGATTTTAGTTGTGGTTTGCATTCACATTTGTTTTAATAAGGGTTTATATTCAGGTTTCCCTCATATTTTTTAGCATCATTTACTTTGCAGATGAGATGTGAATGGATTCTGAACTTCCATTCAACCTATCTGAAAATTATTTGAGGATAATTTTAACTCCTTAAAGACTTTGTTACATAAAGTTTATCTGTTAGATGTTGATTTGCTTTTTCTCTACTAGCAAAAAGATAAATTTTGCAGTGATAGGAATTTCATACAACATTTGTGTTTAGGATTTTTCTTTAACCAAGAGACCTAATAAGCTGTACTGATTGCAAATTTAGTGTATTGACTAACAAACAATACCAAAATCTGAGATTCAGTTACTTTCCAAAATAAAATAAGAAGCGAAAAAGTTGTTGAAAAAATATGTTCTTTTAACAAAATGGAATACTCCATAGTTAAATTTTCATGTTAATAACCTTTTGTGTGGAATACTTTATTCTAATGTAAAAAAAAACATAGTCATATTAAAATGTTGATGTAAGAGTAGGTTATTTAAAGCATATATTTTAATGCTTTCTGGTAGAGTATGCCATGGTTTCACTGGATATAAATATTCATATTTTACATTCTGTGCCTTGTGACCCAAAGTGATGACTTATCTTCTTTGTAAGCAGTGGTTGGATGGAATTCTGGGAGTCCAGAACAGAGTAAAACAGTTAGTTGCTAGAAATTGTTTTTGGCTACAATAACCAAAAATGACAATTAGCTTTAGTAACCAGAACTGCTGATAGACAGTGATAATTCTTCCCCATACTCAATCAAGGTGGTTCTCTGTAGATGTACAGAAAGGTATTTTATCCCTATTTTATGTAGAGATGCTTTGGCAATTCAAGTGAGGACTTTTAAGAGTGGAAAATTGGATAATTATTCATTAATTTGGTTCATCAAACTTTTCCATCGAATTCTAGATCATGAGACAAATAGATAATGAATTCAGAGAAGATCTTAACAACCTTAATCAAACAATAGCCTATAGAGTTCCTGTATCCAGGGCCTTTTTGCACCTTGATAGGAATTTCTACACTCTATTGGTATTCCAGTAATTGTTTTCTGGTTTGCTTCTTCATAATAGGGGACGAACAGGGAGGATCCGTGTCCTGTCTTTTAAAACTGGCATCATTTCTCTGTGTAAAGCACACTTGGAAGACAAGTACAGATGTAAGTCATGTGTATTAACTTTGCATTCTTTATTGATGTTGCCTAATTACCTTTGTTCAAGATGGGAAATGATATTCCATTCTTATTTGACAGCAGGTTTCTTGTATAAGATGCTTTTAAAGGGTAATAAAATTTGGGTTGTGCTGTTTCCTGTCAGACATTAAATTGAAGGTATTTAAATAGAGAATGAGGATTAGCTTCTCCAGTCTGAGTATTATTTTAGGTTACATTGGCTGTGTCTGAATAAAACACATGTTCCAAGGGGATAAAGTCTGATTTCCTAACCCCTTTGTGTAAGTCAGGAAAAGAAATGTGAAGGTTTAATCCCTGCATTTCCCCTGCCTTTGGATTCCCATTTAAAGAGTACTATCTAGCATTTGTGTTCAAAACACAGTGTTTATTTTATAATCACCTTACTGCAAATTGTACTGACACATCCAATTCTGTGATGTGACTAACATTTTACTGTTTGGTGGATGCTAGCCTGCTGTTTCTTAAAAGGTAAATAGCACCCTCTAGAATTTTCTTTTGATTAGCTATTGAGATTTTCTACTTGAAAAGTGTACATCTAAAATAAAACACAGATGCTAAAGGCCTGAGAGTTTGGATGACCAAGTCAGCCTTCATGGCTATCCTTCCTGTGGAGGACTTTTGATGGTTTTCCCCTTGACATGCTTGTAAGAAATGTTTGCAGGAGTAATTGAATGAATCTAGCCGTCCTGGCTTCCTCCTAAGAACTAGTCATGCAAAGATGAAGAGGTTTTCTGTGTGTAAAGATGATAAGGAGACAAAAACTCATGACATCGCTACAAAGCCACCTGTGCCATAGTGCTCATTTTTGTGGAGTAAACCATAATACACACAAACCACTGTAGCACCAATTTTAGTTCCCATGGGAATTTTCCTTTCCTAAGAACTAAACAAAACAAAATACCCCCTCACACACACACACACACACACACACACACACACACACAAAGAGAAACACTGTTTTGAACCATTCAAATTTATTTTGGATGGAACAGTATTTCTAGGTACTTTTCTCTCAAATATTACAGTTACTTCTTTTGTCGGGCTTATTGAATTTTAAAAGGACATGGGTAGAAGTGGGTCTCCCTATATTCCTGTCTTTACTTGATATTTACAAGTTGACTACCTAGTGAAACACCTTTTTTAAGAGAACAAATACCGAAACCATGTGGCAGACTCGGAAAATCAGTGATAGTATAACATAATATGAACTAATTACATAGTTCATAGTCACAGCATCCTGTGTGAGCATATATGCCAATCTCAGTAAAGCTTAATGGGCTTATGACTCTGTAAAGAAGACCTGATTTTTGCTGCATCTTTTAATATACTTAAAGGCTTTTGGCTAATTATATGTCTCTTGGTTCTAAAATTTGGTGGTAGGATTCATATCATATGTATATAATAGTTATCCAAAGATTGTGTTTTGCTTTGAACAATTCAGGTGTTCAAAGAACATATTTAGGGAACTGATGTGCTAGGATACTTTCTGTCAAGCCTGTTAACGTAAGTTACATTCCCAGAATCCATACAGTATATAGAGAAAACCAGTTTATGTAAGTTGTCCTCTGACCTTCACATGCTCTAAATGCATGCATACATAATATATCAGTAAACATGTAACTTTTAAAAGTACGTGTGGGGTAGGCAATGGAGCCATAGTTAAAGGCCCTTGTCACTACAGCTGATGACTAAGTTTGGTTCTTAACACCCACAAGATAGAAAGGAGAGAATTGACTCCTGTAAGTCTTACACTTTGAATTGCACATATGGGCCATGAAAATATGTGACTCTCATTCTGCCTATAATGAAATTATAAATGAATGAAATTTTTAAAATATCTGTGTAAACTTTCCTTCTTTGCAGGTCTATAGTGTATTTAAATTTTCAGACATCATATGTAGGTAGTAATGATTAACTTAATTTATAGAAATGTGTATTAGTAGCATAAATTAGTTTTAATCCCTCTCAGCCTAACATAGAGAAAGCCATGAGTTCAGCTCCAAGAACAGTATGAAGCCACACAACTATACTTAGTGCTCAGGAGGTAGAGTCAGGAGAATAAGAAGTTCAGTGCTGTGTTCAACCATAAAGCAAGTTTAAGGACAGGCTGCACTACATTAGACCACACCCCACCCAACTCCCTAAAAGAAAATAGATAAAGAAAGAAAAAGAGGGAGCCCTTTTTGTGGGAATATTGGCTATTCCTGTGAAATAGTACTCCCATTGAACTGGACAGTGGGGTTCTGTTTATGTCTACTTATACTTCGATTTTTATGATTTTCTTTTTTTCTTTTATAGACCTTTTCAAGCAAGTGGCAAGTTCAACTGGCTTTTGTGACCAGCGTAGGCTGGGTCTTCTTCTGCATGATTCTATTCAAATCCCCAGACAGTTGGGTGAAGTTGCCTCTTTTGGGGGCAGTAATATTGAGCCAAGTGTCAGGAGCTGCTTCCAATTTGTAAGTAACTCCTCACCTTTTTGGTTTTCCGTGTGTATGACAGGGCAAATGTTCTACCAGCAGCACACCCCATGCGCCATCTCCACTCCACACATATATACATATATCCAGCCCTCCCTACAAGCCTTGCAGTGTAAGATCTAAGGTTTGTATTTTTTCCCTAATGTTTATTTGCTCAGTATACCTCTTGTTCATTCTGCCTTTTCCTGCTCCATTGATTCTTGTTGTCCTTTCTTTTCTGCTTCTTCTCCTTCCCCTTCTCTTCCTCATCCTCTTCTTCCTCCTCCTCAGTGCCTAAGCACTGCTGTGATAGCCATGTGGGCTGTTTCTATTTTTGGTAAAGTAGGTAGTGCTATAATGAACATCTTCATGTGATAGTTACTTTTCTTAAAAATCTCTCTCCCTTCCTCCCCCTCTCTCTCTGTGTGTATTTTCCAGATATAAACGTGGGCATGTGTATACCATATAGGACAACGTTGAACCTCAGTCCTAACTTTCCAGCTTGTTTCAGAAAGGGTCTCTTGCTCTTTGCCTGACAAACTGACCCACCAACTCTCAGGGGTTCTCATATCTCTGTATTTTCTTTTGTCATAGGACCAGTGATATTGCAAACATACAGTATACTGCCTGGCTTTCTATAGGTTCTAGAGTTCTGAGCTCAATCAAGTCTTCATGCCTCTGTAGCAAGCACTTAACCACCAAGCCTCCCAGTCCCATTTCTTTTCTCTGATGTTGGTTCCTCAGGATAATTTCTCCAGGAATATAATGATCAGATTCAAGGCTATAAATATTTTTGTGGCTTTTGATTCATATTAACAGATGGCTTCTCTTTAACAGCTCTTTCTAGTTGTAATGCCACCAGAATTAATGTAATCAGATATTTGCAAGACCACATTATTCACTGTATTCTCATGTATTTTAAAATGTTACAAGCTGTTTTACTTATGTGAGGTTTCTGAATCCATTTTAATCCCATTCACTATGGCTAAGATTTATAAAATTAAAGTTTTTTTTTTTTTTTTTTTTTTTAAACCACAGACTAAGAGAAAATCCTAGGCAGCTTTCTAGGCAGAACCCTGTGACTATTTGGATGCTAAAGCAGTTTGACTCTTGAAGAGTTTTTGACAATATAATTGAATGTTCACAAAATAAGCCCACTTAACATGGAGTGAGGATATATTTGAATCATTTTGCCAAAATGGTGGCAGACTAGTTTTAAAATAGATATAAAAAATAAATGCATTTTTACCATTCCAAAGCATGAATGCACTTTCATTATGAAACTTTTTTACATGTTGAAGTAATATCTCAATTCTAGAATATTAATACTACTAACTTTCATATAATGAATTCTAACAGTCATATATAATAAAGATGCATTTAAAAATTCAGTTATACAACAACATGCAGTGCTATAAATGGCCCCCTAATCTTCATTTTTCTTTTAGTAAAATTCTCCATACTTTTTGAGTTAAAGCTATGACGTGCATACACTAGTGCTCACTTAGTGCCTAAGTATCATATCTTAGGTTAAAAGTAAAGATCAGATTGTAGTGGTATTGTCAGCTATCCCGACTGTGTGATGGCCCCTGTTGTGGAGAACAATGCTTAGGACTCCCTGTGACCTCCCTGTACTGACTCATTGGACGGCTATTACCCGTCTTGCTGTAGTGTCTCTACTTGGATTTGGTTGTCAGGATAGGTTGAACTGAAGCTCTGTTTTCCCTGGTGAGGACACCAGTCTGTTCCACCTCTGCTTTTGCTAGTTGCCCCTTTTTCAGTACTCTGCTTCTCTTAGTTGATTACTTGCCTTCTCTGTAATAGCAGCACTCTCTTCTTAGCATCAGCATTTGAACTCAGTCCATCTTGCATATTGATTGAATTCCTCTGTGCTAGCTGGCAAGCTCCTGGAAACCTCTTTTGTTTGACTGGGAAGAAATTGACCAAGAGATGCCCAGTGATAACAAGTGACTTTTTATTTGCTCCTTGATTTTTTTTCTCCTTTAATTTCCTCTGAGCATTGTAATTTGAAACAAGAGAATTAAAACAAAGAGTGTTTTGAATCCTTTCCTTCACTGTCCTTAACTTGTTTCTCAGTCTGCTCATTGCATGTGCACACATTGTTATCTTAGGAAGCCTAAGTACACACTATAGTGCCTTTCTTTAGTGTGAATGCCCTTTTATGTACTTTATGTACATAGTAACTGTCACTAAAAGTCTCCAATTTCTTCCATTTTCTCCTGGTTAAGTTTTAGTTCTTTATTTTAGTCCTCAGATCTTTTCTAATGTAGTGCCATAACCATTGCTTTGAAATGTTGCATTTGCCACCTCAGAACAGCCACATCTCACTGTTTGGATTTAGCATGAGTATAAGTCATGTCATGGCCTTTGTTACTTATAAAATTTTGCTTTTATTCCTATGAATTTGCTCACTGAATTCTCAATCTTTTGAGGAGTGTATAGTGGCAAGCTTCTGAGGTTTGTGGTTTTATGTTTGAACAAGTTATCTTTAGCCTCCCTCAGCTTTTAGCATGGTTAGATTCTCATCCTTATCTGCCATATCTTTCCCAAATATGTTCTTTCTGACACCTCTTCCCAGCCTGCTTTCAAGGGCACACAACAAACATTGCATCGCATTTGTCTTGGGTCCTGGATAGAATAAGATATGCTGTATGAAAAAGTGGGATAGGCAAGAATTGTTGAGGGGATGATAAGATCAAGTATTGATGGACTGGAGGTTTATAGTAGTGTGGACCCAGATGGGCTTACCTTATTGGGAGCCTCTTAACTTGTAACCATTTCCCATCTGTATGAATGGCTCCATTGTGAATGTTTCCCTCAGAGTCCTTGTGCTGGCCCAGGCTTGCTTTTCCTCAACCTGGTGCTCTAGTGGTCACCTTGCCTTTCATTGTACCAAAGGCATGCAAATACAGTGTTTTCATTGGGAAACATAACAGCTGTGAAGAAGCTCACCCTCTGCCCTTTGAAGTGGGAAATCTTGGGAATTGGGAGGCTTGCTCCTTCCACAAGCTTGTGCTCAAAGGTTGCTATTTTTGCTAGCACGAGGAGGCTGTGAAGTGCTTGTTTCTCTTTTTTATTCATTTTTTGCATGTTAGGTGTTGACTTTAAAGAACAGTTCTTCCGAGTCCTTTGGTTCTTGTCACCACATAGAAAACTTACTTTGCTAATCCAGTTGGAAAGGTATGGAAACTTCTGGTTCATGGTCTACTTGAGGCAGGGAGAAAGGTGAATTTCCATGGGCCAAGCTCTCTAGGTGATCTTCAAAAGGTTCCCTCAGCTCTTACAACAATAAGAAGGAAGTCACCCATCAGATCTAAAAAATAAATAAAAGAATAAGAACCTGTATGGCAGCAATAATAATCCCTTTACACAGGACGCAGAAGCAGAAGAATCACTACGAGTTTGAGGCTACCCTGAACTACATAGTGAGAAGCCATCCTGGGGTACATAGCAAGGCCTTATTAGAAAAAGAACAAATAAGAGTCTGAAAAAGTTGAAAATGTACTTGTAATGTATTAGGATGGTAGAGCTGAGTTTGGCTTCCTCAAATGCATGCAAAAAAGTCCAGGAGTGGCAGCATGTGCATGTAATCCCAATATCAGGGGAGTAGAGAAAGGCAGAGCTCCTGATCTTGTTGGCCAGATCCAGCAAGAGTACCAATCTCAAAAATTAAGTAGAGAGCCAGTGAATAAATGCACCTACCACAAAAGGCTTAGCAACCTGAGCTGAAACCTAGGAACCCACCTAAAGTTGGAAGGAGGAATTTGATTCCACAAAGTTATCTTATAAAGTCCATATTGCATGTCACGATGCTGCTTCTCCCCTCCCTCACACACTGAAAAGTAAGTAAAGATTAAACAATGTCTGTGGATCCCAAAACCACTTATCTCAGGTAAGTTTGTGGCATCTTCAGTAATACTCAGTGAAGCTGCCAGCACACTGCTGTCAATGCAACTGGGTAGTTGCCTCCTTTTGATAGTGATGGAAACATTTTGAAACTTGGCTGTTTTGTGATATGGCTTCAACTAGTATGTGATCACTTTGTTCCTCTCTCATATTCCCTTTCAAAAAGGACACTGAGACAGGAAATTGATCTTTCAGGCCATAATAAAGCCAAACTCACTGTGGCAGCAGGTCACAGTCTACCTGAAAGAACATTCAGGATGTCTATGTATTTCCTTTTTCAGATCAAGAAATGATGTTCAGGGAGAGATGGTGAATATATTTTATACCATACTGTTATACCAACTAGTGAGTTTAACCAGTTCAAATACTGCTCTGGACTAATAAATAAAGGACTATTGTATTGACATAATATTTTACTTCAGTTTTAGGTTGCAGTGGGATGACATAAATTAATAAATCTCTCTCTTTTAACACACACACACACACACACACACACACACACACACACACACACACCTTTATAACAAATACATGCGTGGATCAGTGGTTAAGAATACATACTGCTCTTGCACAGAACCTGAGTGTGGTTCCTAGCACCCATGCTAGGTGACTCTCAAGGCCAGGGGAATCTGACACTCTTTTTTGTACTCTCTCATGCACATACCTACAGGCAGTCACCTATACATAAAAAATTAAAAAAAAAATTTTTAATCCATTTGATTGTGCCTTGTCTGTTTTTAAATAAAACCAAACAATGATTTTAGGTACAAAAAATTCTTCAGTGACTTTAGAAGAGTCATATGTCAGCAAATAGCATTTGGCACTGCTCTGAGACACACTTCCCCCCTCCACTATGATAGGCTTTTAGTATTCTCTTCTATAAACACTTTAATGACTTTATTATTTAGATAGACTTGAGCACACCAACTTTACATTCACTACGCTTCAACTACAAATGCTAGTGTCAAAATCTGTTCAGTCTACATCTGTTTTCTGCCTCCTGCTGTATTCATACATTCAAAATGAATGTACTGCTGTTTCAACTATCTTTCAATTTTTATACCCCTGTGACAAAATACATTTCATATGTGTAGTTGAAATAATATAGATGAACACAGAAATGAGAATGAATTAGTCTCAATTGTTAAAAAACAAGTACATAAAGAATAATGTAAGGATCTTTGGAGTTTTGGCAAACTGCCTGCACTTAAACAATGGGGTTTGTCTGTTTAGATGTAAAATCTCAAGGCTTCTCTGGATAACATTTGTATAGGTACACTTCTTACCTTCCTTGACTACTGACATCTTGGTGGTGTAATGAGGATTAAATGAGCCAGCAGGGGTAAATTACTTAGTTGTGGTGAGCACCTGCTAGGCTGGACACTAACAATGATTACTTTGAGTGTCTTATGATATGAGAATATTGTGTCAAGATAAACAGTTCATTATACCTATAATTTTGTATCTGTGGATTCAATTTGAAGCTCTTAAGGTTGTTTCTATGCACGTTTCTAGGCATAAAAAATGCCATGCTAGGAGACTTTTTCCCTAATTAAATATCAATTCTCAAGGGAATTGATCACATTTTATATTTTCATTCCTTAGATAAATTATTTTATAAATATTTCTCTTTTTGAAAGCTTACTTTGGGTGCTATAGACATTTCCTTTAGTGCCCCTTTGGGCTGAGGAATACATATGCATATTCATTGAGGTAGCCTAGTGTAGAGGTTAAGTTTTATTATTTGTATTTCAACTCACTTTTTCTACAGATAGGAACAGAAAAAAAAGAAAGATGAAGGTAGATAGGTTTGTTCATTTACTTTTTTGCTGTGGTACTAGGGGCAGAACCCAAAACCTTATGCTTGAAAAACAGTGGCCCCCCATTTTTTGCCTTAAATCTGTTTTGAATCCAGGATTAATGTTTTTATCATCTCGGTATTTGTGCTAATTTGTGGTTAAAAACTAATGTTTTATGATCAAGGACACTAAGAAATAGGTTGTTCATTTATCACTGTTTTCCTCCCAGTATTAACCACTAATTTTTTCTTCTTCACTTTAACTCACACTTACTGCCCCCCCCCCCGTTTCTTCCTCCCACAACCCTTTTCCCCTTTTCCCTTCCCTTCTCCTCTAAGCAGGTGGGGACCCCCTGGATATTACCCCCCACCCTAGCACTTCTAGACTCTGAGAGGCTAGGTGCTTCCTCTCTCACTGAACCACATGAAGACCAAGCGACACATCTGCTACCTATGAGCTGGGAGGCCTAGGTTCAGGCTGTGTATGTTCTTTAGTTGGTGATTGAGATTCTGAGAGCCCCAAGGGTCCAGGTTTGTTGGTCTTCCTGTGGAGTTACTGTCCCCTTTGTGTCCTGAACTCCTTCTTCCTATTCTCCAAGCTCCATTCTTTTGTTTGTCTGTGGGTGTCTGGATCTGTCTGAGTCAGAAACACTGACATTTTTTAAAGGAAATTTATTTTTTTAAAGTTTATTTAAGATGAAAAAGCATAAAACTTAACTTCTGGAAGATTTTTATCTCTTTATCCAGTGTCTTGACTTATTCATCTGATAGCTAAAAGTTCTTACTGCACTTACATTCAGGTAGTTTTCAAGCCAGGTTTCACTATACAGCTCTGGCTGGCCTGTAAAATAATTAAAAATATATGCTTTTTTGTGGTGTGTATGTGTGTGTATGTGTGTGCGTGTGCATGTGCGTGTGCGTGTGCGTGTGTGTGTGTGTGTGTGTGTGTGTGTGTGTGGCAAGCACACTCATGTATTCATGCACACACTAGCTCTTGTAAATCCTGATTATCTGTTTCCATCTTGTCAGCTCTGAGAATAAAATTCAGTTCTGTAGAATGCTGGGCAGCAAGTCCCTTTACCTGGCGATCCATTGAGGCAGCCCCTTGAAAATTTTATTATCGTTGTTCTAAAAAAGATTTGTGGGGCCGGAGACATTAGTAACTATGAGTGTTTGCAGTCAAACTTTAGGACCTAAGTTTTGATCCCAAGCAGCCATGTAAAAGGTAGCCATGGTTGCATGTACCTGTAGACTCAGCTGTGGGATAATGGAGATAGGAAGCTTGCCAGAGGTTTCTGCCCAACTCCCACCAGTTAAACTTCAGATGGTCAACGACTTTGTGAAATATCCTGTTCCAAGAAGAGTGAGCTCAGAAAGTGTTGAAGCAGGATTTCTGGACTCCTCCTTTGGCCTGTCCACATACATGCAAAGCCCCTGAACACACTGTGTGTACATATCATGCACAGTGATTTTTGTCTTTTCATAGTTTTAATGCTACATTTGATTTAGTGGAGTAATTTTTACTATTTGGTGTTCCGTCCTGAATTTAGACAAATATATAAGGTATGTATAACAATTCTAAAATTCCTTCTGCTTCATTGTCATTCTTCTCATTCTTAATCAATTGGGCCCAGAGCTCTTCATCTCTGTTTCTCTAATTTTGCTTTTTCCTCAACTGGGCTTTAAATAAGCACAGAAGGCAGCAATGGGAGAGTTAACTTTATAAGGTATGCATAAAGCATTCTGCTCTGTACTTAATAAAGTATGTTTCATAGCAACGCAGATAGATGAGCACTTCTCCATATACGTAAAACTTCGTATACGTAAAACTTCCTTTTAGGTAGGAACTATCTATCATAAATTTCTAACACTGAATATATGAAGGGATTTTCATAGAGTCCAAATTGGACTTCTGGGCTCCAAGGCCAGGGTGTTAATTGTTGTATTAGCCAGGTGGAGTGGAGAGCCTGAGGTCAGGATAGGTGTCCTTGAACATGTAAATGAAGAGTGGATAATCACCGTGTGTTATTGTTTGGGCTGATTTTTATCTTTAATGGGTGATTCAGAGTCCTGATTAATATTTAGAGCAGTGACTGCTGGCCTCCAACCTGCTCATTATCTTCACAACTTGAAATAAAATACTTGATTTCCACCCAACACAGCAGTTATGGGAAGTCTTACACTTATTATTTCAAGACAAGTCTTGACCTTTCAATCTCTACCTCAAACAAGAAAAAAATGCTGTAGATGTAGAAGAACTCATTTTCATGACTGAAAATGCAATTTAGAATCCCAGAAAAGCACATTTACATGGTGCAAAGGAGGGTGTTTTATGAACCATGATGAGAGAATAGAAAGTGAGTTTTGTGTTAGGTTCTTAGCTTCTGAGCACTTGAGGCGATTTTTCCATTTGATGCCTTTTATATAAAGACCATTTGAACGCCCTTCATATACTTGTTAAATCCTCCTAACTTAGACTTTCATATGAAGGAATGACTTGAGAGACATGATGGTTCCCAGCCATTATTTTATTTGAAACACTAAGAGTCAATAACACAATAATGAATAACCATTTGTCCTATACATCTCTCTATGCATTAGATTTTGCTGTATACATATGTATTACCCTCAGAGCCCTCTTTGTGTGCTGTATGTGATCATAAACATGCATAACCATTCTTTATCCTTTATCATTTAAAAGAAAAGAGGCACCACAACACAAGCATTAACATCTCACTATACAAGTCTTTACTATAAATCACATGCCCACAAATCAAGGACATAAGAATGCACAAGTCTACTACTTAGCAATGTCATGTTTTTCCTTATTTATCAGTTGATGTGTAACTGGTAGTGCTTGCTACCATTTACACAATTTAACTGCATTTAGTAGTTTATCCAACAAAATCCAAAATGAAAATTCTCTTTTGGTCTAGAGTATTCTTTACATTAGTTATTTTTCCAGATCCAATCTAGACTTTACACACACACATTCTCTCTCTCTCTCTCTCTCTCTCTCTCTCTCTCTCTCTCTCTCTCTTTCTCTCTCTCTAATGTATATTCATATATATTACATACACACATACATATATATATATATATATATATATATATATATATATATATATATATATATAATACAGTTATATATTCATGTTCTAGGTTTTTCTTCCACATCACAATTAACCTTTAAGTTTTTTCTTGTTTTGTTTTATTTGAGTTTCCTATTAGAAAGTAAGTGCTGTGATACCTTGAGACTGTGGCCATCTTTAACCATATTTGGTGTTAGTATCTATGATGCCCCGGTATAGTCCAAATATTCTCTTAGTGGTGGCATGATATGAGTTTCTGATTGTAACATTGTGTGTGTGAATGCATTACCTAGTTTTCTTATATGAAGAAGTATTTTTATGTTTCTACCCCCTTACTTTCTTGGGCATTAATGTGAATATACAAATGATGTTGAACTAATTTTGGATATTTTTACTATAGCATTATTTTAAAAGGCATAGAAACAATCCTTTCTCCTCATGGTGGTGTAAATGTGTTCTTTGGTGAACAAGAGTAAGTTGATGCAGAGAAACACATAACTGAAACGGAGTGCTAATGGGGATTGAGAAGGTCCACCACCCATTTTCTACTCTCACGTATGTGTTGACCTATGCCTATCAGTCTGCTCAACTTATGTATGTCATAGTATCTAATGCTCTGAAGAACATGTATTGGCAAAAAATGTAGGAAGGTGATCAGAAGATATAAGTATGCATTCATCACAGTGTTTTGCAGAACACACATGCATGCCAAATCACTATCAATATTCTTTTCTATAGACAAGTGAAGAATTCAATATAAAATTAAGTACCTCTACATTTCTTTAAGAAGGAATTTCTTAGCTATGACAGCTTAGGGCTTTCAAACTATGGAATCAAAGGTTTCAAAAGAATTTTGGAGATCAACCTCCATCTACCCACAGGACATAACTTTTGTCCTCCCTTTTTACTACTACTTTAAGCATCCATCTTTTATTATTAAAATAGTAATCTTGAGCTATGTCTTTAGCCTCTTCAGGGCTGTCCTTTTTCTGTAACATAATGTTAAAACAGATTATCTTAAGAGTTACTTATCCCCGGGTTTCTTTGATTATATGCTAAGTGTTCCAAAGGCAGGAAGGAAAATAGATTACTGTACTTACTTCAAAGCTTGGGCATTAGCAGCAAAGTCTTACCTGATCTAGGTAATAACTCTTGCAGGAAATCTGTAGGGCAAAGGAGCCAGTCTTGTACCCAGAATGTGGCCTTTTACATGAAAACAGATGGTTCTCTGAAGAGCAGTAGCACACACTAAGAGCAAAACATGAAAAACCATCACGTGTAGGACCTCAGATAAATGATCCCTTGTGTTCCTACACTAGTTTCCTCAGCAGCTCAAAGGCAAAACACAAGTATCTGTGTCTAGGAGGAAGAAACTTTCACTTTCCGTTTTATACACTACGCACAGGTTTTGTGTAGTTTCATAGAGGGATTTTTTTTTTTCATCACTCATTTGATTTTCATAAAAATGGTTGGGAAGAAGAGTCATTAATATTCTTTACAACATGTGCTTGTTCTGCCTTTTATGTTCAGTGCTAGCATAGACTTTGCTCTTATGTAAAATATTCCACTGATGCCCTTGGTAGATGTAGAGGTTGCTGGAGACATTGCAATAACAGCTCGGGGAGCAGTCAGAACTGCTTGTTCTATACTGTCTGACCCTGCCTGACCACTCTGAAGTTTGAAATCCTTGTGTATAGCCTGTTCAATCCAATTTTGTAAAGCTTTCTCAATAGTATGGCTTTGAAAAATCAGGACCACGGAAGTTGAGCTGTTCATGTCATTGTCTGTGCACAGTGGCAGCGATGTTGAAATGATTATTTGGATTTATGAAAAGAACATCTTCCTAGGGAAAATAGCAAATGGAGTTGCCAGGAAGAGCAGGCTTTTAAAAGTATGTAGTTTGTCCCCAATGTTGTCTCTAAATGTGTTCTTTTCTTTGAATAAGAATTCTATCACCATACATGCATTCAGTATTGGTATGTTTAGTTATTGTCATTATTTGAACCTCTATTCATGCATACACATATATGTCCAAAGAACAAATGTACATACATAATTGTACAAGCTCATCTGTCCTGTCTGACTCAACATAATTATTTTCCACGATTAAATTAATTTCTGCTACTTTTCCCACTGCTAACACATGGCATAGAGTTCCTGTTGGTGAAGCAAGTCAGGGTCTAGAGTTTTAGCAGGTTTCCATGCAACTCGTGTTCTGATGAATTTTATTTGTCAGTGATTTTCATTCTCTCTATGCACAATATGTAAGCCAATATAGCATTTCTCTCCCAGGCAACAGCCAAGCACACCCATTACAGCTCCCTGGTTTCTGTCTTACAAAAGACAGCTGCTCCCCTGTAGGGCTCCCAGGAAAGTCTGCTGTTGATTTCTTAATTCTGACACGGGAATAGTGACTGTCAGCCGTGATTCTTATGATACATTAGGTCCAAATAATTGTAATTCTTTGTTGTGAGAGGTTGGCCTGAGTATCATGGGATGTTTCAAAGATGCTGGCTTCTGTCTACTGGATGTTGGTAGAGCCTCTTTCCATATTCATGCAGTAACTAATAAAGCCTGCAAACCTTGTCACGTGTCATTTGAGATATACTCTCAGTCTTTGTTGAGAGCCACTGAGCTAGAGTCCCTCTTACTCCCCTGTGAAGATTTTCCTAAAACTCTCCATGTGAATTCTGTGTGCTCTGTTTTAAGTTAGATTATTTTAAACATATGTACAAAGTCTATAGATAGTCTATAACCTTTTTTTAAGACACCATGACAGCTAATCTGGCAGAGAGACATTTGTTTGGTGCTTTGAGTTAGGGTTTCATGTAGCCCAGTCTGGCTCACTTTGTAGCGGAAATTGGCCATGAACTGCTGATTCTCTTGCCTCTACCTCCCCAAAGCTGGTACCAAGATGTATACACAGCTGGTATTTGTGCTAACTGATTTAAAAGGAAACTTGGGGCACTTTGAGAACAGTCATATATTGTTTTCTCCAGCTTAGATTACCTTTGTAACTTGCATATTTTGTGCATTGGGCCACTTTTACTGTTGTTAGCCTCATTATAAATTTATTCGGCTCTTACAAGCCTTCCTTTTGAAAATAATGACCACGCTGAAATTAATTTCTACCAACAATAAAGTCTACAAAAATGTTTATAGAAGGCCTGTGAAGCACAGTTACTGCCTTTGGGTAACTTTTAATTTAGAGAAAAATAATGGATGAGCAGACTCGTCTTGATTCTAGGTTTGTAGCTCTGTCGTGTGAGAACAAGTAGATACAGACTCTTATATAACGTTATCTTCTTAGTATGGATTACTTTTATTTGTTAAGTATCAACATGATTCTCATAGACCTCAGAGTAGAAATGCTGGTCATCCTCCCTTAAAATAAGGTGTGTGGTTTGTTGTTGTTGTTTGGTATCTGAGGTTTGTGACTTGCTGAGAAACCTTTCAGTTGCAGTTGATCTGTACCTATGAAATGATGATGTAATCCAGAGAGAAACATGAGTATTCCATTTGAACTCCAGTTCCCAGTTGGTCTTTTGATAACTTAGCAAGTCATTATCTCCAAATTTGCCATTTAATTCTGCTATATTTTTTATATTGGTAGTTAAGTCCTTTGGTGAGAAACTCCAAATATCAGGATGTTGTTCTGCCCTTTTGCTTACTTAAATTTGTATAAAACGTGACATTGGTATAAAATCACTCTCCAGCATGCTGTGAAGAATAACACTTCCTGAGTGCTGGTACTGCAGGTGTATTCCACTGCATCCAGTCTCATGTGTTGCCAGGGACTGAACCAAGGCTTCATATATACTATACAAGCCCTTCACCATGCTATATTCTTAAATCTCCCCTTTCCCCCCTGAATATTGTGATAGATTAGGACAAAGAGATACGGAAAAGCAAGATACTTCTTATCATAGTGGAAGGAACTGGGATACCTTTACTTATGCATGTGCTATGGATGAGGACAAAAACAGAGGTATTGCCAAAACAAAAGTAAAAAGAAAACAATGCTATCCATCAATGAAGAGCCAAGGCATAAAGCCCCTTTTGTGTAGTTGACTTGAAAGCAGCATTAAAGGTTGGAGCTAAAGTCATCTTGATATGAACAAAGTAAAATGTCTGAGATTTTATGTATATAAAGAATTTATATAAATTATTTAAATCCATTGCCCGACATCATGTTTTTAGAATACCTCATCAATTTAGCACTGTTCATACTCATGCATCCATATATCATCTCTCTCTCCATATATATATGTATATACATGTGTATATATGTATATACATGCATGTATATATGTACATGTATATACATGTATGTATGTGTGTGTGTGTGCACGCATGTATGTGTATCTTGAAAATGATCAGAAGGAAGTGTCAGATAGATTTTCACTCTAATTCTGTTATATCTTTGTAGAAACCCGACCTCATTTTTAATTTCGTCTTTTTTCCTGCCAGACAATGTAGAGGGAACAGACCATGGGAATACAGAGTAGTTTTGTCATCAAAATGAACGATAGAAACAGAATCAGAATGTGAAACTCCATAGCTTATCGTCAGTGCTGTCAGTTGGCATTGGTGAGCTTTAAAAGAGCCAAAATGATGGCTCTTGTGTCTTAAAAGCTAGGAAGAAAGTTGAGAATTTCCAACCTTTAAGCACTAGAGAATCTCTAGTATTTTGAAAGAGAACAGTCTATGGCTTCCCTTGGTAATTCACACTAATGCTTTAACAACTTTCAGCATCAGGAAATTCTTCCGTGTGAGTTACAGCCTAAAATCTTCATGCTGCTTAAGCCTGTTTCTTCTTGTTCAGTCCCCAGTGGAGGGATAGAACAGCTGGTCACAAGGCCCTATGCAAGAGCCATTAACATAATTGAAAACTGTTATTTCATTGCCCTTTCAGCCAGTCTTTCTTGGCTGTTCTTTCCCTTTCTCTCTGTTTTCATGGCTAAATAATCACATGTCTCTTATGCTATTCTTAGGTCTTTCAAACCTCTTAATTATTGTTCCGTCTTTATGTCATATCTCCTCTAAGTTCTGGGTTAGGTGTAGTCACCAAAATTAGACACTTTTGTTTGTAATTTAATATATTAATTCAGAAAGAGTTTCATACAATGTATTTTGATCATTTCATACAATGTATTTGATCCCCAAATTCTAAGATCTATCCCTCATCTCTCCAATAGTTCTCAACTTACTTTCCTTGCTTTTTCTGTCACTGGCCTAGAACTCACTTTAGAGACCAGGTTGGCCTCGGATTAACTATTACTGGATTTAAAGTGATCAATAACCTCACTGAGCCTCTTTAAAAGTACCTCTGCCAGGTCCATTTTGTACTGCCATTGGAGTTGAATCCTTAAAACTGATTGGTTCCCTTGGAAGCCACCAACTTTTTAGCGAATTTTTAAATATAATATATTGTCATTATAAATTTTCTTCCCTCATCATTTCTTGATCCTTCCCACCCACCCAATTCTATCTTCTTTCTCTCTCTCTTTAGAAAACAAATAGGCACAAGAGAAATACACACACACACACACACACACACACACACACACACACACACACACGGGAGGGGGGTAGGGAGGGAGGAAGGGAGGGAGAGAGAGAGAGAACCCATAAAACACAGAATCAAGAACATAATATACAAACAAAAAATCAGTAAGATAAAGAATGCTCAAGCAATGCAAAATAAGACAAAAAGTATTCAAATATAATATTGAGTTTATTTCACACTGGCCATCTACTGCTGGGAACGGAGTCTACAGTTAATTTTTCCTTTTTGCAAGCAATTGAAAATTGGAGATAGCTTTGAGTTAGGTATGGGGCTTGTACTGATCTACCCTTTCAGAGCTGGTACATCATCTGCCTTAGAGCTCCGTAGATGCTATGCATGTGACCACAGTTCCTGTGAGGTCATGTGTGTGCCAGTCCCTTTGTGTTTTGGAGACACTGTTTCTTCAGTGTCTTCCATCCCCACTGACTCTTCCAATCTATAGATTTGTCTTCTACAAACTTTGTTGAGCTCTGAGGGAAGATATTTAATAGAGACATCCCATTTTGTTCCAGGCTTCTCATTCTCTGCACATTAACCAGTTGTGAGTTGCTGTATTTGTTCCTGTCTACCATAGGAGGAAGCTTTTTTGATGATGTCTGGACAAGACACTGATCTATGAAAATGACAGAATATCATTGAGAGTTATTTTATTGCAAAGTTTTTTTAGCTAGCATAACAGTAATGTTTTTCCCATAGGTCCATAGCCTATCTCCTCTCAGGATTTTGGTCATGGACATGAGCATCATTTCATGAACTGAGCATTAAAACCAATGAGATAGTGGTTGGTTACTTCCACAAGCTTTGTGCCACTGTTACATTTGCAAACCTTGCCTGCAGGTCACCTGTAGATCGGAGGGCTTGCAGCTAGGTTTGTTTTACCTTTCTTCGCAGACAGTGTACAGAGTCTGTACCAGCACCGTGAACGTTATTCAGTAGGGATAAAAGCTCTACTTAGACATCATTTTGACATTTTTGTATTCAGTGTGTTGTGTAGATGTTATCCTCAGTAATAGGACCTCACCATCAATTCATGAAGAGCAACCAATAGCCTTGGCAGAAGCCTGAGTTGTTCAGGGGGTATCCACAACATCCCTTTGAACAATACCTCAATTAGTATAACCTTTTGTGGCACTGGGATTTTCACTTGCTGGTCAAAAATGTTGAGTTGGGGTTTTAACTCTTCCATTACATGGTGATTCATATTTCTTTCATTCACATATATATAAGAAGCTTCTACAGTAGTGGGTTTCAAAATGACTACTCAACTAACCCTTAGTGTTAGTTGGCCCTCTCAATAATCCGTCTCTTTATACCCTCATATTCCACATCCCTTCCCATTTAATGATCCCACTTCAGTCTCACACCTGTATCTCCATAATTATCTATTTTTCCTTCTTTAAAAGATCCTCTCCTACCCCCTAGTCCCTTACTAGTCCCTTACTCTGTATTTAACCCCTGTAGTTATACAGATTGTAGCACGCTTGTCAAAGTCATAAAAGCTAATATTCATATGTAAGAGAATAAATACATTTGTCTTTTGTGGTATGGTAATCCTACTTTGGATGATTTTTTTTCTAGCATTATCGATTTACCTTTGAATAATTTTTAAATGATATTTTTTAAGATTTTATTTTTCTATTGATTTTATGTATTAGTACACTGTCTTCAGACACAACTAAGGAGGGTATCTGATTCCATTACAGATGGTTGTGAGCCACCATGTAGTTGCTGGGATTTGAACTCAGGACCTCCTGAAGAACAGTCAGTGTTCTTAACCACTCAGCCATCTCTCCAAGTTGCGTAATTTTTAAATAGCTGAATAATATCCTATTTTGTTAATCTTCCACAATTTCATTATCCATTCTTCTTTTGATGGTCATCTAGATTGTACCCAATTTCTGTCTTTTATGATTAGAGCAGCAATGACATAGATGCTCAAGTAACTCTATATCAGGATACAGTATCATTTGGCTACTACTAGTATATGATAAGAGTATGCTTAGTGTAATCTTGATATAGATCTAGTTCTCAGCTTCCTGAAGATCCACCATACTGATTCTCATAGTAGAAGCCACAAACTTTCAATAACTCCTTGGTTTCATGTGGGGGAATAGAAGCCCCTCCCCATTTGTAGAAATTGTTTTCTGTGAAGGAATTAAACTGTCTGAAAGTAATGAGAACATTTCTTCTCACTAGACCTTCCGTATTATCAGTCTTTGTTTCTTACTATTAAATTCACATTATTATCATGGTGATTTCTTCTTTTATGTATTTCAGTTTTCTCCCTTTTTGCATGTGTGTATCTTTTGTGTATATGTATCTATGGGTGGGTAAATGCATGTACTCCTTTACATGTAGAGGTCACAAGGGGGCATTGGATATCCTGATATATTATTATCTTCCATATAACATTAAGCCAGGGTCTCTCACTTAACCTGGAGCTAGGCTGGTGTCCTTCAAGCCCCAGTAATTTTTCTTCTCTCCATAATAGCACCAGAGCATTCTTTTCATATGGATGCCAAGGATATGAACTCTAATCTTTATGCTTATCTAGAAAGTTCTCTTTTCCACTGAACCATCTCCTTAGCCCTTATCTATCTGTCTGTCCGTCTGTCTGTCTTTTATTTACTGGAAATTGAACTCAGGGTATCTTAATTGCTAAGCATGTGTTCTACCAGTTAGCCCTTGGTCCCTCCATTATTTTTTTATGCTTGTTGCTGAGTAATACTCAGATGATTTTTCTTGTTCTTTTATTGGAATTTTACATTACTACTTATACTTTGTATGAAGTATGAATTCTCACCCTGTTGAATGTCTACTAATGTATCATTAATATACCCTTAAAGCATAAGTAGAATTAAGTATATAGGTTTCATATTTTATAAAAAGAAAGAACCAGGATATGTTTGGTAGAGACACAGTATAGTGAGATGGAAGGAGTGCTTTTGTGACCTATCCTGAGGCATCCCTTCGCCCTGAGGTACCAGCCATAGGATGGATATGGTATAGAATAGAATTTATTTAAGGCATGATGGGAGGAGCTGAGGCAGAGATAGATAGATGATAGATATAGATAGATGGATGAATGGATGGATGGATAGATAGATTTAGAAAATATAGAGGTAGAGAGAGAGTAGGGGGGAAGGGGAATGGATAGAGAAGGGACAGAGAGGCTAAGAAAGTAAGATAGTTAGAGAGAGAGGAGGGGACAAAGAGCCCCTTTGATAGTGAGTCAGGCATACCTAGATGTTGCCATGTAACTGTGGGGCGGAGCCTAGAAGGAATGCTAATATTCCTCCATTTTGGTTTAATTTAAAAAAAGGAAAATCTAGAAAGAGGTGATGGTGAAGCAGGAATAGGGTCACTGTGATCTTTAGCTTCTCTGGGAAACCTAAGAAAATGGGTATGGGAACTTTGTTTCAGTCTTAGGAGAGTTGGCTGTTTCCTTGCTGTCCAGGGTCTATGGACCCATCTGTGGGTAGGAAGTAGCAGTTTCAGCAGAAGCGGCATTGTCTGTGATAGTAGATTGGAACAACTGTGGGCTGCGTCTCTTGAGCTGTCCTTGATATAGATTTTGAGTAAATATCTGCAGTTGACATGATGCTGAAACACACACGCACACACACACACAAACACACACACACACATTAGAGGTAGAGAATAAAGTTAACTATATTAAATTTGAGGGGACTTTTTTCTTAGGTTTATATTTGAAACCCTTAAGTCTTGGTGGTTGGGGGTGAGGAATCCCAATCCCAGGCACAGGAGAAAAATCCTACCCTTTGGAATAGGTGACAGGTAAGAACTTAGGTTATTGATTGGCAGGTAGGTGTACTTATCTGGATAGAATATTTGGTCCATGAGAGGTAGATCTGAGTGGGTTTTCTGGTGCTTGTAAGTTTACAAAAGATACAAATATGTTAAATTTTTAAAAGATGAGCTTAGAGAAGACAAAATCCTTTTGTGGAGAAGAAGGAACAAAATGGGCTTTTTTTCTTCTGCCTAGGACACCAAATAGCACAATGAGAAACATTTTTAACTCTACATTACTCAAAAGCTTGACCTTGTGAATATGATAGTTGATCATATAGTTTAACATGAGAAATATGTTGTCTATAGTTAAAATATAGCCAAAGGAAACATATTTATAGCTATGATACCTGTAGTATAGATTTAGCACAAGAAACACTTGAAGGTTATAGGTAAAAGACAATGGAAGGAAACTGAATTTGTTTTTATAAAAGTGTGGCTGTACAGTGAAATGCTTCATTAGCGTTAGGCTAAACTATTGTTTAATCTTGAGACAATGGCAAAGTAAGGAGGAGATATGAAGCTTCTAGTCATGGGAAGCTGAGTTTAGATGAGGAAGTAACAGAAGCTTACATCTGGGCAAGCTTCCATCTGAACTTCTGTATTCTTTATCGTAAAGTCTGTGAACAAGGCAAGGCTGTTTGATAAGAAATCTGAAAGTCTTGGGTAATTAACGAACTTACTAATGAGCTAGAAAGGTGGTGATACCTTGGAGTAAGGAGCTAGAGGCCTGTTTTCTAGCTGTCTGGGAAGAATAAATTATAATTGATGAGTCATATATTAATTAAAATTACAGAGGTTGGTCTATTGCCCACTACCTAAAGTTTCCAGGTCCTTGTGGTCTTCCTCATAACTTGTGCGGAGTCAGTCTGGCCGTCAGGCCCAGAAGATGAAAAGCTTTTTTCCCTGTGGAGTAGGTACATGAGAAGTGAGAAGTAACCCACCTTGAATTAGGCAATGTGAGACATTTTTTACTCATTTTAGTGGATATCTTTTATTTCCATTTTACATCATTTGGCCACAGTGTAGGCCAAGCCCTGGTTATTATGCCACAGTCCAGGTTGAACCTGGTTGCCATGGAGACCATGGGTGGTAAACTGTCAAAGTTTGGGAGGCTTTTTCTATCACAAGCCCAAACCTTTAACATTACATTTAGCAGATTTCTGACAAGGTTGAGAGCCAGTCTATTAAGCCGGTCTGAGTCAGACCACCTGTGTTTGTTCAATTATTTGTTATAGATGTATCTAGCAAATACAGAGAGCACATTTTGACTTAATGGCACTAGCAAAAACAAGGCTAAATATATATTTAAGGTAGAGATCGTTAACTTTTTACAGTTTATAAGTCAATGAAAGCCTTAAGTGCTCAATGACTTTGACAGGTTGCACTCCTTAAGGTATTGAACTGGGGACTGCCCATAACAAAGATGGTGCTGAAGCTGCAGCCAGCCATGTGACTACTCTATCTAAGATGGTGCTGAAGCAGTAACATAGAAAACCTTATCTGCCCACAGCAAAGATGGTGGACAGTTGAAGGACTACCCCCTAGTTAAGATGGGGCTAAGAGTCATGTGTTATACCTTAGAATGGATCTGTAGAAATGTGGCTGTGTAACTTAGAATGGAACAGCAGAAACATGGCAAAGACAAAAAAAATTCTTAAGAATATATGCAGTGAGTGCTGAGCAGCTTGGCAGTGGGCAGTGGTGGTGGGAGCAGGCCTGAGGCTCAACCAAACAGACTATCTGCTAGGGGCGGGACATTGAGCAGTGCCTGAAGCAGTGTTCTTTCTCAGTTCTTTGCTCAGGCTGGAGAGCCAGTGCACCCCAGGTGCTGGGGCTGTGTGCACCACTGAGCACAGATGGATGGGGTTGAATAGGTGGGCTTGGTGGCAGTGGTGGCAGGAGGAATGCTTTAAGGGGAGAGGTAAGGTGCTCATTAGAGGAGGCGGGGTGAGGGGGTGGGGGTAGTGGCATGGGATGCACAGAAGGCAGCAGAAGGTGGTGAATGGGAGTGGAGAGCAAGCAGCAAGGGAATGAGTGGGGAGGGCCTGCGGATGGCTGGATTGCTGGCAGATTGTAAATCTTCTTTAAGCAGCCATGAGAGTTATTGGTTTGTGGATAATGGGGCAAAATTTAGCCTGTAAATTAGACCGGGAGCTATGGAGGCAAAGATGTTCCTTTCTGGGTGAGAGTAGGAGAGGAGCTAGTGATTTGTTCCCATGTCTGGAGGACAAATATGGTACCTAAGGCAGCAGCCAGGCCAGATCACTAGGTTGTCATGCAGTGAATTGGGGGCTGAGCTCTGGGCCAGCTGTGGGGCTCAGAGCCACAGGGAGAACAGTTTACCTAAGCTTAGAATTTTGTTAGCAGCCAGAGAGAACCACTTGCCAGAGAGTGAGAGGGAGGGGTCACACGGGGTGGAGGTTTTTGAATGAAGGGTCAGTGAGAAGGCCAGTCATGACTGGGAAGGCCTCATCCTCTAGGACACCACAGAGTGGCTGTGAGCCTAACAGCCTTCTCTTAGGACCAGGAGATATTTACACTGGCCAGGAGGAAGCAGGAGCTTACCAATTCACCAGTGTTTGAGTGGATAGGTCTAGACAACAATCCAATGGCTGCAAAGTCCATGTGGCAACAGGAGATGTAAACCTGCAAGTTTCTAAACTGGAGTCACTTGGCATCAATATTGTGTTATTAAAAAAGAAAGAGCCAGGATATGTTTGGTAGAGTCACTGCATGGAGAGGTTCAAGGAGGTACCTCTGCAGTCCCATGCTGAGGCATCCCTTCCTCCTAAGGTACCAGCCACATGACTGATATAGTATAGAATAGAGTTTATTTAGAGCATGGGGAGGTAAATTAAGGCAGAGAAAGGAGGAGAGAGGGAGAAAGGCAGAGAGAGACAGAGAGAGAGAGAGAGAGAGAGAGAGAGAGAGAGAGACAGACAGAGAGACAGACAGAGAGAGAGAGAGAGAATACAGGCTAGCAAGGAACAAGTGGAAAGAGGGTGGGCAGGAGTGGGGAAAGAAGGAACACAGTGGGGGAAGAATGTTAAGGAGAGAGGAGGGGACGAACATCCCCTTTGATAGTGAGTCAGGCACACCTGGATATTGCCATGTAACTCTGGGTCAGAGCCTAGAAGGGATGCTAACAGATTAAGCATGAGTAAATTCATACTATAAATAGTAATGAATTAGTAATCCTTTTCAGTTTATTGCTTTTCTATAATGATTTGTCTTCTGGCTAGAAAGGGTTATTTTGCTAAGGTTGGTTTCTAGATCAGTAGAGCCAGAGATTGTTATAGGGCATATTTTGTAGTTGATCATTTTGGCAGTTCTTTTGACAAAGTCTCCCATGACTTTGTGTGATGGAGAAATGTGTGCACCAGACACTAGATGATATTATAGGCAAGAATCATAGTTCAACAACCAGAGAGGACAAAACCACTGGTTATGTTAAACTTGTAGGCTTTTGTAAAGTGTTTAATGTTGGCCCTTGATCTGTGGTCTGTTCAATGCTTTAAGCAGTAATACCTCTCCCTCTCCCTCTTCCTCTTCCTCTCTCTTCCTTCTTTTATTCATCGCTCCCTCCCATCCCCCTCTCACTCTCAATGTACCATGGTCTTTCTATGTAGCCCTGGTTGTTCTACAAGTCACTATGTTGACAAGACTGGCCTCTATCTCACAGTGATCTACCTGCCTCTGCCTTCTGAATGCTGGAGTTAAAGGCATGGGCCACTATGCTTAACTTCAACAGTAACTTTTAAATATGAATAGAGAACACATATTTTGAAATAGGAAAAGCCCGAAGTTCGGAACAATAATAAACTTACTGTCGGGATTTTAAACCAATGAGATATTTGCAATAGGCTTAAGTCAACAGTAAGTTTCTTGACGGATGTGACCAATTAGTGTGAAAGAACTCTAGGTAACAGAAGAGACCAGCATTCACCACAGTGCTCAGCTGAGTGTTAATGTATTGTGGTGCTCATAGACATTGGGAAGGGAAAAATGTTCTGGGCTCACTTTACTGTAAGTTGGAAATTTCTGAGGTCAAATGAAGTTTAACATGGCTGTTCTCTGGTGAAATCCTGATGATGATTCCTTAATTACCTTGACCTTCTTTTCATAAAACGTTTTGCTGAATGTACTGGGAAACACTGACCCAGAGTTGAATTGAGCAGAAACTGTAGTCTAGATCAAATAACAGTGATTCATTACCCCATATATAGCAATAGAGGTATCATTCCCAGCAGAGCATATTTGGAAAATTCTTGTTTGGAAGGACATTGGTAAACTGAGATGTGCCACATGAAGAGGAAATGAAAGGAACAGGGAGCAGTTCTGAAAAACCTTGAAAAGGCTTTTTAATGGTGGTAGCATTATGAAGCCCTGGTTTCTATATAGGCTTCCAGTCAGATGGCTGATGCTGGTAAAGATAACCCCTGCAAACATGCTTCATGCTATATGCCAATCACTGACACAGATGCTGTTCAGTTTGGTGGCTCACATAATCTTGAACTAGCCCTGAGAAACAGGTAATGTTAAAAAATTTTCACTTTAATAACAGAGGAAGGTTAAGGCATACAGATGAAGATATTTTCCCAGGGTTATGTAGGCAGTGAGTATCAAAGCTGGAGTTTGGATTCCAGGGCAGTGAACTTAGAAATTTCTCATCCTTTGCTTGATTGCTGTGATTGCAGCTCAGCATGATTAAACATTTGGCACTGGGGTTCCTTACACAGATGTTCAGGATGCTTTCTCACCTGAGTGATACTTTTCTCACCTGGGTGATACTTAGATCATGGCGTATGCGTGAATACACTGGCACTGACTAAGATTTCCGACTCTGAGCTACAGCACCATGATGTCGTCCTTTGAAAAGAATGAATGATCCTTTTCATCTTTACATTTAATTATTCCTTTTTAAAAAATCCCAGTTTTTCTGTGATGACTTTCACATAGAGGAAAGGGATTGGCACATGGTTTTGATCAGTGAATTGCCTTGATACCATTCTGTAACAAGGAAACCCAAGGCTAAGTAGCTAATTATTTTGGTATTACATTTGACATTAGGAGTAAGTAAAGACTGGAGCACTGCTGCTGTGGTCAGAGTTATAAGGGAAATGGTGCCTTTGTCCAGCTTTAGTTGTCATTCTGTCATTCTGTGACTACCTCCTTTATTAGCAAAGTGTGTAATGACAGAGGCAGGGTGGGATGGAACTTTACTTATTAGGTTAAGAATGCCATGTCATTGATTCAATTTAAAATGGTCTTAGAGTAAGTAGTGCAATACCAAATGAAGAACTCAGCTATGGAGATAGTGGTTCAGTGGTTCAAAGTATGTTCAGAAATTAGGGAAAAAAACTGAGCACATAAGACATCAAAAGTAAGTGAAAATTAGGTAGATTAGTTTTTTAAATATAATAAGATAAAACAAAAAGTATCACATTGAAGTTGGACAAGACAAAGCAATAGAAGGCAAAGAGCCTAAGAGAAGGCACAAGAATCAACGAACCATTGTTCACACACTTATGAATTCCATAAAGAATACTAAACTGGATATGGAGCAGATCCATGACAGTCCTAAGCGTCCTGCTTCAGGCTGGCAGATTAGTTTTGGATGATGTTTGAACTGTTAGAAAATAATATCCCACAATGAAAACATCTTCAGGAACCACATAGAAGCTTTATAACTGACTTTAAAACTGACCAGATAGAGTATCTAGACATCAAGAAATCTGATGAGCATTGCTAAGGTTCTAGATCAGTAAAGCTGACATAATGTTTGCAAGATGGTAGGGCCCATTTCCAGTACTGCAAATAAATTCACAATAGTTAAAAATTTAAAGATTTTAAAAAGGAAATTTTGAAAATTTGGGCGTTGTTATGGCTGGGTAGTTAAGAAAACTTGCTATTCTTGCTGAGTAACCCGGTTCAGTTCCCAGCACTGCCACGGTGGCTAACAACTGTCCACAAATCCTCTTCCGAGAGGCTTCTACATGCATGATGTGCATATACATATACCCGGACATTCAGATATACTCATAAAATAAATAACTATATTTTCAAAGATTTAAAACCTTATAGCAAACTAGATTGATAAGGATATATGAATATTTCCCCAGATAATAGGGCAGAAGAAATTATTAGGAATGGAAGTTTACAAATGAAGGATTATAAAGGGGGGATTCCAGGGATGACCTGACCAGTACATTACAGAATGTGGGCACCAGACACTTAGATTGTGGCATAACCAGTAGTAAATTAAAGAAGGAATGCAGAAGAGGTGTTATTTGTTAAAAGCACTGAGAAGGTTCTAGAGCTGATTGAAGAAACCACTTGAAAAGGACAATGACACTCATAGGAATGGCAATCTTGTTAATAGTAGCAACACAGAAACTGAGACAAAAGTCGAATAACACTTTAAATGCTAAAACAAAATGAGAAAAATATTGCCTGAAATGGCCTATATAAAATTTTATATCTACTAAATTCTGCTATCAAGAGTTTGGCTTTAAAAGGAGATATTTTGATACAAAATCTGGGAAATCCATGGCCAGCAGACATCTTTTAAAAGAAAATTGTAAAAGATATACTTCAGATAGAACTGACTTCACTTGGATGACTGAGATTAATGAGGCTATAAAGAGAAAAAGCCACTACTTGAAATCAGTCTATCTAATGATATAGAAAAGTACAATTATGTAAGGCTATAAACACAAGGTATGATTAAAATGCATAACTATAATAACAGCCAATGGGCTAATGTAGCTTGAGGATGCTGAGATGATTGTGCTGTCTTTGTTTTTCTTTTACATTTCAAATGTTATCCCCTTTTCCCCCACTCCCATCCCCCTTATACCCTTCCACTTGTTTCCTTGAAGGTGCTCCCTCTCCCAACCACCCTCCCACCTCAGCACCTTGGCATTCCCCTACACTGGGAAAATGAGCCTTCCCTGGACCAAAGGCCTGTCCTCCCATTGATGTCAGATGATTTGAATCACATATATGAAATTGGGACTTTGAAAGAGAAATGTATCGAAACAGTGTAGCACAATGACAGAATCCAGAGTGTAGGATGGACTAGTGAAAGCCTTGCCCTCAGTTAGTAGTATAGCTGCTGAGAAGCTACTTTTCTACTACCACAATCTGTATTTGTTCTCCCATCTGTAAATATGAAACGTTGGAAATGGAATTCCTTGGAGGGAAAAAAGAAAGCTTCCTTGAGGTGTTAACCCCTTTCTTTTAAATTGTAATCAGTATACACTTTGCACTTAACTTTCAGCTACGTTTGAATATCTGTCCAAAAAAAATTAGAGGTAAAATGAGTCTCATTCCGCTGTGTATGTTTGCTTTATCTTCAAAACTATTTCCTAGTTTGGTTTGGTTGTCATTTAGTAGCTAGACAGAGTAATAATAACAATTTACCAGAGAGGTTGGCTCTTATAGATAAGGGTCTTAGAAGGTAGGGGATAAAGCTACAGAGACCCTTGCTGGGAAATGCGATTCTTGCTATTCTTTCCTTCTGATTTATTATCTAAATAAATTAATACTGTCTTACTCTCTCACCCTCTCTTTTTGCATACTATCACTGCATTTCTCTTCTCTTTATGTCTTCCCAGGCCAATAATAAACCTGAGATTGAAGCCGCTCTCTTCCTTGACTGGATGCGCCTGGAACCCCAGTCTATGGTGTGGCTGCCCGTCTTGCATAGAGTGGCTGCTGCCGAAACTGCCAAGCATCAGGCCAAGTGTAACATCTGTAAGGAGTGTCCAATCATTGGATTCAGGTATTAGGATTCAACATAATCCCTTCATTGTCTCTCAGTTTGCCTTGACCTGGTTTTTTGTCTTCCATGTCATTTGCTGTGAGTTTGCTCCTTTCTCAAGGGAGCTTGATCCGAGCTGTCAAGTCCCCAGATCGCAGGCTTATTTCTCATTAGACCTGACTCATTAGGCAGATGCCTCTTTCCACCTTCACTCTTCAGCTCCTCACCGTCACAATTTTGGTTGGACAAGACTGAGTACCTGTCTCCACAGAGATACTCGTTTTTCAAGGGCATCCAGATGAACTGTACCATCTCCTTCCTGGTACTAAAACATTTTTACTCTTGTTTTCTTTTTCGTGGCCGTATCTGTTTATAGAAATGCTCCTAGAATCAGTTATAAACCGAAGAGTTGGTTCTATTCTGGGAAGACACATCCTGGTAGCGCTCTCTCTCTCTCTCTCTCTCTCTCTCTCTCTCTCTCTCTCTCTCTCTCTCTCTCTCTCTCTCTCTCTCTCTCTCTCTCTCTCTCTGCAGTGCTTCTTTTTACCCCTTAAGTAACAAGAATTGTTCCTGGCATCTTAGAACTTTCTTTTCTTTTTAAATCTGCTTCTCTCCTTTCCATAGTATCCTGTTGAAATTTGAAGGGAACAAAAGATATGTAAACAAACGAGATTCACAAAGCAGCTAAAAACAGGAAGTGTGCCATATGTATGTCAAGGGCTGTGGGAGTGGAAATAGCAAGCTATTGTTTTGGCTTTCTTAAAGCAACATGAAAAACAAGTAACTCATTTGGAGAAGTTGGAAGTTTTTAAATGACCTAACTTAATAATCCCATGTCCTAATTTTAAAATGATGATGCATTTTAACACTTGGATATTAGCTTTTTCATAGCATGTATAAGCAATGAGATTATGCACAAGGTATACAGCTTATGTCCCTTCAAAATTCACTTAGTATTAGGAAATACCGATTTCTAGTGGTGCTTAAGTTTCTTTTCTTACTTTTCTTACTTTCTTTTTAAAGTTTCAGTTCTTTCACTATCTATATTTTTATTTCGGTACTTCATGCAACTTACAAAAAGGTTTTATTTAAAAAAACTTTAAACATTTCTAAAACCTAGTTAGACAGATGCTTACAAAATATAGCTTCTTTCCTTCTAGGTCTTGGGCAGATGAGAAGGGTGCTGTAGGGATTGCAAGGCCTGGGTTACGGAGGGGCGACAGGTGACAGCATTCTATTTCTTATCTTCCCAAGCCAGATTCCAAAGCCTGTGGGATTTGTATACAACACAGGAAACTTTTATAAAAGAAAAGAGAGTACTATGCTGTGGAGGACCTAAGAGAGCCTCCCCTCCCCCTCTTAAACCTACAATTCATTTGTCTTTATTAAATTAGATTGTTTTAAGAATCAGCACTTCTCTTTCTGTTTTATCCCCTCTCAAATGATGGTTGAGATCTTAAAAAAAAGGGAAGGGTAGCTAACTTTTCCCCCCACCTTTCTCTATGTGACAACAGCAATATGTTTATATGAATTGGCTGAGGCTCTTATCTGAGGAGGCAAAAATCACGGGGAATGAGGCAAGTATACAATAGTAGGCAGAGACTGATGGGAAAATCTTCCATTTAATTCAACCTTGCTGCTGCTGCTGTTGTTCTTGGTGGTGCTGGTGGTGATATAATTTTGGGGTAATATGATGAGGAATTTCTGGAGAGAAGAGACTGTCCAGTTTACACAAAGGTGAAACATGCCAGTCAATTTTAGAGTTTATAATAAAAGGAAGTTTTGTTTTAAGTAGTGTTTTTATTTTGGTTACTTGTGAATAACTTAATTTTTTTTGTAATTTGTGAGAATGATTTCAGAAACCTCTTGTCCCTGTGATGAATAGGCAGCATGCAGTGTGTCTGTCTTTCAGATCTTCCAGGTTTGAGTATTTGGTCTTTAAAAGACCAGGAATTTTGGCCACACATTTCTATTTAATCTGAAAGAGGTCTAGTGTAGTTTAAGTAAGAATTGGTTTTTTTAATTTTTTTTTCTTCCATATGTATGTTTGTGGGATAATTGTCCCACCAAATATGTTGCTCCTCTCGGAGAGGCACTGGAGAAGTCTGGCGGAAGAAGTTAATGGCTTCCTATGTGAGGACACATGCTTTCTGTTTCTACATCAACAGTCTGGGAGAAGGATGCCTAGAGTGTTCTTTGGGAATATGATTTGAAGAAATACATAAGCATTTGTTTCTGTTCTTTATCAGGTACAGAAGCCTAAAGCACTTTAATTATGACATCTGCCAAAGCTGCTTTTTTTCTGGCCGAGTTGCAAAGGGTCATAAAATGCACTACCCCATGGTAGAGTATTGCACTCCGGTAAGTCAATGTCCTCCTGACATGAGTACAAGCACCTGATGTGAATTATACATTTGGAAATTGCAGTATTTAATGCTGTTTTCTTTTCTTTTCTTTCTCTCTCTCTTTCTTTCCTTCCCTCTCTCCCTTCCTCCCTCCCTCCCTTCTTTCCTTCTTTCCTTCCTTTCTTTTAAAGTTCCACCACCCTATAACCCAACAAGGCAGGTCCTTATATACAACAAAAGTATTAGGCACTCAATAAATGTTTCTGAATGAATGGCATATATTTTAATGTTTTACCATGTTTCAGGGAAGATATCTTTTTTTTCTTGACCTCACTCAATATATTTTTAAATTTCTTTTTTTACCCAATGTTTTTATTGGATATTCTCTGCATTTACATTTCAGATGTTATCTTGTTCCCACAACCCCATCCCCCTCCTCCTCCCATTGCCTCCATGAAGCTACTCCCTCTCCCAATCACCCTCTCCAACTCATTGCCTTGGCATTCCCTACACCGGGAAAACATGCCTTCCCTGGACCAAAGGCCTCTCCTGTAGGGAGGATATCTTACAGTTCTCTTATGCAGCCTTAGCATTTATTTAAAGAAGGTTTATGGCTGTAGGGCATGCTGAACTTAGAGGAGAGTACTATATGCATTCTTCAAAGTGCAAAACCTACCACCTTCTGTCACTATTGTTTGCCTTTTAACTCTGTGACACTGTATCAACTGACACCTGAAAAATATGTTTTACATATGGCCATACTTAATAACTCATTTACATGATCAGTAAGCACTTACCTTTTCAATTTCCTTTATATTGCAATAAGTATTGTTAGCCCAATGGCCTATAAGTAAGATGTGAAGAAACTTCAAACATGTCAGACTGAAACATCCAGTAGGTATTAGGCTCTGGGAAAAGCTGTCGTGAGATGGTACAAACATAGAATCAGAGATTCTGCTGAGACACAGAACTGCTACATGAGTGTTCCTGGAAGCTTATCTGTTTTGTTTTGTTTTTTTTTTTTTTTAAATCAAAATCTATGTTTTAGCAATGAGGCTCTGCTCTCCTTTAGAATTTCATCTATCAATGGCTATCCTCTCAAGTATTTAACTGTTTTCCTCACTATTATTCCTCTTACAAAGATTGGAGAATGTACCATGCTATGAATTGCCTGATACTCAGTTTGTGAACTCTGGTATTACTGCCAACTAGTTTAAGACCTACTGAAGAGGAAAAGTTGAAGTTAGGCTTAAGTCTTCTGTAAGCTACCATTCATTAAGTAGTTTGAATGCTTCATTGATTCCCCTTCATTTTTAGTTATTTTGTGTATTTACATGTGTTTCTTGTGTTATGTGTGATGGCCAGAGATTAAAGACTAGTGTCTTTTTCTACCCTATTTTATGAGGCACAGTCTCTAACAGGATCCAGAAGTCACATGTTGACCCCATTGGCAGGTACATGAGATCTATATGTTGCTGTTGTAGATTAATCTGCTCTACTCACCTAGTGGTGGCAGCACAAGTTCCTTGCTACCACTCCAATATTGTGGATTCTCAAATGAAAGACACACACACACATACACACACACACACACACACACACAGAGCCTTATTTTTTTAACATGCCCTGAGCAGCTCAATGGCGGGGCCAGTCCCAAACCTCCATGCAGTTAGCACATTTTCCCCTCGGATATTCCTGAATGACTACATGTTAAACCTATATTCCAACTTGGCTGGTGCCATGATCCCCAACTCCTATATGTTGGCTGTCTTTCTGTCCTATACTTCTCAGGCCTGATCTTTCTCCTTCCCTTACATAGTGGTTCTAAATCTTTCTTCTTCCCTTGCCTGGGAAAACTAAAGTCCCACCTTTATCTCCCTGCCCAGCCTTTGGCTGTTGTCAACTTTATTTGCCAATCAGACCTTTAGTGTCTCACATGCAGGGACCCTCATTGTCTCACGTGCAGAATTCTCAAGCAATTTTTGGAACCCATAAAACAAGCATTAAACCAAATTCACAACATCTGCCATCTCTGCCTTCTCTAGTGCTAGGGTTGCAAATAGGTACCACCATGCCTGGTTTTTCTGTGGCTTCAGGGAATTCAAACTCATGCTTATGTGGCAAATACTTTGCTAACTGAACTATTTCTTCAGCCTTTAATGCCCATCTTTTACCACTGATACATGCTTTATAGATGTAAGTAACTCACTGAAGTTAGTCACATTTGAATCCACAGCCTGGGCTCATATTTCTAGTATTCTTTCTTGTTATGAAGCATGAAGATGAGGATCAGGTGGCCATTTGTTTTGAAATGGCACTCTCCTAAAGCTGCTTTCTTCATGATTTTTGTTTTAGACTACATCTGGAGAAGATGTCCGTGACTTTGCCAAGGTACTAAAAAACAAATTTCGAACCAAAAGGTATTTTGCGAAGCATCCCCGAATGGGCTACCTGCCGGTGCAGACTGTGTTAGAGGGGGACAACATGGAAACGTGAGTAGTGCTGAAGCAAACAAATTTTCATTTGCTGTATCTTTGAACTTCTCCCAGCCAAAAACCTTCCTTCACTCCCAAATGCAAACAGTCTCTTAAGTCCTTCTACCTCTTTGCTTTTACTTTAACTGAAAAAAAAAAACCAAAAAAACCCACAATTTGAGGTTCAATTACAGTTTCTCCTGACAATTTATCTTTTCAAAAGTAAAACTTGACCTTACAGGAAGGAGAAAAAAAAAACACAATAAAACTTCATTATAAATTGCCTTCTAAGACTTTTAAGAGCTATGGGACTGTTTACAGATGAGTGGTGACAATACATTTTGATATTTTTCCCTCATAAATCAGTGGACATGTGTGTTTTTGTATCTAATTGTGTGGTCATACCTAGTCACTCTTTTCCCCTTGAGAGAACTATCCAGTCACAGGAAAGGATTCCACGGTAAGTAGGAAGGAGTCTCCCGGTCGATCCGATGATATCTTTTCCTCCTTCCTTTAAACTTCCTCCTTCTATTTTCCCATACTTTGATGGCGGTCTCACAGTTCTCTGCTTGGCTTTTCATTTACTTTTGACTTTACTTTTCATTTACTTTTGAGTTGTCAGTTGCTTTCCCTGGTTCACACCTAGTTGGATTGGCTTTGATTTATTCCTTTTGACATTTCCATAATTTCTGTTGCCACTGTGTTTGCCTGTGTCTCTTTTCACCACTTCATCTTTTGTTTTGCAGTCCCGTTACTCTGATCAACTTCTGGCCAGTAGATTCTGCGTGAGTACTTTTGCTAAGGGTACTGCTACCGCCCAGCCTCATTTGCTTGATGTATCTTTTTCATTTGGTCATTCTGCTTGGTTTTATTTAAAGGCATTTTCATTTCCTATTTATTTTGGTTGTTTTCCTTTCTCAGGAAGGCCTTGAGAATGCTATCGACCATAGCTGCAGAGACTCAGGATAGTGCAGATCTCTTTGCTAAAGTGTAGCCAACAGCATCCTGGCATGAGTTCTAATAAAATTCAAAAAAAATTGAAAGTTTTAGCTGTCTTCCTGGAAGACATCTTTATATCTTAAATATTCCTTCAAATATAGTCAAGAAAGAGCCTCCTGTTTGGATAATGACATTTGAAAGCCAATTTCTTGAGACATATGCATGCAGACCTTCAGAAGGGTAATAGTGTGTTCCTTAGAAGCAGTTGTAACTGAACTACTGAAAATCAACAAGATCTATTTTAGAGTATGACACTGAGTTTGGTAGACTAATTTCTGTGAAGTATGTGGACATTTTTAAAAATTAGGTTATGCCATGTTGTTTGACAACTTTTTCACAATTATGCGGTTCTGACTTTTGAGATAAACTCATTTTTATCTCTTTGGTAAAACAATCAGTTCACAAACTGTTATGCTTTTAAGCAAGGAGGAAGTATGATATCAATACTGGTGTTTATTACTACTAGTAATATTACATAATAATACACAAATGATTTGTTTCAGTTTCTATTGGTAGAGAACTATTTTGGAGCTAGGGATTGTGGTGAGCACAACTAGTCCTAGCTATTTAAGAGGCTGAAGAAAGCGGATCCATTGAGTAAGCCCGGGAGTTTGAGGCCATCTTGAGTACCATAGTGAGACTTCTTTCAACAATAGAATCTACGAGATCTCTTAGAGATCTTTGATGCATACATTGGCAAAATACCTACATAAAATTTATATAGTCTTTTCATAATAATTTCAATGTTTTACAGTAACATTATCAAATTATTTAAAGTTTGATAGCTCTAGCCTATATCAAGTGGAGACTAGCTTGAAAGAGTAGCATATATAAGAATTTAATTTATTTTAGTTTTTTATTATTTCTACATATAATTTAACTTAAAAGATATATAGAGAGAAATATGAACTATTAAGTGAGATGTATTTTAAGTCCTTATTATCCAAAGGAAGCAGAAGACTTCTTTTTGCTTTAGCCCTACATTATTGTGTCATTAGTTTTGAGTGATTGTACTTAGTTCATTGCTTCTTTTCTTTATTCCTAATGCTTAAACAGCTTGAGAAGCTACTAGATTCAGTTACGTTTCTTGCATGATGGTGGTAATTATTTCCTCCAACCTGGGTAGTCTGTTTCTAGAAGTTGGAAGCCTTCATGAATATGGAAATTTGGTCTACTGAAATCCTAAGAAGGCCAAGTATATGGATTACTCTGTGTTGGAAGAAGTTTAAACAGGGAAGAAATCTGAAGGTTGAGGATTCAGAGGAATGTTTTTAATGATAAAAGTAACAGGAAATAGTACCTTGAAAGGAATAGAGAAGATACAATATAAGTTAAAGAGAAATTATCTTCAGTTAGGTTAAAGTAATTTCTTTTAAGTAGGGATTGTTTATCTTTTTAAAACTTTGAAGCACTTTAAAAATCAATGCCATTCTCTATTAAAACATCTTTTCTAACAACTAAAACATACTCCTAGGTTGCCTTTTTATGAAAAGTTGGCTAGATTGTTCAAAAAGAGTGGGAGGTTCTAATTTGGATGAAGAAAACAAACCCAGCAGGCTAGTCTGTACTTTAATACTGTAATTTTATTAGTCTTTACTCATAGTTTTCTAATAGAAAAGTCTATTGTAAAGCTGCCTTATTCAAGCGGAAGAATTAGGTACTAATATGTTTTATTTTGAAAAGATTTATTTGATAGTAACAAATCTTATGATAATAATGGTATTTAATCTATTTAACATGGAACACAATCTTGGAAAGCTTCCAGAGATACAGATCTTTTGTATTTTTCTTAGGCAAACCCCTTGTTTCCTCATATCTGTCACATTATTTTAAACTGAATCGAGCATCGGCCTTTCATTTTGTTTATCCACAAGTGAGACAGGCTAGTAATGTTCTTGGAGCCCCTCTGCTTTCAAGTACATGAGAACTTACTCATGGAATTTCCACAAGAGACAAAGTGGTGGTGTGTAAGATGGCATTGGCCAAATGGATTCTTGGGGACAGATAATTGGAAATGATCCTAATTGGTATATTGCTATGTATTTACTAAGCAAGAAGTGGGAGACATATAATAATAATAATAATCTTCCATTTGGAAGTGGTTTTGGAGGCTTTATACTTAAGTTCATTTTTGGAGTAATTTTTTTATTAATTTTTGGTTTTGTATTTCTTCTCGGATCAGCACTTTCTTTTGGCTTGTTTTCTGATGTAGCAAGTGCCTCTTGTACTTTTTCAGAATTCTAATTATTACAAGTTCTTATATTTATGCATACCGCACTAGGTGCTATGTGTATTCATAGGAAAAATAATTTGAAATTATCTTTGAGGTTAAGAATTAAAGCTCTGTTTCAGACTTTTGTGTAAAATTACAGTAAACTACGTTGCATTTACATGCCTACTAACCTTGGTGTAGTTTTGCTCCAGGGTCTTATATTTGCTTTCTTTTTATGTACACTACCACTATGGAAACTATTATAATGGAAAATATTATGAATAAATTTTCCTCACTGGTCAGCTTTAGCTTATAGACATATATAATTGAAAGCCTGCTCTATTTCTGAGTATACTTACAAGCAAAGTAGTCCAAGCATTAAATTATCCTTATTTATAGTTATGAATTCAAAACAAACCTTCACAGCTTCCTAGTAATAGATTATTCTAAGATTCCAAAAATGAGCAGAATACGACTCCAAAAAATATAATAAAAATTCACAGGGGAATCTTTGGATCTGCTGATTGAGTCTAATAGTAGATCTCTTTTGTTTTCACATCAAATACGAACATATTTTACACTTGACCTAGACAATATGGTAAGACCTTTATCTCTCAAGGAAGGTTTCCAGTTCCCTGATTTGTTGTAGTGTGTTGTGACTATCTTACTATACTGTTTCTTTCTTTAAAAAAGGAAATTTCCAGCACATTTTCTCTGGAAGCACACACACACATAAGAAAATCAAACTTTTTTTCTTCATGCCAAACAGAGTTGTTGAATGTTGTTTGGGTATTAGGCTTAGCTTAATTGGGCTAAACCTAATACCCATCAAGTCTCATCAAGTATATTACTCCTGATTTTGAGTTCATACCTTTCTTTATGTAAGTCCTTTCTGTGTCAGAAGAGAAGTAGAAGAGACCTTTGATTGTATTTCAATAAAACAAAAAGCATAAGTCCAAACAGGATTTTAGAGCATTCTTGGGTAAGGAAGATATAAAAACTTCCCAGATAATGAATATAGCATATATGAAGTACAAAAAACATTAACCTTTCCAAAATTCTAGCCTGTCCATGAAGCAAAGGTATGTTTTATTTTCACTACAGAGCGCTCATGCCCACTTCTTACTCTTGTTTTCCTGTCTGATTTGAAAGTATATTAGCCTCAGTAAGAATTATTCTGGATACCATGACATCTTACTAAATTTAGTTATTGTTTAAGAACATTTATATGATGTTGATTCATTCTATTTTCTCTATAAAATACTAGCATAATGCTGCTGTTAAGTTAGTAAAATATTTTAATACATGAAATTTTAAGAATTGCTCAAATGGTGTAATCCTATTGGAACTAAAATTATTGACTGCAAATGTACTAAGGAAACATAGTTTCCATTCAGCTCAACGATACTAGTCAATGTCATAGATGTATGTAAGCTAAATTGTTTTAAACCACATAGCACTAAGACAACCTTGGAACTCTAATTTATGAACACTTATAAGAGGGTATAATGCTATGAAGACTCCCCTCCCCACCCCATACTTTTTGTGTAATTGAAACTTCCTAGGGAAGTTTTTCTTTTTTCATTATGGGTTTTAAGAAAAGCAGAAATCATCTCTCAGATCTTGATTTAAATACTTGATGCTGTCTTATATTCAGAAGCACCTACTTGTCCTTAGACTTGGAATAAAGTCATTCTAAGCCATGTATATAACGTAAGTGTGTGGTGGGGTCATTTTCTCCATTAATGGGTGGTATCTATGACTAATCACATTTTCTGCCTTATAGGCCTGCCTCGTCCCCCCAGCTTTCACACGATGATACTCATTCACGCATTGAACATTATGCTAGCAGGTATGAGACTAGTTGGATGCCAGGCAAATATTGATTGAAATAACTAACCAAGGAACCTAACCTATAATAATTTTAAACAAATATTTTCTTTCTTCTCAATCTTTTCTGATCGCTACTAATCAAATTGCCCTCTAACGTGCATGCCGTTCTACTGCATGGAGGTGTCGGACACCAACAACAGCATGGGTGCAGACCAATCTTACGTAACCCTGGCCTTTCACCATTTCTGGTAGCTTTGTTGCATTTTGTATTCTGAGCACACTTGTGAAATTGCCTTACAAGTCCTCTAACCTCCTTGGAAAACTGCATATATTAATCTGTGGAGAAAGAATACTATGTTACCTAAACATAGCCTTTTATTTCTGTTTCATTTACACGATGTACTGTAAGAAGATAACAACATTCTTTACTCTTGGACCTCTCTGTACCACCTTCTTAGTATGTGAGAGAACTTTTATACGTAAACCCTGAACTCCTAGTTATATCTTGTGCTTATTAAATAAGTCTATTCAAATTTTGCTGGTTGCCAAAAGACTTTATGATGAAATTGGTGGCAGAACACATAAAATACTAGAAATCCATCCGTTATCAACATCCTGCCTACTGGACATGCTCATCAACTGTGGCAAGCATTAACTAGCTACATATGTCTATTGTCAGTGAAAAGGCATCTGTTAAAAGTCAAGGGGTAGGGCAAGGTGTGGTTTTGCTCTTAGGGAAGATTTTCTTTTAAAAACAAAGACCTGTCCTCAGTGAAAGGAAGATTGATCTGTTGGGGGAAAAAATCCCAAACCCAATACCAATAAAATACACTTTCCCATAGTTTATACATTAAAAATATAAAACTACAAATTAGCTGCTTCAACTGGATAAGGCAACACACACATCCTTTACTTTGAAGGATTTCTTTCTCCTCTTTCCATGAGTTATTCTTTAGTTTTCAGGAATGTTCACTTCGGTCTTGAATAGATTCTAAGAAATCACATAAGTTTTAATGAGCTTTTACGTTTTTTATCAGGCTAGCAGAAATGGAAAACAGCAATGGATCTTTTCTAAATGATAGCATCTCTCCTAATGAGAGCATGTAAGTATGGAATCTCTTTTTACAAAATCTTCCTGACGATGAATTGCTTTGAAGGATGTAGAGGTAGGATAGTGTAGAATAGAGGATTTAGCATCATATTCATTTGATCTCTCAAAGAGTCATTCATTGACCTTTTTTTCTTTAATTCTTACAAAACCTGGCACAGAATGAGCTCACATAAATACAAGCATCACTCTAGAGTAGCAAAAAAAAAAAGGTTTTGCCTTATCTACATTGATTTTAATGTCATATGATTACAAATTACTAAGTCCAAATCACCTTGACCACACTAGAATAAAGAGTAAGGTTATATTTGAAAGTAATAACTAGGATTTCCTCTATTCATAGAAAGTTGAAATAAGATCTTGATATATAGTTGCTGTACGCATCTACTGTTAGGCTGGTATTTTCCGTCATTGGATTGTGGTTTAGAATCACTATAGAAAGGCAGTCTTGTAAAGAGTTTGCAGATGAGGGAAGACAAATGCAGGACTCAAATTTGTCAGTAGAGTGATACACCAACTTGGGCAGGCCATAGGAAGGAGATGTATTACTGTTAAAAATGGCCAAAAACCTACTTGGCACTAAAACAAAGGCATCATCAACAGGCTTGGGCAGTGCTCATAGTACAAAACACAGAGGAACATTACCATAATCCAAATAGATGGTGCTTAGGGAGGAAGAGAAGTGAGCTTATGGAAGGGTCCACTAACTGAACAATTAACATGGAGAAGAGACATCAAGTCAAAGTTCAGTGATGCTTTCAGTTTGATAAGCTGTGGTAAGATATTGGTTTAACATCTTACTGCAGAGAATAGGTGAATGAAAGCATTGTAAAGTTATTCTGTGCACTTTGTGTGAGAACTCAGAATCTTACCTCCAGTTAGAAAAGGACCTTCCTAAGGAAATGTACGAAAGTGGGATTTCTATATAATTATTGAATACCATGGAACCTAGAACATAGAGGAGATCAATGTAATGAGAGAGAAATCAAGACTCAGCCATTTACTTCAAACAACTATCCTTTTCCCAATTAAAGCGGTGATGCCTTTATGTAATCTTCCCACAGGAAGTAAGTAGCTAAAGAACCAAGTCAATATAAAGGCTTCAGTGATTTGCTTCTTTGGCTCCCATATTTTGATATTTGATCCTCTTAACTTTCACATTAGTTCAGATTGTATCCATATGACAGTCTCTGGCAGTCATGGACTGCCAAAGAGAATAGGAAGAAAAGCCTAATTACAATTATATATTACAATTAAATATGGGAAGTCCTAGCAATAAAATTTCATAATTTGAGGAGGGGAATAATAAATTAGCTATGCAATAAGGCCATGATTTTTTTATTTCACAACAAAATTCAGCTTTAGCTCATTCTGAGGACATGCAATCCATTTTCACTCTGTTGTTTGGCAAAATACCACTATTTAGGCCCAGTTTTGATGGATCAGCTGATTTCATTTAAATGCTTTTAATGGCAATGATAATGGTAATATTATTATCATTATTTTTGTGATGATAAGGATTTATCTCAAGGTCTTAATGCATGCTAGGCAAGTACTCACCCACTGAGATATATTCCAGTCCTCTAGTAATTCGTTAATTTATTATATCTCCACTACTTATCTGATTAAACAAACCAAGTATGGATGCCTTAAGGACATTTCCCTAAGGACCTGATATTTTAAAACAGAATTAGGTGGACATGGCCCACACCTGTAGTCTCAGTACTCAGGAGGCTGAAGGGCTAGGAATTTGAGGCCAGCTTGGGCTATACAGAAATTCCCTCTTGAAATATAAAATTAAATGGGTATGCAAAGGGGAGTCGAGGAGCATCCTCTTAAAATATGTAAGCAGAGCCAAAACACTTTACTCTCCCATTAAGAAGAAAATGAAGTTTTTAGAACTTGAAGGTACAGTGGAGTTTTCAAAAATGTAGAGTACTTCATTCTGAAAGTAATTCCTCCTAATTGTTATTAGAAAGTTCACACATTCCAGGAGGCTGCAGCTGCCTCTCAGATTATGGCCTCTTCAATTAATGGTTGAGGTTTAGTGAGGAATGAGTTGTTCTTGTCCTTTTTTAATCAGTCATCTTAATGTCTCCACACACTTTCCCCCTTACGTTTTGTGTTTCTATCTAAACAATAATTAAAACAACCGTTTATCCACAAGTTAATTATTGTTATCATCCACCTCTGAGACTTATAGGTTAAAATTAGCTGATGCAGCACTTTCTGGTTCTTACTTTCCACTTAAGATAGTATTTACTATTTTAAGAACTACGTGTTCCTGCTTCCTGCCCAACAGTATCAGTAGTATGGCTAATGAACAGTTTACCTTGACAGGCTTAGTAGCAAAAACACTAAATGAACTTTTTTTTTAATTTTTAAATATTTATTATTTAACAACCATCTTACTTGTTCATATAGACTCCCCGTCTTTCTGTAATTCTACCATTCATTTCTCTGTGTAAATAGGCCACTGAGTTTCATGTGGATTTTTTTTAATGAAGCACTTTGAATTGTCCATCAGTAGAATAATAGACCACAACCTCCATAGTTACCTAAATGTCTTTAGAATAGGGGAAACAAAAGGTCTGACTAATTGTTGAGAGCAAAGAAATGTTTCCATTTTCAAATACACACCTGAGTCCCTGACCCAAGTACAAAATAAGGGGGGGTGGAAAAATCAAAACCTTTGATTTTATTTTCCAGAGATGATGAACATTTGTTAATCCAGCATTACTGCCAAAGTTTGAACCAGGACTCCCCCCTGAGCCAGCCTCGTAGTCCTGCCCAGATCTTGATTTCCTTAGAGAGTGAGGAAAGAGGGGAGCTAGAGAGAATCCTAGCTGATCTTGAGGAAGAAAACAGGTGAGTTGTCTTTGTAGCTTTGTCCTCGGTACACAGAGTGCACACACTTGCACATGGAGAAAAGTGCCAGGGCTCTTCACTTCCTCATGTGATGTCTAATTGTTTGCTAAAATAATCTGTTTAGCTCCTTTTACAGATTCACTTTTTTGTTGTTGTTGTTGTTTGTTTTTTGGGTTTTTTTTTTTTTTTTTTTTTTTTGGTCTGAAGAAGAAAACGAATACCATATAGCATGATTAAAAACTCCTTATTTTAGTTGCAAAGGGATTAATGCTAATGGGGTATTGGGTTTGTTGCATGTGTTCCATAGGTATTGATATGTATGTGAGAATAGAATTTAAGAAATAAGCAAATAATTTAATTAATGATTATGTAAATCTTACATATGTTTGGCCATATTACCAGAAACATTTAAGAAAATAGATTCACTGTCTTGGTAATATTTAGAAATAGTATTTTCTCTTATTTCTCATCATCAGCTACAGCATTGATGCTTTTGTTCATCTTCATAGCAGATTAGACAGGCCATTCCTGATGATAGACTCCACCTCCAAAAAGAAGTTCAGTCTGAAAGCACAAGAAATTATTGAAAAGGAAAAAAAAACAAGAGAAAGTTTATGGTGACTGTAGAGCAGTAGATTCTAAAGACCTGGACTACTGTGTGGTGTCAGGATAATACAAATTATTGGCCTTTTTCTTTCATATTACATTTACTATATCATGGGTACCTTGGTTAAGGGAATTTTTTAAATAATCACCTGTAATTACAGGTTGACATTCCACAGACAGTGCCACTAGGCAATTCTTTAAAGGCCTAACTGCTCAAATATGTATAGCTAAGTACTCTCATCACCTTTGGTTAGCCCAAAGCAGCAAGCCCTCTTAATCTAGACAACACACCATGTTGAGAACCATTATGTTGAGGGAGAATTTCACCTTAGCATGAAATAGCAGGCTGTCATTCATCTAGTCCTTTCTGCTGTCTCTACTAGCCTTTCAGCTCTTAATACTCCTGACCTTTGGCAATGGCTCTTTATCAAGTTGGCTTCCAGTTAGTTCCTTGCCCATTTTTTCCAATAAATCCTCTGCACTGATTAGTTGTATGTCTTTCCAGAACCACGGCACTCTTTCTTTACTGGATTTCTGTATCTCGAAAGAACACCCAGCTTCTCAGCAAGGCACTGAAAATTTCCACTGTTTTCTCTTTAACTTCACCCTACTTCTGTGGTGAGGATTCTATTGTAGCCAGAATTTTATTTTGTGTGCACCTAGTTTCAGGGTCATGTTCAAACTTGCTCTTCCTGTATCACTTTACTCTTTGCTGAAAGAACTCCTTGACAGATTGCCCTTTTACTGTCTGTAACCATTTCAAATACATTGTGGCCATTCCATGATAAACAACCTGTGCATATAGTTCCACTTACCATAGTAATACCATTTCACTACTTAGAGCATGTTTGGTGAAGCGTGTGTTTGTATGTGTGTGTGTGTGTATATATATACATATACATATATATATATGTAAATATAGCAAAGAGATCACATGACTACCTGCAAAGATGTAATATTGTACATCTAGGGAAAGAAGATTATGATAACTTTATTTGCAAAAGTAGAAATTAAAACTACAATACCTCTTCTATTCCATTGATAACAGTCACTAAAAATAATAAGTAATAATACCTAATAGGCATTCATATTAAATTTATCAAAGTCAAATAGAAAGAAAATATTGTTATTTTTCTTATTAATACAATTTCATGTTGCTGAAATATAAGTGCATTTTTAGTATATGATCATTACTATTGTTTAATATACATTTTAACTCATTAGTCAGGGCCATATCTTGTTGGTGGGGTTGCTCATGCTCCCCCCTTGCCATGGTAACCAGGTCAATGAGTGCTGGGAAAGAATACTGATAATGCTCCTTTGTGTATCTTTTATGATTTTTCAGGGCACTGTTTCTGGTACTGGGAACTGAATCCATGACCTCATGTATCCTAAGAATCTACTCTATCACTGAGAAACACTACCAGCTCCTCATTTTGAAAGTACTTTAGTATATTTTAGAACATTTAATCTTTCTAAAAGCTGGACAAAGAAGTACGCACTTCCTTTCTTTAGATGAGAAAGCACAGGCTGAAAGAGGTTCGAATAGCTTGCCCCAGATTTCACAGCCAGCAGTGGTAGAGATAAATTCATACCAGGTTTATTTCTTAACACTCAAAATAGCCAACTCTACCTTGGATCAGAGAATAAAGAGTCATTCTATGCAAATGTCATCTACATAGAGAGGGTTTATTCCCCAGAATATGCCTTACCTGGAGAGAATGTTTGCAAAGAACAAATGTCCCTGAATAAACCAGTTCAACCACTTTACCCTGAAATATATCCAGGCTTGTCATTGAAAATGGGATGGTTTGTTCTCTGAAAGAAAGATTATATAGCAGGGCTCCTTAGTGCTCCAAAATGAGACCTCTGCCATTAAGTGAGTCTTTCTGGAGGTTATCTTGAAAAGGTCACAATAAGTCTTTTCTTCTACTACTTAGTTCTATTTTCACCTCTTACTGAAATCCTGAAGAAATGTCTCTCCAGAGCCCCCTCCTGGGAACAGCCTGTCCCTGCCTCATTTTCTCTGTTCTGTCCCTCTGCTGTCTTAGAGTTTTATGAAAGAAATTCAGAGCTATTCTGCTTCGATGACTTTTGAATTGGGTGTTGCTTTAAAAGCCTTTAATTTGTCATTTCCTTCCCTAAGAAAGCCTGGGAAATCACTGAGATGCCTTTTCTCTGTGCCCGCCAGCTTAGATATTTTCCAAGACAGAAGTAGACTACAAAAATGACAACTATGAGCCAAATTGAAGGGAAAAATGGGGAAGGATGTTTACAATTGAGATCGAACTAAATTCCTTGGATGTAGACCTTTAATATATCTAAATATCTGTATATATTTAATGTATATCTATGGATTTTTTTATGTCCTCATTCTACAAAAATGAATTGTATGAAATTGCAGGTAGCGAAGGAGAGTTGTTTAGAGACTCTATAGTTTATTGAATTCTATTAATTATTTTTATTCACAACGTTTCTGGTCCCGTTTCCTGGGAAAATACTATTGTAGATATGTCTCAGGGATATCTTATCTATGCCATTAGAATTTCTTTTCTCTCATTATACACAGCATTAAAAATATTTGTTGAATAAGAGAATGAATTAATTAATTAAACTAGAGGTGAATCTATCTTGGTTTTTAAATGCATGTGGTTTTTAAAACAAATATTTCACAAACCTCATTTCATATATGAAAATGTTTAATTGAGCTTTTATTCTTTTTAATCTTTACTAACTTTTAAAAGTACTTACCCCTGCCTTAGTTAGTAACAAGTATTGCTTTTGAATTGCAGGCTTTGAGTGTCTTTTCCATCAGCACCCTCTGATTCTTAGCTTTTCCATAAAGATAAGAATAAAGCTAAATTGGTCTCTGGAGTTTTCTGATAGTATCTCTCAAAAATTTGGGTCATTGTTAACATTAGTTAACAGATCATTCGTGTTTTGTGTTCATTTCTGTGTCTTATCTATCACTCATTACCACAGATAATTGAGGTTTGTCTTTACTTATTATAAGCCAGCTGAATTTGGGGAGTTTATTACATCCTGTGTCCTTAACACTATAAATTCATCAGTCATAGTTTATCTATTTTCTTATGTATTCAATACTCTGTAGTCTTCTGACTTAAATTTATTCTTGGAAAAGTCTAGCATGTTTTTCTATATTAAGTGATAGCCTTTTCCCTGAATTCCAAAGTATGATCTTAGCAATGAAAGAGTAGCCTTTATCAGAGATGAGGATTATTGCCCTTCTACTATTGGCCTGGTAAATTTGTTAGATTGTTCCTAAGTCTAAAATGCAGGTAAATATGAATAGGTTAGACTGTGAAATTGAAACATAATTACAACTGTTTCCCATTCTATGACAGTGAGGATTTAGTACATTTGTAGTACCTACTCAGTACCTTCTCAGGCCTTGGTTCTTGGGCAAGCAGACCTTTAGAACTTTCATTTGAATTTTGTTTTATATCATTCTTCTAAGATTCACACAAGATCATAGTAGAGCCTATAAAATTTAGATCAGATACTTATACCACTGGAATAAACTAGCTGGAAGTCATTGGCCTTATAAGAAACCTAATGTCTTTTGGTACTGTCTTCAGGCTATATATCTTCACAGGCACAGACATCTTTAGTTTCTGTTTTTGTCTTGATCTACATGTGAGTCCAAGGGCTGGGGCTCGACATCCAGGGATGAATGATCTGAAGGACAAGGAACAATGACAGATTGTATTTCTGAAAGCTACCTTGTGACCAAGTATGGTAGCATACCCCTATAGTCCCAACAGGTAGGAGGCAGAGGCAGATAAATGTCTGTGAATTTGAGGCCAGTCTGTTTCTATACAGTGAGAGCCAATCTCAAAACAAGGCAAAGGAAAGGAGGCAATGAGGAGGTATGGTGGGCAAGGTCCTAGGGAAAAGAGTGGTGTCACATGAGTTTAGGCTTCCTTCCCTATGATAGTGTACTAGCTGTTTTTTGTCAACTTGATACAAACATAGATGCTTCTAGGAAGAGCAAATCTTAAATAAGAAAATGTCTCCAAAGGATTGGCCTATAGCAAAGTCAGTGAGATACTATCCCATGATTAATTAGGAAGGGCCCAGCTCACTGTGGGTGGTGCCATATCCCATTGCTTGTTGTCCTAGGTGCTATAAAAAAGCAGACTGAGCGAGCCATGGAAAACAAGCCATTAAGTACATTTCTCCACAGCTACTACTTTAGTTCCTGACTCTAGGTTCCTGCCTTGTTTGAGTTCCTGTCCTGACTTCCTTCCATGATGGACTATGATATGAAAGTATAAATAAAGCAAACCCTCTCTTCCCTAAGTTGATTTTGGTCACAGAATGGTATCACAGTAATAGCATCCTAAGACAAATACAGAGCCATTCTGAGTGTTAACTAGGATTGTGGTCCTTAGATTTGAATTTAGGTCCATGTTTTGTATGTATATGAGGTTTATGTGTATGTATTGAGATTCCCATAGCTTTCTCGTGGCTGAATTTCAAAAGAACAAGAGAAACTAGTAAAGTACATTTCTAGGCTACACAGGAGCTCATGCAAGCTGTGATTAAGGTCTTAGGTAGTACATATGGGGAGACAGTCACAGTTTCAGTGATATCTCAAGGAATAGGTAGAGCTAATATTTCATGAGATGGGCAGATCTGATATCACAGATTGACAATTGACTTGGTGCTTCACCAGCTCTGGGTAATAAGGAAGGATTTTCAAGTCTGGCAGATGCAAAGGCAAAAGAGTTTTTTGTTGTTGTTTTTGTTTTTGTTTTGTTTTTCTGCATCTGGGGTTGACAGTTCAAGGATATCCCACACTGGAATTTGATAGTTCAAGGATATCCCCGTACTTGAGTTCTCAGAAGGATTTGTAAGCTCCTTCTTCAGGAGCCACAGAGATAGAAAATAGCATAGAATATAGCACCATTGAGTGTTGATGCTGGTGACATTGTCTCATAAAAATGCCAGCAGTCTATAAGAAAGAGAACTGCTGGTAAAGTTCCTTTCCTCCTACATTTTTGTTCATAGAGTTCAATAAAGGAGAAAGACTTTAAGATATGTAAAATAATTCCAAATACAAATATATTTGTAAATATTTGCATATTTGAAACTTATCTTTAGAAGACACACAGTGAATACAGTTGAAAGAAACAAAACAGTAATAATAATAATTCATAATAATAAAGATAGGTTTACATATGCAAATATTTACAAATACATTTGTGGTTGGAATCATTTTACATTTTACTATATATTGCAGAGTCTATTAGTTTTTGGAATAAACATTTATTATTAATGGTAGTAGTGTTTTTTATTTACTTTATATCCTGCTCACTGACCCCTGCCAGGTCACCCCCTTCTATAGTCCTTTCTCTCTTCCCCCTCCTTTTCCACTGAGTGGGTGGGGTTCCCTCTGGGTCTCTCCCTATCCTGGCACATCAAGTTTCTTCAGGGCTAGACGAATTCTCTCCTCCCATTGAGGCCAGAGGAGGCAGCCTACCTAGAGGAACATATCCCATGGAGAGGTAGCAGCTTTTGGAATAGCCCTCGTTATAGTTGGTCCAGCCTGTTGATGCTCTTTGGTTGGTGGTTAAGACTATGAGAACCCACAAGGGTTGAGGTTACTTGACTCTGTTGGTCTTCCTGTGGAGTTCCTATCTCCTTTGGGGCCCTCAATTCTTCCCGCAACTCTTCTATAATAGTCCCCAAGCTCCATCCACTGTTGGGCTGTGGGTGTTTACATTTGTCTAATTCCTTTTTATATATTGGGAAAACGTGCCAGCAGATGAGAAGAGGATTTGGGAATGAGAACATTTTCTCAGAAGAGGTAGTAGAGAAACGATGTTAAAGGGCAACAGAATACAGGAGGAGGCCTGGCCTTGTATGGGAGAAGGACCACCCTTGTGTTCTTTCTTAAATGTGGTAAATGAAGAATTTAGGGTAAAGAAAGAAGATGAGAGAAACATCACAGAGAGAATCATGTCCAGTTGACACCACTGAAAACTAGAAACTGAATCTTACATTTGTTCATGTTAGCATTGTATGTGAGAAGGTTAATGAAAGTAGTCATTTATGTTGCTTGGCAACATAGGCTACAAAACAGAGGACGACAGGACCATTTTTGGATAAAGAGAGCTAGTTTACCACCATAAATCAAATATCCATGACCTTTTATGGCAAGGATGATGAAGAACTGAAGTCCAAACACTGTATCTCAAAAGCTGTTTTAGAATTGGATCAACCATCACAGCTTTATTTAGGCAGAGAAGAGATGTTTGTGAATCAGAGGTGGAGTCCTCAAGAATCAGAGGCTCAGTTCTAACTCACACTACCATAACTAATATTCTTCAGTTTATTTCAATTTAGTCAAAATTAGAGGGGACTGGTTTGGGCCATCTATTTCACAGAAATTAATGCATAACCAAGAATTGCCATTTAGGTTTCTTTCTCCTAATTATCTCTTTTTAAATTGAAATTTGTAATGAGTGTTTTCTAGTTGCTTTAAAGTGTAAAAATGGGGACTGCATGTTCTTTAAGACTAAAATTGTTCACTACATTCCATGAACTTCAGTCTAAGCATATCACGTCACTAAAATCAGAGTATCAGTCAGGTGGTTTTCTGTTTTACTTAGAATCTTGGCATAGGTGATTGGAAAGTCACAGAAAAACTTCAGTAACACTCTGGGGATTATACTGTTTACATCTTACAGCTCCAGCTTCTATCTCTAAGACAGGCTGGATCAAAGCTCACTTTCTTACACTCCTATTTCCTTTGTTAGATTTTTCTGTGATGACCCCCACCCACCCATTCTCCTTGTGGACTTCATTACTAGACCATCCTGCTACAAGACTAGATTATGATCATGACTTTCTTCAGTTACTTTATAGTCCAAAGCATTGTAATTTCATTTAATTCCAAAGTTACTACCCGAATACTTAATGTAAGACTTCAAAGATGAGCATGGCCTCTTTCTTACCAATTGAAGCTCAACACTTAATAAAATAATGTTGAAATATGAACAATTGCAATCTTTGGGAATAGGTGCTCTGGATGAGCAACTAGATCAGTGATAAATTTTGTCTGAGAGACTGAAGAGGTCTCTGCAAAGGAAGTACAGGTGAATGACAGCAGTTTCCCAGGCTAAAAGAGGGAGAGGATGAATTTCTCTGACTGACAGAACTACATATAATAAGTGTAGTGGAATGCAAAGTGGTAACTACTTTATAAAGGACTGTGGAAGTCATATTAAAGAGATTGGCTTTTGTTTTATATGCAGCTGAGCAGTGAAGACTTGTTTTGTGTTGTTTTATTTTTTTCCTTTTGATGGAAGGGAAGAAAGAAAATTAAAGTGGTTAGAAGCAGAGAGCTCCAGGCAGGGAAGAAAATACAAGGAAGAATTGGGGACACCGAGTTTTGAAATTAGGGAACTGGTAAGAAGAAATGTTTTTACAATATCTTAATATTAGATGAAGGAAGCGTGGGATTTATTAAGGAAACATTGTAATTTACCTAGATTTTGATGACAGAAATGAATAGCTGGCCTTTGAATGCTTGCTATAAACATGACCTGTTTTGCATTTATGTACTATTTTATTTAATTCTTACAACCTTGTATCCATTAAGACTTGGTATATAGGCATTAGAGACACTACCTACATCTACCACATGGATTGATTCATACTCTCACGGTTGGTTCTGAGCTTTTATCCAGTATTATCACCAGCATCTCATAAAAAAGACCAAGGGGAACCCCATGTGATTTTTGGTACCTGTGGGAAGATTACCCTAAAAAATAAGACATGGGTAACAGTTGTCCAGGAATTTAAGTTAGTATAACCCAGAATGTGTTATACAAAACGTCTTTCAGAGACTTTAAAGTATTTCAAGGACAGATGAGCTTTTGTATAAGGGATCATTGTTACATTAAATGATTGTATTGAGACATTTAGGAGAGAAGCCATCTGATTAATAATGTTTAACCAGTACTGTCCTCACTTAGTTGACCTCAAACTCAATTGTAATGCTATACAGAACACATATGAATAAAGAAATTCAAGTCTGTAATAAACCAACCAAAAATAGGGATAGTTAGCTTTCTATTTTAAGTTTTAAACTTTGGCCTTTGCTTTTTCTTCAGAGATCCATCTGAGTACATACAGGTATGTGCCTGTACATAAAGCCTGGATATGTGCTAGTGCTGAGACAGTGGCTGTATAAGCAGAGTCCTCAGTGAGGGCTCCATAAAATGCAAAGGAGCATGTGAGATTATCGCCAGTTGATAGAGAAAACTCTTTGCAGCCATTTTTGGACTGTCCAGAATATTCTGGGTTTTCTATTAAACCATGAACAAAATATTCCACTAATACTTTGATATAATGAAGTTACTATTATAAAATTTATAGTTGTTCACTGGATGCCCTTTGAAAGTTTGGAAAAGGTGTCAAGGAAGGCAACTTTTGTTTTTGTCACCAGAATAGTTTTTGTTGTTGTTGTTGTTTGTTTGTTTTTAGAAAGATGTTTGCTATACAATGGCCTCTTTACACATTTGCTGGGTCACAATTTTAACATGTGTAGTCAAGACAGCAGAAGACTTCTTTTCTGTCCCTTTACCTTATAACAGGAATGCAAGTGTAGCTTTAAAGTACTTTGTAAATATGGAGTTACAGTATGTGTACATATTTTATGGTACTATGCAATGCTACTTTAGGAAACACTTAAATCTTAAAGATGAATGCTCAGTATGCCCACCTTGTATGGCTTTTTGCCAAATACATTCCAATTCATAGAGAGTCATGGAGTCATCTGAAAGAACATTGAAAACACAGGTCTGGAGTTTTGTATTGATTGAGTAGCTTGAGTGAGTTGTAGGGGAAGGTGACAGTCATAAAGGACATAGAATGGACTCTTTCTAGAAAGAAAGTATATATAGATCAAACACCAAGGACCTGGAGTGCTAGAAGTGACTTCTGGTTTATATCTTTTATATAGCTGAGTAGCTTCTGCAAATGGCTAACTTCATCCATTTTGTATTTTTATCTTAATAATTAAAAGGTAGCCTCTGTGTCTGCTATAAAGTACTACTCTGTCAACTGTAATTATAGGTTATAAGCAAATAAATTCATATATGTTCTTTTTCTATATTTCTCTAGTAAATCACAGTAATAGCTTTCCAAGTAAGTAACCTATGTATTTGTTAATGTTAGCAGTGTGCATGGTTCCCAGTCATTTTGAATTCTTCTAGTGTTTTGTTACTGTGGCAGAAATAGACAATGCCCTACACACTCAAATAGGAACTCTTGAAAGGTCTGAGGTAGTGTTTTACCTGTCACTGTCTACTGAGTTCTGGATCATATAGGTGGTGCATAAATGTGTAGAGGGAAAATTCTTTTTGGAATTTGAACTGTGACCGAATCACACTGTCTTTGTTTTCTTTTCCTTATTTCTGTCATTCTCTCTACAGTTTCCTTAATATGTTTTTTTTTTTTTTTTTATGTTGTGTGCCCATTAGAATGAAATCAACTCATTTTAGGTTAATCTAGACTTAAAATATTTTAAGGATTATTTGGGACCTTTTTAGGATACAAACATACATATCACGTGAATTTTTTTTGTATGTTACACAAGTAATTTTACAGGCATGTATACACTGTAGGTTTCATGTTGAGTCCTCCTCTTTAAGAAAAAAAAAGATTATCATTTTCACTGTGATTCTATCTTCAGTGTTGTGATAGATAAAAAATTGAAATTCCAAACTTAATGTTTTTATGAAAGTTTCTTGAAATGTGCTTTACATTTCATAAATCCACATCCCTGATTTATATAATTCATTGGTTGCTAGAATAAGCTCAGGCGTTATGCAGCTATCCACAAACCTTCAGTTTTAAAAGATTTTCATCACCGCAGAAAAGATGCCCTGTGCTCCTTCTTTCTCACTTCTCCGTTGTCCTGTGACCAATCCCTAGCATCAGACCCGGATGTTACCAATTTGTTGTCTATCTTCTATGGAGTTGTGCGGTTTATACTCTTTGTGGGCTTCTTTCACTTAGAATAACACTATAAGAAAATACCTGTTATTTTAAGGAGATATCTATCTTAAAGCTGTAGCACATCATTGCTTTTAGTTTTTTTGTGTATAGAAATTTGTCACTTATTTAATTATTCACTTTTCATCATGATCACAGTCCCCCTCCCTCCTCTCCTCCTAGTTCCTCCCTTAAATGTTTTCCCCTCCATTATCGATGCCCTTCTCTGGAGAGGATGAGAAGCCTCCCTTGGGTTCCACCCTGCCCTGGGATATCCAGGTGCAGCAGGACTGGGTGCATCCTGTTCAACTGAGGCCCAACCAGGCAGCCCAGCTACAGGAAGGAGATTTAATGGCAGGCAGCAGAGTCAGGAACAGCCTCCATTCCAGCTGTTAAAGAGACACATAAAGACCAAGCTGCACATCTGCCACAAATGTATAGAGAGGGTCTTAGTCCAGACCATGTATGTTCCTTGGCTGCCTATTCTGTCTCTGTTAGCCCCCATGGGCCCAGGTTAGTTGTGTCTGCAGTTATCTTGAACCCCCCAGTTCCCTCAGCCCTCCCCCCATACTTCCACAAGACTCCCCAAGCTCTGCCTGATGTTTGGCTAAAAGTCTCCATATCTTTTTCCATTTGCTGCTGAATGAAGCTTCTCAGGAGACATTTATGCTAGCCTCCTGTCTACAAGAATAACAAAGTCTTATTGATTATGTCAGGAGTTGATTCTCTTACATGAGATGGGTCTCAAGCTGGGCCAGTCATTCACTGGTTCTTCTCTGAATCTTTACCCCTGTGCATCATGTAGATAAGACAAAATTTATACTGAAGGTTTTGTGGGTAGATTGATGTCCCTCTCCCTCTACTGGAAATTCCTGCTGGCTACTTAAGTTTCCATGTACCCTGCTGGTAGGAGTCTCAGTTAGGATTACCTTCCCTGTTCTAAGTTTCCAGTCCTCTTCTGCCCTGCCTCTCCCCACATTTGATCCCCATCCCTATTTTCCTCCTCATCCATTGTAACCTGTTCCTCCTCCCACCTCCACCCCCCTCCAATGAATATTTTGTTTCCTAGTCTGAATGAGATTCACATATCCTCACTTGAGCCCTCCTTATTACTTTCCTTGGGTCTATAAATTGTATGTAGAATTGTTATTCTGTAATTTATGGCTAATACCCACTTATAAGTGAGCACATACAATGCATATTTTTCTAGATTTGAGTTACCTCTCAAATAGATATTTTCTAGTTCCATCTATTTGGCTGCAAATTTCATAATGTCTTTGTCTTTAATACCTGAGTAATATTTCATTGTGTGAATGAACCACATTTTCTTCCTTCATTCTTCAGTTGAGGGACATCTAGGTTGTTTATAGTTTCTAGTTATTACAAATAAATCTGCTAAGAACACAGTTGAGCAAGTATCTTTGTGGAAAGTTTAAGCGTCTTTTTAGGTATATGCTCCGGACTGGTATAGTGGGGAGTTGGGGTAGAAATATCCCTACTTTGAGATACCACCAGACTGATTTCTAGAGTGGTTGTACCAGCTTCCAATCCCACCAACAATGGAGGAGTGTTCCTCTTTCTCCACATCCTTGCAGCAAGTACTGTTCTGATAGTGTAAGACAGAATCCCAGAGTCATTTTGATTTGCATTTCCCTGATGACTAAGGACTTTGAACATTTCTCTGGCTGCTTCTCAATCATTCGAGAATTCTCTGTTTAGCTCTGCACAACATTTTTAATTGAATAATTTGGTTTGGGTCTAAATTTTTGACTTATTTATATATTTTCAATTTTATTCCTCTGTGAGATGTACTGTTGAAGAACTTTCCAATTCTGTAGGATGCTGTTTTGTCCTTTTGATGGTATCCTTAGTCTTGTAAAACCTTTTCAGCTTTGTGAAATCTCATTTATTCATCATTGATCTTAGTGCCTGAGCTATTGTTGTTCTGTCCAGGAAGTTTTCTTCTGTGCCGTTATGTTCAAGGTAGTTTCCTCTTTTCTCTTCTACTAGATTCAATGGGTCTGGTTTTATGTTGAGTTCTTTTATTTACCTGGAATTGAATTTTATGCTGGATGATAAATATAGATCTCTTTTCAAATTCTTCTACATACAGACATCCAGTTAGACCAGAATCATTTGTTGAAGATGCTTTTTTTTTTATTCCCACTGTATGGCTTTGGCTTCTTTGTCAAAAATTAAGTGTCTGTAGGTTTATGGGTTTATTTCTGGATTTTCAATTTTATTTTATTGATTAAGCTTCTTGTTATTATGCCAATACATTGTGCTTTTTATTACCATTGCTCTGTAGTATAGCTTGAAATTATGGATAGTGATACCTTTAAAAGTTTTTTTATTGTACCAGATTGGTTTTTTGTTTGTTTTGCCATTTGAAATTAAGGAATGTTTTTTCATGCTCTGTAAAGGACTGTGTTGGAAATTTGATGGGTATTGCTTTGAATCTGTAGATTGCTTTGGTAAGATCGCCATTTTCTCTAAGTTAATCCTACGGATCTATGAGCATGGGAGATCTTTCCATCTTCTGAGATCTTCCTCAATTTTTTTCTTCAGAGACTTGAAATTCTTGTCATACAGATCTTTTACTTGTTTGGATAGAGTCACACCAAGGTATTTCATACTATTTGTGACTATTGTGAAGGATGTTGATTCCCTAATTTCTTTCTCAGCCTGTTATCCCTTGAGTAGAGGAAGGCTACTAGTTATTTGAGTTAATTTTATATCCAGCCCCTTTGCTGAAGTTGTTTATCAGCTCTAGGAGTTCTCTGGTGGAACTTTGGGGGTCACTTAATTTCATTTTTAATGATGATTAGCATTCCATTGTATGGGCATATCTCATTTTTATATCTATACATCAGTTAAAAATTTGGGTTATTTTGGACATATTGACTACTTATACAAGTAAAGGGAATTATTTTGAAAAACTGTTCTTTTTAGTTTTTGCCAATGGAATACAAGAAAACATGAGATCAAGTATGGTAAGAGTGTTAAAAAGTACATTTCAGAAAGTGAAAAAGATGCCATTAGGTTGAATTTATTGGGAGAATGTAGGACTATGTTTAACTACATAAGAGGGCCTCAAGTTAGAACACACAAAGCTTAAAATTATGATACTCATAGAGGCTATTAAAGCTTTTTGCTGAGCATAGATAATGAAACTTTGTCATTTTACCATACTTGTCTGAAAACTTTTTCTATTTCTAGGGACTTGACTAACTCACCTCCAATCTTAGTTGACCTTTTGGTTATAGAAGATTATCTACTACCATGTTTTTCTTGTTGGCCTTATTTCCACATATTGTGTCTAGGATTTATTATGACTTCTTCACTTTTGTAGAACTGATAAGAAACCTATTTCTCCTATAGACAATAATATGAATAGTATCTAATCATGAATTTGTGAAGAATCTGTAAATCACTATAGGCTGTTAATACTTTCCTTTTTTCTTTTTTTTTTTCTTTTGAATTTGAGCAAAACATAGATTGACATAGTGTCAGTGTCAGTGTCATACTCAGAAAATATAACACATCTGATAATTAACCTAGTCAATGACCCAAACGCTTTATTCTAATGGTAACCTGTGGATATAATTTGACAATTTTGTTAAGTATCTACCATATTTGATCAAACCCAAGGAGTTCTCATCATGATTTTAACTAAGTAACTTTCTTTTTCTTAAATGTTCACCCTTGATAAACTTTGCTAAAGCACAGATGGTGGGAAATGCATACTAATTGCAGCGTTTGGAGGTAGTAACATGGCTAGGGGCTAGAACCCAGGTGAACATCAGGTAGAGTTAGAAGCTAAATCACTGTCCTAGATCTATATATTTACATTTTTTACTAAGCTCATTACATTTTCATAGACTTTTTTCATTTTAGATTATCTAAGTAGTGTGTTCTGATAGGGAGTTTTCAGCACACCTGAGGCTCCAAATCTCAAAACCACAAAACAGAGAAGAGGGAGACAAAGACAGAAAGGCAGAGAGACAGACAGAGACATACAGTGACAGAGATACAGAAAGAGGGCAAAATAACAGCAGCTGAAACAACAGTAATTATAACCAACATCTGTGGAATACATGGTACAGGTAAAGCTTGATCCTACGAGCAATTTACATACAGAATATCGAACAGCATATATGACCTTGGCTCTTCAACCTTTCTAATGAGATTAATGTTTAAGTCAGTTGCTTAGTTTCAGCAGGGAGTTGTTACAGTATATATTAAAATGGAATGGCTTATTCTTAATCTAGGTCTTTTTAGATTCCAAGATCATCTCTCGAATTCCATTTTCATTCCCTCTTCTGCCAAGGGTAGTGAAAGGCAACAGAAAGACAAGGTGTCAAAAAGTTATATTTTTCAAATTTTTCTCCTGATGGTTTTCTCTCCATTGCATGCTTTGACATCTATTTAAAAATGTGTATGTCACTGGAAGAAATGAAGCATTATTCTAAAATCCCAGTACATACTAAGTTCCTTATAGAAGATCTTTACAGCTAGTAAATTTCAGTAGGAAAGATGTTGGAATTAAGAACTCTGATTTCTTCAAAAGGGAGACCCTGTTAAGGAAAAAAAAAAAGGATTAGAAATGAGCCTGGGGGAGGCCTCCCATTTTTACTGTTTTGCTCAAGGCAGGTCTAAGATATATGCACTGATATTTCCTACACTGTGAGATTCTTCTTAATTAACATTGGTAATGCCAAGTCATATGAATGTCTTTTCTGTCTAGTCTACAGGCATTTTTGACTTGGTGTTTGATAAAGTATCTTGATATAGCTTTAAATAGTTGAGCTATGATTGAAAAGGTTTATGTGGTTTCCAGTTTTCAAATGTATCATGCTGGAAAAATACTATGTCTTTTCTTTAAAAGAAACTATTAATTCAGTAAATATATAGTGACTCGTAGTTTTATGTGATTTATTACATACTGCCAATAAAAATTTTGGTGGATTAGATTTCATTGCTTTTAATATTGTATAAGCATGGGTTCTAATTTCTCCGATCTGTCCTTGTTACCTTTACTTTTTAATTTATATATATATATATATATATATATATATATATATATATATATATATATACATATATATATATATATATATATATATATATATTTAAATATCTATATAAGTACTCATAGAAGGGGAAGTTCCATTTAAAGAGTAGATGACCTACATTAAATTTTTTTCACCTCTGCACATTAGTAGTAATTACAAAGGACTGTTGTATGTATCATCTATGTTCTTAGCATTGCTTTAGAGATACTTGTAAAATCATTGCTAAGGGCCAATAGTTTCCACATTCCCACCTAGTAGAGACGAGTCAATAAGCCATGCCAACTTAGTTCATCTTTTTTGTCCATTAGGTGCTTAGGAAATTTGTTAAAAATGTAAACTTGTATCTGTGCAACAGAGTTTGTACACTTTATGACAAAATTAATCAGCTACAACTGTGTATGTGTACCATGGAAGGTTGTTTTAGCTCTATAGAGAATAAGAAATTAATAATGGAAAGAGAAATTTTTATTTTAGGATGACTGGCTATAAGAAGAAATCATAGTGACAGAAGCCATGTGCAATGAATTTGAATTAGTGTTCTTTAGGGAGCTCTGAGCGAAATACAATTTACAAGATAATCAAGAATGTAAATAGATTCTCTGCAGAGTTATTGTCTGATCCCTGACATATATTCATCGGTATTGAAATTACTCCATGACTTCATCCTAACAATTAAGGTATCAGTAGGGGTGAGATTTACAGCTTCAAGAAGCTGTTATGTATCAGTTAGGAATGTAAATTTGTAAGCAACTGTTAAAATGAGTAAATTGTGTACTTGTGCCTAAACTTTAGAACAACTCACCTTGAGAGCTGGCATATGTCTATAATCCCAACACTTGGAGGTAGAGGGAGAAGGGTCAGCAATTCCAGACAAATTGGTACTGCAACACAAAACATTGTCTCAAACAATAAAAAGGCTCTTACCTTGAAGTGGCAGTTATATAGTAGTGGCTTATCAATAATTTGTGGGAATAACCTCCTGTACATGTCTTACAAATACTGTATTTTTTACAAATCTGGAGACTGGAAAGATGTCTCTGTGGTTTAGAGGACATGAGTTTAATATGCAGCACCAATGGCAGACAGCTTACAACCACTTCTTGCTCCAGCTCCAAGGGATCCAATGTTGTTTTCTAACTTCCATAGTAACCTGCATTCATGTACATATGTAGCCCCTCCCCCATAGTTAAAAACAACATAAACCTTAAGTAATTCTAGAATTATAATATTTTTAAAGTATATAAAAATTTTAACTATGTGAACAGATACACTGAGGTGAGAAGCGTTGTTGACCAATCTCTAACAAAAATATAACTTAACAGTTCTGTGACCATGGCTGTATTTATTCTAAAGCAATTGGCATTATGGCACATGCTTAATGCAGAAAGACCATAAGTTCTAGATCAGCCTGAACTGCACATAAGTTCTCAATGAGCCTAGACTGCATTGAAAAGCTTTATTTTAAGAACAAAACAAAGCAAAGCAAAACCTAAAGCCAAAACATCATTTAATTAATCTTGTCTCCATGGGGCTGGAGAGATGGCTCATGGGTTATGGGCACTGTCTGCTGTTCTTCTAGAGGATGTGAGTTCAATTCCCAACACCCACATGGTGGCTTACAACCATTTGTATCTCAAGTTCCAGGAGATCAAGTACCCTGTATTGGCCTCTATGCGAGGTAGGCATGCCCACGTTGCACACATACTCATGCAAGCAAACACTAATACATATACTTCAAAAAATGTAGTTTTTAGTCATCTGAAATTTGACCTCATATATCAGTGCTTCTTGATAAATCTTTTGAACATTTATAAATCGCTTACAAAAGAATTTAGACTTAAACAACTTTGCATTTTATTTAGTTGTTGGCCAAGAAACCACCTTTGGTTGAGAGGCTACCCTGGGTTATATAGTGAATTCTAAACCACCCATGGCTATAAAATGAGACCTTGTAAAGAGATGTTCCTTGAGCCATGTATCATATCAGAACTCTTGGCACAGCAAGATGTGTCACATCAAAGCCTCAGAGTGGTAAACAATCAATCAAGTTGCTTAACTAAAGCTAAAAGCTATGTGTTTGTCATATTCTTATTTAGGGAGCAGATGCTTGATTGACTCATTGTAGTCAACCATGGATCATACATCGTGGGATGAATTGATACTAAGAGAACCTTAACTATACATCTGAAAAATCTGTATATCCTGGTATCTTCCAATTAAGATGAGATTAGCTTGTATATTATTCCTTTTCTCTCACATTGATCTAGTGACAGTTAATATATGAAATGAAAAATGAGAAGGACATAGCTTAACTTTAAAATTAGATGAATATCTTTGTGGACCAGAAATGGCAAGAAAAGCTAAACAGATGATAGTGAGCAATAAATGAGATAGATCTGTGGTCTTTCAGCTCCTGATATCATAAAAGTGGTTTAAAATTATCTTTAGACACTGGGTACCCAGAGCCAAGATTGCTGTTTGAAATAAGGGCCCCATAAAAATACAGATGCATGCACATACACACTTGCACTTGAACATAGACATTTAACTTCTTTATCGAACAACGACTTAAATGCAAACATAAGGCTAGTGTACAGACCATAGCGGGGTGGTAGTTGGCTTAGCACCACAGCTTTGAAAGAAACATGTTCTTCAACCAGGCCTTCACGCAGAGTCCAAAACAATAAATGATGGCACACCTCCATCCATCGACCATCAAGAGACATAATCTAGAGAATGTTACAACAATATTGCTTGAAATTGCATTCATGATGTTCAAAGATATAAATAGGGATTGTCATTCTCTAAAATATGACTCTTTGCAAATATAAAAGCCATGGATATTTTGTAAACTCCACAAAGTATAAATTTCTGACGGAACTGGGTGAAAGGTTAGGGAAGAAGAATAATATGCTTAGAAACACAGTATACACAAAGCCAAGGGGGAAAGACATGATATACAAATGAGTAGTTAAGAGAAGCAGAGAACTAACCTTTAGGATTGACCTTGATGTTTAAGGGCTTTTCAGAAGAAAATGAAAGGAATTGCACAGAAGGTATCAAAAATAATAACTATAAATGAATTGCAGAATTTAAAAGGGGTGTATATCTTCAATTAAATGTTCTCCCAAGAGGACAGTATGTATCTGTGTAGAAAGAAAAGGCCTACACCCTGTGTACAGCAGTTGTTTGTTGTGCCTCTGCTTTGAGGAGCCTTGGGTGATTAGCATAAGCTTCTGTCATCCTCAGAGGCTCTGCCAGAGTCATACTGATACAGATGAGGATGCTTGCAGCTAACCATCAGACTGAACACGGGGACCCCAATCAAAGAGCTAGAGAAAGGACTGAAGGAGCTGAAAGATTTGCACCCTCATGGGAAAAACAACATTATCAACCAACCAAATCCACCATTTAGTCCCTCCAGGAACTAAATCACCAACCTGTGAGTTCACATGGAGAGACCCGTGGCCCCAGCTGCATATGTAGCAGAGGACAGCATTGTCTGGCATCAATGGGAGAAGAGGCCTTTGGTCCAGTGAAGGCTTGTTTCTCAGTGTAGAGGAATGTCAAGGTGCTGAAGTAGGACAGGGTGATTGGGAGAGGAGCATCTTCATGGAGGCAAGTGGAGGGAGAGGGGGATGGGAGTGAGAGGTAAGGGGATAAGATTTGAAATGTAGATACAGAGCATATCCAATAAAATAATTTAAAAAGAAAGACAGAAAACTAGAAATGAAATGTGTTGTACATACTTAACCATGTTTCTCAGACAAAGACACTTAAATGCTAACTTAAAAAAAGAAGCTTGTGGACAAAGGGACCAGAGAATCAGTAACAAGGAAGATATCTCTAGAAGAGATAGTCTTCTGTCCTTACTTTCATGACAATAAGTGACAAAACAGTAATAACGTTGTTACATCATCAGAAGTAAACCTGTAAACACAGTGTTTTAATGAAGAGCACCAAGAGTGACCCAATTTGGTAGAAAGAAGCCTTAACAAATATTTACAAGTTTCGTCAATTCTACTATCTCAAGGAAAGTAGTTTTCTTTTATATTTATTTATGTGTATAAATGTTTTACTTCCACTTATATAAGTACTTGCTGATCATGGAAGTCAGAAAAGGATGTTGGCTCCCTTGAGATTAGTACTAAGGGCAGTTGTGAACCATCAGATGGGTGCTAGAAAATAAATCTAGGTCCTCTGCAAGAGCAACCACTGCTCTTAAATGCCTAACTAAAGTACCATCTCTTTAGCCTCAAGAGTTTTGTGTGTGTGTGTTAGTGTGTGTATGAGTGTGTGTGTTTGTGTGTGTGTGTGTGTGTGTGTGTGTGTGTGTGTGTGTGTGTAACTGCAAGGAAAGGAAAATGAAAATTGTTCTTGTGGGATGAACACTTCTGAACATAATTCCGTTTCCTAGAAACACTTAACTGATGGGTTGATAAATGCTCACAAATAGAATTTAATCAGTTTGGATGAGTACATAAGTTTGGTTCAGATGCAGAGACTATGGCTGAAAGAAAGTAAATGTTCATGAAGCTTGTATCAGTACATTCCCAGTGTAGATTGTTAAGAAACACACTTCACAAACAGCTATTGGAGATTGATTGCAAGAGGATCTCAGTCAGAACATACTGGTGATTGATTCTGTTCTTATAAATCAAAAAGATCAAGCATTGATTTCCTGCATGACTTTAAATTTCTGAAACTTTTGTGCAGCTTAGTACAAGGTGAGGCTAAAACAACAAATTAAGAGTTTTCTGTCTCATTGTGAAATCTAGATTGATTTTTTGTTTTATTGGATATTCTCTGCATTTACATTTTAGATGTTATTCCTCCCCTCCCCCTGCTTCCCCTCCCATTGCCTCCATGAAAGTCCAACCTCCTTCAACAACCTTCTCCCACCTCAGTGCCTTGGCATTCCCCTACACTGAGAAAACTCCCAGGACCAAAGGCCTCTCCTCCCATTGATGCCAGAGAATGCCATCCTCTGCTGCATATGCACCTGGAACCATGGGTCTCTCCATGTGTGCTCAGTGGTTGGTGTTTTAGTTCCTGGGAGCTGTGGTGGGTTTGGTTGGTTGATAATTTTGTTCTTCCCATGGAGTTGCAGACCCTTTCAGATTCTTCAGCCGTTCCTCTCGCTCCTTCATTGGAGTCCTCATTTCAGTCCGATGGTTACTGCAAGCATCCTCCCCTGTATCAGTAAGGCTCTGTCGGAAGTTCTAAGAAGGCATCCATATCAGGTTCCTGCCAGGAAGCACTACGTGGCATCAGCAATAGTCTGTGGGTTTATTGGGCACATATGGGGTGGATCCCCAGGTAGGCAGTCTCTGGATGATCTTCTCTCCAATCCTTGCTCCTCTATTTTTCCCTTTATTCACTCCCATAAGCATTTTATTCTCCCTTCTAAGAAGGACTGAGGCATTTATCTTCTGGCATTTCTTCTCTTTGATCTTCATAAGTTCCGGAGTCTAGATTTTTGACCCTGATTTTGTTTGGAAATCATGGCGTGCCCTGTCCTAGTATGGAGCACAAGCCATTTCTCTAATATTAAAACTTCTTCATAAGAAAATCTGACTGTCTCATATATTATTCAGTGGAAAAATCTCCTGTTTCCTCATGGTCAGTATCTCTTCATTTATTTTGCCTAGAGAAATAACTATCTAAGAGCAGCTGAAATTTGTTTTAATTTGCTTAATTCTGAAATTTGCTGAAATCCAAAATTTTAGTTTGCTGGTTATTGTAACCAACAGAAGGACATCAGAAGTTCTCAGTCAAAGGCAGAGTATCCTAGTATGTAATTGTATTTTCAGTAACTTCTGAAGTATTGAGATACTTGTATTCCGTAACGTTGTCTGTATTCCCTGGACTGGCAATTGAGTATAACCAGAACTGACTGGAATAGTAATAGAGGGAAAAATCAACAACAATCTAAGTCATTATCCCTATAACTGCATAAATAGATTCAAAAAGAGAAAGTAACAAATCATTTCAACACTCATCTAAGAAACTGATTAGCTGCATGTTATCAGAAATTTAGTAAACACACAGACAATTCAAACAAAATGCATGGACTTTATGTATAGATACTGTCTTTGGAAAAGGAACATACACACCTTCAAGTATTCATTTTAAAAGTGATTATGAGCTAGAACTAGATCATATTGTTATCACTACCATAGAGGTATTCTTTGAATAAAATGTAACTGAATTAAAAAGTATACTAAAAAGGTTAGTAAAATAGTTGCAAATAGAAAAATTATACCTCTAAATCACAATGCGTTGAATTTAAAAGTCACAAAAATTACAAACATAAGCAAATTAATTAAATCAAGTTACATACACACACACACACACACACACACACACACACACACACACACATGCTGTTGATACAGAGGATGGGAAATGCAGACCAAACTTTCTAAAAACTGTAGAAACAAAAAGTAATCATTGATAGGTCCACACCTTTAATCTAGGCACTGGGAGGCAGAAGCAGGAGGATCTCTGTGAATTTGAGGCCATGCAGGTTTATGTAGAGAGTTCCAGGCCAGCCAGGGCTACATAGTGAAACCCCGTCTCAAACAACAACAGTAGCAACAACGGAAAAGTGAGGAATACACAAACTATGGGTATGAAATATTGAAGCTTTAAGACAAAAATAATGAGGTACTTTGGACTGTTCCTCTGTGTGAAAACTCAATTATATAAACGTAGTTCTTCCCACTTTAATATCTAAATTCAATATAATTCAAACTCAAAATATGATTAAGGATTTTCATAAAATATTAACATTTGATATTAAAATCATACAGATCAAAGAGATTATAATAACCCAGATAATTTTGGGGAAGAATAGAGTGAAATGTGAAACCCACCAGACAGCAATTGTTTTCAAGTTATACAAACAAATGGAATAGAATAGAAAATACAAAAGTAAAACTGTCTGTTGATGAACACTTGATGTTTTAAAGGATCAATGACAAAAATCAAACACAGTGAGTGGAGTTGCTAACAATGTTTATCTGTGAGTAGAAACTAAAATTAGATTATAGCTTCACACTATACACAAAAATAGATTTTATGAAAATTAAAGTCCAAAATGACAAAGGTAAACATTTAAAATTTAAAGAACCTGCTATTTATTTTCTATGTATGTTGGATCATGTTACACACACATACAGAGGTCAGAAGGCACATATTCCCATATTGAGTTCTACAGATTAAATTCAGGTCAAGTTTGGCTACAAACTTTTCCTGTTAGCCATCTCCCTGGACCATATTTTTAATCTATAATTTAACTGTCATTGAAAATAGGTTTTCTCATACAATATATTCTGATCCAAGTTTCTCCTCCCTGAACTCCTCCCAGATTCTCCACACTTTCCCTAACTCCCCTCCCTCCCTTCCTCCCTCTTCTCCTGTCTCTGTCTCATTGGAAAACAAACGGTCAATTAAACACATGCATGTATGCACACTCACTCACATACACACAGACCTGATTAGGGCAAAACAAGCAAACATTCAGGAAAAAAAGAGTCAAAGGAAAAGCACAAGAAATATACAGTTGCATATATGCACACAAATACATACAAAGACATAGAGAGGGGAGGGAGAGAATGAGAGAGAGAGAGAGAGAGAGAGAGAGAGAGAGAGAGAGAGAGAGAGAGAGAGAGAGAGAGAGAGAGAGAGAGAGAGATCTTATAAAAACACAAAATTAGAAACCATAATATATAAACAAAAGATTTGTGAGGTTAAAATAAAACCTACCCAAAGAAAGCAATATGAGATAAAAAACCTACCAAAAACGCCACTGAGTTTGTTTGTTTTGGTTTGGTTTTGGTTTTGGTTTTTTGCCATCTCTGGCTGAGTATTGAACCTGTCCTTGAGTGAGTGTGGTTTGTATACCCAGCTACCCAGAGAGACTCCATTGGAGGAAACTGATGTTTTCTTTGTGATGTTTTTATTGTCAATTGCAGATCGGGGTTTGTATCCACTTCCCCACTCAGTGCTAGGACCCCATCTGGCTTAGCCCTGTGCAGACTCTGTGCGTGAGTTCATATGTGTATCAGTCCTGTAGTGTTTGGAAAGTCTTGTTTCCTTGGTGTTTTCCATCCCCACTGGCTCATGCAATCTTTCTGCCTCCTCCACAAAACTCCCTGAACCACCATGGGGAAGGATTTTATGGAGATATCCCTATCAGGACTGAGTGTTCCAAAGTCTGTCACTTGCTGGTCATTGTGCAGTTGTGGGTCTCTATTTTTCCTATAAACTTATAACAGGAGGAAGCTTCTCTGATGATGGGTGAGCAAGACATTGATCTATGGATATAGAATATCATTGATTCATTTTATTGCTACATTCTTTCAGCAGAACAGTGGTATTTGATTTCCTCCTAGGTACATGGTCTCTCTAGTCTCAGGTTCTTGGCTACCTGAGCAGTATCAGGAATGGGCTCCATCTTGTGAAATACTCCTTAATTCTAATCAGATAGTGGTTGGCAGCTCTCACAAGTATTGTACCACTGTTGTATCAAGTCACCATCATAGTTTAAAGAGTTTAGAGCTGGATTGCTGTATACCATTCTCTTTTGGTAGCATGCAGCATACTGTTCAGGACCATGAAATTAGTCAATAGTGGTGAAGGTTCAAGTCAAGTACCAGTTTGATTTCTTCACATTCAATGAGTTATGTAGGTCTTATCATTAGCAATAGGGCCTAGAACTATGTATATATAATATTTTTCACATACACATATATGTATATCACATATATTCTATTCCCATTGTATTCTATTATAGTGTATATTAAGTATCTTATTGTATATTCTATATATAAAACATTTATTTATACGTATATATGTATATATTCATATATATATAGAATATGTATCTATGTATGAATATACAGGCAAAATAATCAGATCTAAAATTTAATATAATTGTAGAAATTAACAGGTCCTATACATATTAACTTACAAAGGATAGGTCTCTATACTGTATCAAGAACTTTAATAAGGATGAAACAAATCATCACCAGGATGTCTGGTCCTGCCTACAAAGCCCCAAGGTCTGCCAATCTTTTTTTAAATTAATTATTTTATTTATTTACATCTCAATTATTGCCCCTCCGGGCCCCTTCTCCTGGAGTTCTTTCCCCATTCCCCCCCCCCTCACCTCTGAGAGGGTGCTGCCCAGCATCTCAGCTTCTACAGGAGCAGGTGCACTGTCTCCCATGGATAGGCCTAGCAAATTTAACCTAATACCTACAGCCAGGCTTTACCCCTTAAAGGTTCCACAACCTTCCCAAACAGCAGCAGCAGCTGGGGACCATGTGTTTAAAAACATATTCATATGGGAGGCATTTCACATTAGCCTTCAACAGCGAGTTATGACAGAAGTTCAACTCATTAGTGATCAGAAATGTGAAGATTAAAATGTAGCCATCAGATGATCCAAAATGTGAAGGTAACACCGAGGGTTTTTTTTTTTTTTATGAGAGTGTGTGGCAAAGGGAAAGCTTCATTCACCACTGCTGAGAGACCCTTTGTTGCAGTATATGAAGCATTTACACAGACCCCCAACACCTACATCAAGATATATTTTTATCGAATTCTTTAAACTGGTTTCCAAAAAGACTGCTGTTAAGGAAGTCCATTACATCATGGTTTGTAATAGTGAGAAACTGAAAGCTTCACATATTCAAGCAACAAGGGAAAACCTTATAGCAACAAAGTAACAAACTATTTTGTACCAACATGGATACGGCTGCAGAAACGATATTGAAGGCCAAAGCAACTCATAACGGTATGTATATTCTTCAGCATAAGGTTCTTAAATGTAATATTTAAGAACATGCAAAGTAATGATGCTAAATTAATCATGCAAAGTGACTATTTTTCCCTAAGAAAAGACAGTAATAGCATCATAATTTCAAGGTAACACATGACTACATGCATGGTATTGATGAACATAGAATTTAGTATGGCATTATCTGTTAGCAGTGATACTGAGGAGAGAATGGTATGGAATTGATAAGGTATATTGTGGTAGCTCGAGGATTGGCTGCTGGACTTTGTTTAAAAAATAATTTGAATGTACAGGACCCAGGATTCTATCTCAGAATAACATATATGCAAAAAATAAATTTTCTGAAACCAAATGGTTTTACAGAAAGTATGGCAGGTGTTAAATTTATTAAATCAGAATGATGGGTACATATGGCCATACTCTGTGTGTGTGCATGTGTGTGTGTGCATGCGCGTGCGCGCTTGTGTGTATTCTGTATTTCTCTTGATACTTTGATTTTTTAAAAGAAAGTTAAAGTGTTAAGGCATAAAATTTTAATCTCACATTATAAAGAAATATTTACAAGATGATTAAATCTTCTGCTGCTTATTTATCTGAACATAGCACCCATGAGACTTTTTGTATGACAAAAAACAACAACAACAAAAAAAAAAACTGAGAAACATCTCTCCTCACACACCAGTCGAAAGCTTCCAATTTTATTTTGTTCCTTTAATATCGGTAAGATCATCCTCATATAAACCATTCATGGTGCCTCTCTCTTGTTCACTGTTGTTCTGTGGTTTCGTGGTGTTCAGTTTCATCTGTATGCCAGCTATATGAACTCTAATGATGATGCTAAATTGTTCTTCCTTTTCTTTCTTAACTTCTGATACCTACAGGAATCTGCAAGCAGAATATGATCGTCTGAAGCAGCAGCATGAGCATAAAGGCCTGTCCCCACTGCCGTCTCCTCCTGAGATGATGCCCACTTCTCCCCAGAGTCCCAGGGATGCTGAGCTCATTGCTGAGGCCAAGCTACTGCGTCAACACAAAGGACGTCTGGAAGCCAGGATGCAAATCCTGGAAGACCACAATAAACAGCTGGAGTCTCAGTTACATAGACTAAGGCAGCTCCTGGAGCAAGTAAGGCCCTCACACCTCTCTAATATTGGCTAGTTCCAAACTTTCACTTTTCTCCTTTAAACAAAACCAAAAGACAGAACTCAGGTGCTTGTACTTCAAGTACTTTTTGATATTTGTTTGACATTATTTCCTCTCCCGATGTGGTTTTGGTTATGGGTTTGTTTTCTGTTCATTTGTTTTAACAATTGGAAATGCATCTCATAGGGAAATGCCAGGCGTTTCTTTGTGGTATACCTTTAGGCTTTTTTTTTTCTTCTCTAAATCACTAACATGTAATTTAAAGATTTACACATCCACTGGGAACCTAGGAAGATATAGTATTAAAACAGAGCCTAGCCAGATATGCTCTAGGTTTTCTGAGAGTTTAAATATTAAAATAAAGTTCTTCTTTTAGTTGTACTTATACTTCAGGGGTTTTATATGGTCCCCACTCTCACTTGATCTTGTCAATCTTTTAGCCTTTAATTTTGTGACTTATATCTTATTTGACCATATTTATATTTCTCTGTATTTTTATAAGAGAAGACAGTTCACCTGCAAAGATATATGCATGGATCATGCCAACAATAAAATATGACACATTCTTCAATTTCTGGGAGTTTTCTAAGTAGGAATGGTAGTAATGTCTGAATCCTGGATATCTATACTAACCCTACTTTTTGAGTTTATAGTGCTTGTGAGTTTATTATGGAAAATAATATTCTTCTTCTGGTGCATCCTTTAGCCCCAGGCTGAGGCCAAGGTGAATGGCACCACGGTGTCCTCTCCTTCTACCTCTCTGCAGAGGTCAGACAGCAGTCAGCCTATGCTGCTCCGTGTGGTCGGCAGTCAAACTTCAGAATCTATGGGTACGTATCAGCTCCTTCTGGAATTAGTTCCTTTTAGTATCTGTAAAAGTTAAAATTTCTGCTACCAGTACAATTTGTGAAGCAAATTCTAACACCAGTGTCACACCTTAGAGCAACTAGTGTGATTAATTAAATAACTAATATGTCAAGCAAACGGTAGAGCTAAATCAGTCTGCAAAGGAATGTTAGAGTGAATTATATTCCCCAACCCCAGTATAATATTGTTTATAAATTATGATTATTATTTGTATGTCATTTCGTATTATGTGTGTGTGTATATATATGTATGTACATGTGTGGCCAGAGGAGGGCAATGATCACTTGGAACTACAATTACAAATGGTCATGAGCCACTTGACACAGTTGCTAAAAGCTGAAATCTGGTCTTCTGCCAGAGAATCAAATACTCTTAGCCACTGAACCACCTTTCTAGCCCCCCAGTAGTAGACACTTTGAGTCTTTTGTAATGCATTTAAGAAAATGGCAGACTTCTTGAATTAAATTATACATCCATGGATTTGATTGCTAAAGGACATGAGATAAGAAATATGTAACAAAGGTATCTGAATAGATACTTTGGGGAAGTCTTTTGGTTTTGGTTTTCTTCCTGTTGCTAAGAAAAAAACCATGACCTAAGTCAGTGTAGGGGAGGAAGTGTTTATTTCAGTTAATAGTGTACAATCTCTCATTGAGAGGTTCTGGCAAGAACTTAAAAAGGAACTGGAAACAGAGTCTACTGAGGTATACTGCTTTTTGGTGCATAGACCAACATTTAACTAGCTTTCTTGTAAAGGCCCATGGAATTGTACTACCCACAGTAGGCTGGGCCCTCCTACATCAGTTATCAATCAACACAATCCCCCTCACCAGCCAGTCTATCTGGGCAATTCCTGAATTGAGATTCTATTCTTAGATGACCCTATACTGTGTCATGTTGACAATTAATGCTAAACCTCTATCTGAAAAATGGTAAAAGATGCAGCTTTGAGGAAGATGTGCTCAAAATGATGAAATCTAGAGTTCCCAAAGGTACAGGCCTGGTGAGAAGGAGATCCCAGCAGCCAGGGGTCAGAGAGATCTCTGCCAAGTGCGCACGGAAAGCACGCCCCTGCCCTGCCTGATCCAGGGACCAGGAACCCAGCATTGGAAACTCTATTCCCACCCGGCAGCTTTGGGGCACAAAACAGGGCTCAGACCATCTGCCACCTAGACCAACGGAGATCCAGGGACACAGACCAGATACAAGGGAAAGGCAAGAACATATCACTGACAACAAGATGGCAAGAGGAAAGCGAAAGAGTATATCCCAAGGAAACCAAGACAACCTGGAAACACCAGAACCCAGCTCTCCCATAACAGCAAACATTGGAATTCCAAATACTCCAGAAAAGGAAGACACAGACCTGAAATCATACCTCAAGATGCTGATAGAGATACTTAAACAAGAAAGGGAGGAAAAGCAAACAGAATCAGAAGCTTTTAAAGAAGAAACAAGAAAAACACTCAAAGAACTCAAAGAACTAGAGGAAAACAGAACCAAAGAAATAAAGGAATGGAAGAGGGAAATTAAAACAGAAATTGACACAATAAAGAAAACGCTAAAAGAGATAACCCTAGAGACAGAACACCAAAAAAAGAAATCAGGAGTCACAGAAGCAAGCATTTCCAATAGACTACAAGAAATGGAAGAGAGAATCTCGGGGGCTGAAGACAACATTGTAAACATAGACAAAATAGTCAGAGAAGATGCAAAAACCAAAAAGCTCCTAACCCAAAATGTCCAGGAGATTCAAGACACAATGAGAAGACCAAACCTAAGGATAATAGGAATAGAAGAGGGAGAAGAATATCAACTAAAAGGCACAGTAAATATCTTCAACAAAATTGTAGAAGAAAACTTCCCTACCCTTAAGAATGAGATGACCACGAGTATAAAAGAAGCTTTCAGAACTCCAAATAGGTTGGACCAGAAAAGAAATTCCTCCCGGCACATAATAGTCAAAACACCAAGTGCCCAAAGCAAAGAAAGAATACTAAAAACAGTAAGGGAAAAAGGTCAGGTAACTTATAAAGGCAGACCAATCAGAATCATACCCGATTTCTCAACAGAGACTATGAAAGCTAGAAGAGCTTGGACACACGTCATGCAGACCCTAAGAGAGCACAAGTGCCAGCCTAAGCTGCTATAACCAGCAAAACTATCAATCACCATAGACGGAGAGATGGAGATATTTCAAGGCAAATTTAAATTTACACAATATCTGACCACAAACGCAGCACTACAACAATTATAGGTAGAAAACCCAATATAATGAGGGAAAATACAGCCTAGTAAAAACAAGAAAACTCCTAAGCAAGAAAACTAAAAGAAGAAAGAGACACAGACAAACTCAACCTACAAAAGCAATAATAGCAGGAAACAGCAACCATTATTCCTTGATATCTATTAACATAAATGGACTCAACTCCCCAATAAAGAGACATAGGCTATCAGACTGGATACATAAACAAAATCCAGCATTTTGCTGCATACAGGAAACTCATTTCAGAGACAAAGACAGACACTATCTCAGAGTAAAAGGGTGGGAAAAAAACTTCCAAGCAAACAGCCCCAAGAAGCAAGCTGGAGTGGCTATTCTAATATAGAATAAAGTAATTTTCCAACCAAAAGTTATCAAAAAAGATAAGGAAGGACACTTTTTACTCATTATGTTGGAAATCTGTCAGGAGGAACTCTCAATCCTTAACATATATGCTCCAAATACAAAAGCACCCACATTCATAAAAGAAACCCTACTAAAGCTCAAAAAATAAATTTCACCCCACACAATAATAGTGGGAGACTTTAATTCCCCACTCTCACCAATGGACAGATCTGGGAAACAGAAACTGAACAAGGACACTGCAAAACTAGCAGGAAGTATGAACCAACTGGAATTAATAGATATGTACAGAGCATATCATCCTAAAGTAAAAGAATACACCTTCTTCTCAGCACCCCATGGCACCTTCTTGAACATTGACCACATAATTGGATACAGAAAGAGCCTCAATCTATATAAGAAGATTGAGATACTCCCATACATCCTCTCAGATCACCATGGTCTAAGGCTGGTCTTTAACAAGAACAAAAACAATAAAAAGCTCACATACACATGGAAACTAAACAACGCTCTGTTAAATGATAGCAGGGTCAAAGAAGAAATAAAGAAAGAAATTAAGGATTTTCTACAATTCAACGAAAACGAAAACACAACATACCCAAACCTATGGGATGCAATGAAAGCAGTACTGAGAGGAAAACTCATAGCCCTGAGTGCTTCCAAAAAGAAACTGGAGAGAGCATACATCAGCAAATTGACAGCACAACCAAAAGCTCTAGAACAAAAGGAAGCAGATACACCCAAGAGGAGTAGACGGCAAGAAATAATCAAAATTAGGGCAGAAATAGACCAAATAGAAACAAAAAGAACCATCGAAAGAATCAACAAAACCAAGAGCTGGTTCTTTGAGAAAATCAACAAGATTGATAAACCCCTAGCCAGACTAACTAGAGGGAAAAGAGAGAGTATACAAATTAACAAAATCAGAAAGGAAAGTGGAGACATAACAACTGAAACTGAGAAAATTCAAGAAATCATCAGATCCTACTACAAAAACCTATACTCCACAAAGTTGGAAAATTTGGAGGAAATGGATGAATTTCTAGATAGATACAAGATCCTAAAGTTAAACCAGGACCAGGTAAACCATCTAAATAATCTCATAACACCTAAAGAAATAGAAGAAGTCATCAAAAGCCTCCCAAACAAAAAAGCCCAGGTCCAGACAGGTTCAGTGCAGAATTTTATCAGAAATTTATTGCAGACATTAACACCAATACTCTCCAAACTATTCCACAAGATAGAATCAGATGGAATACTACCTAACTCATTTTTTGAGGCTACAATAACCCTCGTTCCTAAACCACACAAAGACCCTACAAGGAAAGAGAACTTCAGACCAATCTCACTTATGAACATTGATGCAAAAATACTCAACAAAATCCTTGCAAACCGGATCTTAGAACACATCAAAACGATCATTCATCATGACCAAGTAGGCTTCATCCCTGGGATGCAGGGAGGGTTTAATGTAAGGAAATCCATCAATGTAATCCACCATATAAACAAACTCAAAGATCAAAATCACATGGTCATCTCATTAGATCCTGAGAAAGCATTTGACAAAATTCAACACCAATTAATGTTAAAAGTCCTGGAAAGAACAGAAATCCAAAGTCCATACCTAAACATAATAAAAGCAATATACAGCAAACCAATAGCCAACATCAAACTTAACAGTGAGAAACATGAAACAATCCCACTAAAATCAGGCACTAGACAAGGCTGCCCACTCTCCTGCTACCTATTCAACATAGTACTGGAAGTCCTGGCTGGAGCAATTAGACAGCAAAAGGAAATCAAAGGGATACAAAGGAGCAGTAAACATTCAATGGAAAAAGGACAGCCTATTCAACAAATGGTGTTGGTCCAACTGGTACTCAGCATGCAGAAGAATGAAAATAGACCCTTTCTTATCTCCTTGTACAATGCTCAAGTGTAAGTGGATCAAAGTTCTCCACATTAAACCAGATACACTGAAAGTATTAGAAGAGAAAGTAGGGAAAACCTTAGAACACATAGGCACAGGAGAAAATTTCCTGAACAGAACACCAATGGCTCAAGCTCTAAGGTCAAAGATTAACAAATGGGACTTAATGAGATTGCAAAGTTTCTGTAAGGCTAAGGACATCGTCAAGAAAACAAAACGGCAACCAACAGAATGGGAAAAGATCTTTACCAACACCACATCAGATAGAGGCCTAATATCCAAGGTGTACAAGGAACTCAAAAAGGTAGACACCAGAGAACCAAATAACCCTATTAAAAATAGGGTACAGAGCTAAACAAAATGTTCTCAATTGAGGAATATCGAATGGCTGAGAAACATTTAAGGAAGTGCTTGACATCCTTAGCCATCAGGGAAATGCAAATCAAAACAACCCTGAGATTCCACCTCACACCAGTCAGATTGGCCAAGATCTAAAACTCAGATGACAGCAGATGCTGGCGAGGTTGCGGAGAAAGAAGAACACTACTCCACTGTTGGTGGGGTTGTAAGCTGATAAAACCACTCTGGAAATCAGTCTGGGGATTCCTCAGAAAATTGGACATAGTACTACCTGAAGACCCAGTTATTCCACTTCTGGGCATATACCCCAGAGACACTCCAATATACAACAAAGATACATGCGCCTCAATGTTCATAGCAGCTCTATTTATAATAGCCAGAAGCTAGAAATAACCCAGATGTCCTTCAGTAGATGAATGGATACAATAATTGTGGTACATTTACACAATGGAGTACTACTCGGCTATCAGAAACAATGGCCTAACGAAATTCTTAAGAAAATGGTTGCATCTGGAGAATATCATCCTGAGTGAGGTAACCCAGTCACAAAAGAACAGACATAATATGCAGTCACTGATATTGGGATGCTAACCCCAGAAAGCTCTGAACACCCCAGAAACAACTCACAGACTGTGTGAAGTTCAAGAAAAAAAGAAAAGAAAATAAAACAAACAAACAAAAAAATATTATACTCAATCCTTACACACCAAGAAAATGTTGACTAACTCTGGGTTACATCCTGTTTTACATGTACTTTTTGCTCAGTGTAACTAGTAAGACCTTAATGCAGAGTATCAAACCTTAAAAAAAAGAAAAAAAAAAAAGCCAAGCACTGACAAAAATATATTTGTATACATTTATGCAAAAATGTTTAAATTTTTTCTTTTATCTTTGTTTTTTAAAATAACGTTTAAAAAAACAAAAAAATGATGAAATCTAAATGAGCATGGAATCTAAATGAAGAACAACATTAAATACAGCCAATGAGATCACTGAGTGCTCGACCACTTCAAAGATAGCAGTTTCAGAGACAGGAAGTTGATCAGTGAAAAAAAAATGAAAATTGAGGAAAGGAAAGGAACTTTTAGAACAATTTGTATTGGTTTTCATATTGCTGAGATGGATACCCAAGGGCAGCAGCCTGAGGGTTAAAGAGTTTCTTTTGGCTTGGATGGAGGTTATAGTCTCTCACAATAGAGAAGGTATGACTTCTGAAAGCTACAGAAAGCTGCTCATGTTACATCTCCAGTTAGGAATTAGTTAGAGATGAATGTTGATGACTAGCTCACATTCTCTTTTTTGATAGTCAGACGGGAAGCCCAACCAATGGAAAGATATCACTTACCTCTAGGGTGGGTCTTTCCAGCTCAGTGAACCTAGTCTAAAGTTTCCTCACAGACATGCCTCCATATTTTTCTCCCTGATGACTCTAGATTCTGCCAAGTTGGCAGTTAAACCTTACTACTACCAAGTAGGAAGGGCACTTAAGACGGAGTTAGTTGAATCTGGAGAGGAAATGTTAAATGATTAGCATGGTCTTACCTCATTTATTCTTCTTTGGGAACCTCTGCACAAAACTGGGTTCTAAGGAAGCTATAGTTAGTGTTGCATACAGGATAAAATGAGTACAGGGCAGAAGCTATTCAGTGTCCTGAATGGCTATGGCAGCACTTGTCGGGTAATGTTCATTGTTTGTCCTGTGCTGTTAGACAGTCATGTTTAATGAATACAACCAGTATTTGATCTGTTTCCTTCATTTCTCCTCTTTTATGAGTAAGCATGAATCAACCCCATGACTATATATTTTTACTTGGGTCCTAACCTAATTTTCCCGAGATTCTTACTATCTCCTGGAAAGATAATAACATGATACTCTGGAGCCAGAGGAGGGAAGATCAATTTCAGTTTTGACTGAGCAACTGAGTGACACCACAGCTTAAAAACAGCAGCCCCTCAAATCAGTATTAACTCACACAGGACTTCCTCATTGTTTGTATTCAAAATGTGGTATATATACTTGAGATGGTTCATGGCCTCAGGAGACACAAAGTGTAGATATCAGACTGTAAGGGCAGGAAAATGAGGTTGAAGGCAGAGAATATTTGAAGGAAATCCAGTGATGTTCAAAATTTTCCCCCAGGGTGGATGGCACCTCTGGGTACCAAGAAGGCAACCTTGTAGGAAAGCCAGGGTCCAGTTGTTCTCAAAAAGAAGAGGAGATGTTTGCAGTACTTTTTTTTTTTATTACATGTCAGGATTTAGGGCAATCTCCATCAGAATCTCTTTTAGTACATGAGATCTGATGCAGCTAATGGACTATTGGAAGTGAAAATGACAGCATAGAGCATGAAAACATACTGCACACCTTTGAGAAGTCAATGAATTCTGAAAAGAAATGAGCTTTAGTATCTCTGTTATTTCCTACTTTAGGGTTTTTCCTTCCTTTTGAAGTAATGCATGAGAGATTAAATCATGAATTTTTGCTGTGAGCCTCAGAACTCTGGATGCTTAGAAGTATTAATTATTTAGGTTGTCAACACCTAAGAGGCAGCATAGCTGTTATATCACTCAAATTAAAGTACATAGCAGACCGTGTCCTGATGATTTGTAGAACCAAGAGTGCTCTGGCAGAGCTGAATACAGGAATACACCTAAGTTAGGATAAGAGATAACTTGCCTATATAAAATTAATAGGATATGTTGCAAGGTTTGTTTTCTGAAAGAAAAGACTAAATTCAAAGGTGCTTTTTCTTGGACCGTGTAAACCAACTTTATTTAATAAAGGGGAATAGGGGAACTTCTAAAATGATGTTCCCAGGTGTTTAAATAACTGTGATATGTGTTCTTGTATTTTGAACCTTTGAGATATGGTTAAGATGAGATTGGCTGAGTTATATTTTAGATGAAGACATTCTTTAAATATACAGCTCCAGTGCTGTTCTTTCAAGTGAAGTATGGGAGAAGTCAGACCAAGTTATTTGTCTATGAATTCAACTACAGTTGGGCATCTTCATGTGCAAGTTCCATATCATAGACTTAGCCAACCAAACGTAGAAATAGAAATGGGAAAGGTGTCCATTTGTAATGAAGCATATAGACCTCTTTGGATCATTATTTCCTGAATTTAATGATAATATAACAATTGGTTATATATCATTTACATTGTATTAGGTGTTACAAGTAATGTAGAAATGATGTAAAGTATATGGGAAGATGTATATGGTTTCTATGAAAATACTATATGTAAGGCCTTGGCTTTAGCAGTTGTTTTGATCTTGTCACTGCCCCTCCCCCTGACAGATCCAGAGGGACCACAAAGTACTTCTTACTGAAAAGGCTTTTTGCACTGTTTGTATTCTACACAGTTTTTGCTGGGAGATTACACTAATGAAAGCTACATTTTATTGGAAGAGACAAATATAAATGGGCAAAACTAGGCTTTTTTGACATTCTAGACCTCTTTATCCTCAGGCAAATGCATTCCTAAGAATTCTTTAGAGCCAATAACTCCTTATCTTCTCAAACCCCCCTTTTCTAAACATGTCTTCTGCTTTATTTAAATTATCAAACATTTCCCAAATGTTAAAATAGATTTATTGTTAATATTCGTAATTTATATGTCTTTTTTTTCTGTTTTTATTTAGGAAAAATTCCAGATTTACAACAAAATTGTAATTAATTCAACATTTTCCACAGTTGCTATATATCCATATAATTCTATATGGATAGATAATGTTTTGTTTATGTGGGCATTTATTTTTTATGTCTCTAAGATGACATTTTTACATACTCTGCATCACTTTATCCATATTTATGTGCATATCTGTCATACTTATATTTATATAATTGTTTGTTGGCTTATTTTATTTCAGTGACCTATTTAGTGTCTGTTTCACATAAAATAACATTTTGCCCAAAAGACCAGAAATCATGTCTTCTTTCAAGATGAAAGATATTTTCTTACATAGTCAACATAAAATTACTACTCAAGCAACAAACAGTGGTCGCAGGACTGTAAATCACTGGTAGAGGTCTCATCTGGAATGCACAAGGCCCAGAATTCGATGTGCAGCACCACAAAATAAAATCACCTAACTCTTGCTGCTTCAACTATGATATCTTCTGCCAATAACATTGTGTGTAAATTATTATTATTATTATTATTATTATTATTATTATTATTATTATTCAGAATCCAATGAAAGATCTTGCTTTCCATATTAATGTCAAGTCTCACTAGTTTCTTTCAGTCTCAAAATACTTTTCCAGGCAACTTTACTTGTTGAAAACCAGGTGTTTGTAGAGTGGTTTTTAATTGGTATCTACCTGCTTGCTTCCTTCTGTGTGTGTTCCTGCTAAATATTTTATGGAGAGTCACCATGTTAATGGCATGTAATATGCTTCAGTGAGCTATATCCAAGCTTACTTTAAGGGTCACTCTTCATTCTTCCCGGATCTCCTTCTGTTCTTTGGTTTCTACTGTTGATTGTACTGTGTCAAGAGTTCTGGCCCAGACTTCATCAGTGTTTTTTGAAATGTCTTTAACCATTTCCCACGTTTTTTCCTTTCGCTCCTTTCCATCACTGTATTCTCCCACCAGTCATAAAGGCAAGACTGAACTCTACATGTCAGCTGCTTCTGCCCCAACTCAGCCTTTTGTCAGCTACTACTTGAACACATATGCATACCGTCTCGATTGCTTTCTCTTTCTGCCTCCCTCCCTTTCAAAGTCATCTCCCAGGTGTTTCAAGTTACTTCGCAGATACGTAGGTTCTATTATTCTTTTCCTGGTCTAAGACCTGTTTGCCCACCAAAACCATGTTTTTCCTAACCTGAAATAGATTATCCTCGTGGCACACAATGGATCTTCCTTTGTAACTTCATCATGTACTATATAGTTTTGACTTGCATTTTATACATTACAGATAATTATTTGTATAACATTTCAAATATTGTCTCCCTTTCTGGCCTCCCCTTTGTAAATAATTATTTGCATTTCTTTCTCTTTGTAGAATGCCAAGGAACTTAAAGTCCATAAAGACAGTTCCAATTTCTTCATCTTTTTCTGTCCCAATTGATCACTCAAGGCAACAAACCTACAGTAAAGTTCTTGGTCTTGGAAATCCAGCACAAAACATATGTTTTAAATTATATGTGTGGGCATGTCTTGCTTGCATGTATATTTTTTGTGCACCATTCTCTGTTAAGCACTATTTTCCTGTGACAAAGCACCATGACAAAGGTGACTCTTATAAAGGAAATATTTCACTGGTGCTAGCTTATAGGCTTAGAGGTTTAGTCCATTGTCATTATGTTCAGAAGGGCAGCAGCATGCAGGCTTGGAGCTGGAGAGGTAGCTTAGACTTCTACATCTGGGTCCATAAGCAGCAGAGAGGGAGCCACGGGGCATAGTTAATCTTCTGAAACCTCAAAGCTCCCCCAGTGACACATTTACTGTAAAAAAGGCTATACCTTGTAATAGTGCCACTCCTTTTGGCCTATGTAGGCCATTTTTATTCAAACCACAACAGCTATATGCATGTCTGCTGCCTTCAGAGGCCAAAACAGAATTTCAGGGTTTCCTGAACTGGAGTTATGGACACTTGTGAGCTAAGAACCAGACATGGGTCCTTAGGAAGGCAGTCATTGCTTAAATGCCCATCCATTTCTCCAGCCCCAAGCACAATATATTTTTGTGTAGATGGGAGAAAGCTGTATCTTTGAGATATTTTAATTTGAGTGTCTTTTATCATAATTTATAGCTACCAATAATGAAGAATACATACATAACATATAGAAAACTGAAAGCAACTCTTTTCAGTTAGGCTATGAAACATAGTTCAACATAAATATACAGTATTAGAAAATTCCTATGCTTTTTCTATTGAAAAACTAGAAAGAATCAAGAAAGACAAGATATAATATAATGATATGAAGACAAAATCATTCCCCCAAATGGTGGGTATATTCCTTTTTTTAAAAGAACGTAGAACAATACAAGTTACAGGTAAGTAAACTATATCCCAATAGTTTTAAATGGAAGAGACTTTATGTCATAAAATCCCTCTCACTAGATCAATTTTGAAAATCAACTCACTTTTCCTAAGTGGGTCAGTGCTGTAAGTGTATTCAGTAACTAGTCATGACATGGTGACTGTGTGTTCACCTTTCCCTTTTGTAAGAAAAATAATAATTTGCTGATGCACAGTTCCATGTTTTAAAAAAATAATTTGTCTATATACAGTCCTTTGTAAACCTTAGCTTCAAATAAATCCAGATAATATTAATAACTCAAAAAAAAGAATTTTTAGGCATGTTCATGAGAAGATGAGATAGATGAAGAAAAAAATAGTAGTTAAAAAGGCTTGTCCAGGCTGTGGCTATTATAATTACAACATTCTGCATTGTCTTTTATAGTTACATAGTGTATTATTAGGCAAACTGTACATTTTGCTATCTTACTGGGCTGGCAAATTAAAACAAAGCATAGCGTTAATTTTTTTTTTTTACCTTTACTTGAAATTTTATATGTATTTACCATTATTTATGGGGGTCCCATATTATAATTCGGGTTACATATATAACATTCCATGATAGTGATCAAGTTGTAATCAGCATTTTTTTCCTTCAGTCCTATTCTTATATGTTGAGAATCAGTGACAGTTATTGCAAATAACCACAAAAAATTCAAATTGGGTGTTTCTTGTTTGTATCTGTTAGTCTGCTATAGTTGTACAGGAGCTCAGTGGAACCTCAGCCTTGGCTGTGATTTGAGTTCACCAGTGCTCAAGTTGTCTCCCCTCCCCCATAGGTCAGCAGGCTACCTGCACCATGTGTTTCTTCTGGCACATAAACAATAAGTGAATGCAACAACTCACAAGCAATCTAAACTTCTCCATATGTTATATCCATTAACGTCCCATTCACCATAACAGGGCTTATGGCCAAGTCAACATTCTTGGACCACAGAAGAGCTCTCCTCTCAGCCTTTGATCACTCTGTGGATGCTGGTAAACTTCTTGCTGTCCTTTGAGCAAACCAAACACACTGGTCTTCTAGGACCTTTGTAAAGTTCCTCTTCCTTTGTCTGTTGCTTTATTTCCTTATATATCTATGTGATTCATATCTTTAAGTTCTTAGTACTTCGGCTCAGGTGTGTCTCACTCTTGTCTTAGTATCCATCACTTCTTTGTACACATACATAATTGGCAGGGGCCTCAAAGAGGGTATTGGATCTCCTGCAGCTATAGTTACAGGTGGTTGGGAGCTACTAACATAAAAGAATTTTGATCATATTCAGTATCACCCTTCTATTTTCTCTCCTTTCCCCTCCTCTTCCCTGTGAGTGGTGTTACTTTATATCCAGGTTCCATTTAACTGTTTCACTATTCACTATAATCAGATATAGAATCTATTAGATGCTAAAATACCTTTCAGTTAGCCTATTTGCTCTTTTTATCTGCCTATATGTGACAAATCTGATTTCAGTTCTTACAAAGAGTTAAGGGAGGCCATCTGAGAAATTTGAAAAACCCGAGAAAACAGATTATAGTTGTTCTTATGTAACTTAAGATATATCATGTGTTCTAAAAATATTACAATGGTTATTAGATCAATATCTGATTACATGCATAGCTTCCTACATTCAAACTCCGTACATTCAAACTCCAACGCCCCCAAAATATTTGAATGGATACAATTATCATTATCACAAAAGCTTCCTATTAAAACAAGCCAATTTTGCATTTGAATTTAGATACTTCTTTTTGAGACAGAGGATAGCTTACCTGTAAAGATGAACTTAGCTGACACCATTAGCTTATCCTTTACAGTTTAATCCTTGAAGTCATTCAGGAACAGTACTGCCAGTCATCATTGAACTATACCAGGGTCTTACAATGAAGTTCCAAGAACTCGGGTATGATATAATTAAACTATCAGATATATTGACATGATGCTGAGTGTTTCTGCTAGTTATGATTTAATCTGTAAGACATACTGTCAGGAACATGGTCTTGCTGCCATTAAAAATGCCACGTTTCCCAGTTCAACCAAAATTTGCATCAGCAATGGAACAAAAATGTAATTGGCCCTGCAACTGGTCAGGGTTGTGTTTCTTCGAGTAATATATCATTTGTTCCATGATAGTAGGTGTTTAACTTAAATTTATTAAGAACAAATGATCTAGAAATACGAAATGCCACTTTTTTTCTGTTCTGAAGACAGGAACTTAAAACGTGTGTGCATACATGTGTGTGTCTATGTGTTCACACATGTGTGCTTGCCTGTAGAGAGAAGACAGGAAGGAAGAGGAAGCTAGTCTCTTGCTTCATTGTGAACTTCATTCTTCATGGTGTTTTCCTGTGCTTAGGGTTTCAATGGGATTTGCTCTGGCACCGGACTCACAGAATCAGGCTTTGTTTTATCCACCCCAGCTTCTTAGCCCTCCATTCTAGAAATGCCATGCAGACTCACGTCCACCCAGATGATGATTTGTCTTAGCAATGAATCTTTCTACTTGTACCTTAAAAGCAAGTTTGAAAATGCAGGAATAAATACAGGATTAGAATCTTAGCCGAAAATCCAAGCCTGGCATAGACCAACGGAAATGAAAAGAATATGTAAATCATTTAATCACTACCTCCCTAGTCATTTCCCAGTCACGTGTGAACATGAGCTTGTCCTTAATCCCGTTCATTATTTCTGACTTGCTTGAACAAGGTCTTGCTTTCAAAGTAACAATGTTCTTAACAAACAGAGCTTAGGAAGAAGTTATTTTCATGATTAGGAGATTGATTATCATGAAAAACAACTTTCAAAGTACCTTCAGAATTCAAGTTAGTTTGGTTTGCCCCCGATAAAACTTCCCATTACTCAAAATACTGGGTAAGGAGAGACGCAGATGCTCACACTGTATACACATTCCCAGTTCAATGTAAGTTCATCAGCATTCTGTCTAGGGTGTACTCATGTGAGCGTTCATTAGTTCATGTACAATGTTTATTCCTTCTTATTACACTTGACTTTAATGCTACTTCATTAATGTTGTTTTTAAATGTGGAAAAAATGAAAAACCCCAGTCCCTCCTGTCTTAGTATCTTTATGGAGTAAATCCTATCTGCCACGTCCTTGTTGTTCTTTTGTGCCGAGGAAACAGGCTGAAAGTGTGTGATAACGATTGTCTCATCTCAAAGGAAAGTTTCCCATGTGTGAATTGGTTTCAAGAAAAGATGTTTTAGTAACTTTATGTTAACTTCTGAGATGAACACAAATTTTCTTCCCCAAGAATAATAACATAGGTCAATTACTATGTAGATTTCCATGCATTAAGGAAGAAGTCCCTAAGTATGAATCTTGAGGAGTTGCTTGAGCAGTTTTTTGTTATGATATTCATGAGCAAGTAAAATGAACATACAGTGGTTTGTAAAATGTTATTGTGACCCTTTTCTGTGTCTGCTTTTGGCAGAAATGTGATGGCCCTTCCTTGTTTTTTCTTTCACTAAGGTGAGGAAGATCTTCTGAGTCCTCCCCAGGACACAAGCACAGGGTTAGAAGAAGTGATGGAGCAACTCAACAACTCCTTCCCTAGTTCAAGAGGTAAGGTCCTGTAGGGATTCAGACCTCACCATTCCTCTCCATTCTAACTGATGTTATTGTCTATTGGAAGCCAACATACACTGACAGAATGCCGGTTTGGGTTCATGGTAAGATTTTATTTTTGGTGTAGATTCCCAGCTTAGTGTATTTTGAGGTCAAATACCGGTGTGTTCAAATTGTTTCTAGAAGAATCCCATTTGTACTTCTAAAGTGTTTTACTTGGTTCACATGTTGGTTGAAGAGTTAATTATGTGGTAACGTTTATTTAAGAACAGTTACTATGTGACTTCCACAGATGATAAAATTAGTGCTGTATGTCCCCTGTGCCAGGGATGTAAGGCTACAGTATGCCACAGAGAGACCCAGAAAATGCCTACAAAGTGGTAGCTGTAAGGATTCTGACTTGCAATCGGATATTCTTTGTGTTTGAAACTTGTATCATACCCCATCGTTTTAATATCAGGATAATTAGATCACCATAGGTAAGGTTATCGGCTTTTCACTTCCTTGTTAAAAGAAAAAAAGAAAAGGCATTCTCTTTTCTATCACATGGATCTTGTACATTATTGCACCCCATATAAAAGCAGGACTTTGGGAAACAATTTGCCTGTATGAGCCACAAGCATTTTGCTTTATCCAAAGAGTTATTTTATTGCTCTTGATATGGTTTATTATCTGACACAGTCACTGAACCTCCCCCCAGTCCCCTGTCAACCTGTAAAAAATTAACCAGTTACAGTCACCTGTGAGCTGATAGGAGGAAAGCGTAAAGAAGCAAAATGGAGAAAACAGAAAGCTCTGCGGCCAGTGATTAGCTTCCCTGATGGGCAGCATAGGAGGGAGGGGTGATGGAAAAATCTGAGGCTTGTGCTTATCTCCAAAAGGGGATGTAACAAGGAGAGTGAGCTTGAGTAGTGTGTTTTCCCTGTCTTTTTGTTCAGTGTCAGTTACCAGTGGCCATTTCCTAGCTATTTAATGTATGAGTGAAGGTTGTGTAGTTCACATGTAAAGCAATAAGGTTCTAGTAGAGTGTTGCTAAGGAACCATCAGGGATGCTGATTTTAAATGTCTGTACCAACCATCTTTTCAATACTGAACACTACAGATTGATTTTTAGCAGATAGAAACTCTTACCTTTCTAGCACTAACTCCTTGCCCTACCCTCATCCTAACTTTATTAGATATCTCCTTCTCTTAGATGTCATTATTTAGAACAAGAAGACCATATGCAAGCTTAGTAGCAAATAAAATGCTTTCCCTCTACTAGTATCATTTTGTCCTTCCAGACTGGGCTAGTGTCCACTGTGTAGCAGAGAGAGTATTAGAAATACAAAGGAAGAACAAGTTTTTGGCCTTTAAAGACCTCATGGTTCCCAACATGAGGCAATAATATGATTTCTATAGTGAAAATATATTTTCCATGAGTGAATACACATTCTGTTTCTTAGGAAGGAATTAGACTTGTGTCGAAGTTTCTTCTTCAATGTTGCATAGTAGTTAGAAGTGTCAGGACTTTCAGCATCTACCATACATTTTATCACCCCTTCCCTTTTCCTTAAAGGTCATAGGCATGTTTCCTCTCAGCTTCCTGAACTGCTGACTCATTTCTATGCTCTGTGAGGGGTTATGGGCTACTCTGTTTGTAGGCTGGATATCTCTTCCACATCTGTCTGGATAGTAGAAAGGACAGCCACAGGACTCCTGCCCAGTTTCACTCTAATTAACTTGACAATGAAATTCTTTGCACTGGCTAACTGCACTTCACTTCTAGAGTCCTTGAACGTAGACTAAGTGTAGAAGGAATTTTCCAAGACATTAGTAGTATAGCTTCCCTACTGTAGTGTTTGAAGTTCACAGGGCTAATGTATCATTTTACTAGTTTTAGTTTTATTTCACTTGTTTGGGACCTTGGGAAAGTCTGTTCAGGCAGCATCGATAATATTATTAAATTAATGAAGACAGTGATCCCCTAACTGCTGATGTGAGTGCTCTGATATAGAAGAAAGTGGCCTTATCAGATATTTGTCCCATTGACTATGTTTTTATTTAATCATAGCCTAATGGCTTGAGAAAATTAACTGATTCTAGAAAAACAAACTAACACCACATTGTAAAACAGTAAATAGCTAATCTCAGAATATTTTGACTAGATGTGTGTGCAAGCATGTGAGTGTGTGTATGCATATGCCTGTGCGTGTGTGTGTGTGTGTGTGTGTGTGTGTGTGTGTGTGTGTGTGTGTGTGTGTGTGTATGCTGTATGAGTATTATGTGCCTGTGCCTGAAGGCCAGCAGCTGGCATCAGGTGTCTTCCTCTATCTTTTTTTCATCTTATTTTTGAAACAGTTTTTTTTTCTTTTTGCTGAACCCAGGATCATTGTTTCAGCTAGACTAGAGGCAAGCAAGCTACCTGGGTTCACCTGTCTACCCTGCCTCCCCCAGCACTGAGCTTATAGATGCACACTGCTATACCTAGCTTTTACATGGGTGCTAGGAACCCAAACTCAGGTTCATTCAGCAAGCACTGTGCCCATTGAACTGTTTCCCCAGCCCTTTAGCTTCGTTTTCTATGATCTACAACCTTGTATTTTTATGTTTGCTTCCCCCTAACTTGGATATTATTATAGGACTCAATTGTTTTAGAATAGTTTATTTGTAACTAAAAACATAATTTGAAAAGTCTCTCTCTCTCTCTCTCTCTCTCTCTCTCTCTCTCTCTCTCTTTGTGTGTGTGTGTGTGTGTGTGTGTGTGTGTGTGTATGTGTGTACACTTGAGCTTGTGTTTGTTTTGTCTGTGTAAATAGAAACAGCTGAATAAGGCAGAGACAGCTTACCATTTGGTCCATATGTTAGGTTGATATTAAGGAGACGTTCTAGGGAACCTTAAATCTTGGGACTAAAGACTCCCAAATCAAAGACCTTTATAAGGTCATCCAACAGTCTTTGATATTCACAACAGTGACCATCAGTTTGATTTAACTATTTATTGTGCATGTTTTCTCATGAACTGGAATACCTAAAACATGTATCATAGAGGTATTTACTCACGGCGGATTTATACAACATATTTATAATCACATGCACATACAAATATCAGAACAATTTTTTCTGAAGCAGTACCTTTTATACTACATGTAATGTCTGCTGTTTCTGTTTAATTTATTCAGGAACAAAATGTTGGTTACAACCTGATAAATTGATTCGATGACCCAGTGTTACAAGGTTTTCTTATCTATCTTGTGTGAGTTTTCCTTGCCCCATGTATGTATCTTTTAAAAATAAATTAATTTCTTAGCATACAAGTTTCTGCCAAAACTGAGCTAATGTTTGAGAGGACTTGGTAGTCTTCCTCTGACTCATTTGTTTATGCTCCTTTCATTGTATTACCAAAAACAAATGAAGTTCCTGGTTGATACAGCTATTTCAGACAGCTGTTTCAGTAACTGAAAACAGATGCTAGAGCCAGGGGTCTGACATTTAGTGGAAATGTGTTATTAAATACCACCTCATGGTTTGTTTTACCCAGCCAGTTAATTTCCAACAGAGGAAAAGCTTTACTGTAGAAAGAAATTAAAACTGTCATAAATTTAGAAAATAAACAGACAAAGTATGTTACTGTATGCCTTGAATTTACAACATCTGTGCAACCCCTAAACCTGGACCAGAAGGTCTCTAAACTTAACCTTTCATTTCCAGAGTGCTTAGAAGCACACAGAAGTTAGGTTCCTTTCTCATGGCCGTTCAACAGGTTAATTAGGCCTCTGATATTATCTATATCTTGGCTAAGCTGTTATTGAGATTAATAAATACAGCATGCTTCTCCACTTAGTGCTGAGCGGTGGCCATTCTTATTGTGAATATTAGGCAGTATAGCATGCAGCACACCCAAGGTGCACATGTCTGCACATTTAAGTCTGTGATTGTATCTTTCCTCATTAGCCTTTAGTGATAGTTAAAGTACTCAGTGTAGATTAGCCAGTTTCTGTCTAATCTGTTTATCTATATATGATCTGCCCCTTGTTAAGTGTATGTCAACATTGAATTATAGCATAAAATAGACATTTCGTACACCAAAACAATGACTTACCATTATTGCATAGAAACACTACATGAGTAGAAAAAGACATATACATCATTTAAGATTAGCATGTTAAGTGCCTTTTTCATGTATCTCTGATCATTTAGTGGTCTTCAAATGTAGATTTCTGTGTACAAGTATGCACATTGATGAAATGGGTGCTTTCTAAAATAAAGTGCTCCCTTATACAGATTAATAAATAATATCATAAAACACAAGCTTAGTGAATGAGACAATATTTGAGGATTTCTCCGACCTCTGAAATTTCGTGCTTATTGGTGTGTCCCTCAGGATACCATCACTAACAGCCAATGGTATTTTCTCCTTTCCGTTCCACTGCTATACAAATAAGCTCACACTCTGTCAAATGCCCCAGAATAATCAAACTTACAAACAGCTTTTTGAACCTTGCTATTTTTTAATATTGAAATCTTCTTTTATAGCTCTTTTATGGGCATGAAATAACACATAAAGCAAAATAGAAGGTGTAGGTCATTGCTGGAGCACATGCTCAGCATAAACAATGGCCTGAGTTCAGTCCCCAGGATTAAAAGCAAACAGACAAAAAGGTGGCCAGAATCTGGAGAAATAGCTCAGCAGTTAAGACCATTGGCTTCTTTTCTAGAGAATTTGGGCTTGGTTCTCAGCCCCTCACAATATGGTGACTCACAATCTTTTGTAATGCCAGTTTCAGGGGGATCAGATACCCTCTTCTGGCCTCTGCTGACACCAGATATGCATGTAGTACACAAAATACAATTTTTAAAAGTCAGGCAGAAGCATAATATACCACGACCACCCAGCAAGCACCAGTGTTTCCTATACACATCCACAAAGGGTATGTAAATTACCCATTTATACTGGAGACCCACAATCTACAAATTTTGAGCCCTGTCAAGCCCACTACTGTTTATAGGAATGAAGGTTATTGGAACATAGCCACATGTATTCTTTTGTGTAGAATTCATGGGTTCTCTAAAAGCAGATCAGTAGTTACCAAGTTGCTACAGTAACTATTTGGCTCATGAATCTGAAAGCATTTACCACCTGGTCCTTTGCAGAGAAGTTTTGGTCAGCCTTGCTTTGCACTTTTATCTTGTGTCCATTCCGACTCCTTACATGTACACACCTGCAAGCTACATGGCTGCTCAGCAAAGCTGTGGGAATGCATTGTTTTGTGCATTTATATCTGTATACCAGAAAGCCTGCATGTTCAAAGAAGTACAGCAATTTGAATCATGTTTGAGTAGTAGTAAAATAGAAACATCAAAATGATTATCAACCTTAAATCCTGACTCTTAGCTTTTTCTTAAACCACTAGCAAGCTAAGAAAGCTGAAGGCACTTAGAAGACAATAATTTTTTCCCAATTCTTTCTCTGAAACTTTGAGTTCCAGTCAATAATCTTAAATTCTTGTTTCCTCAGGAAACTAGACTTCCCCAGACCCAACCAAGCTCACTTCCCCAAACAGTTCTCTTTTCTCTTGATTCATTTCCTGATAACATGCCAGAAGAGCACCCTAACTGAAAATCTATGGAAACATTCTAAAGGACATATTTATGAAATAAAAACTTCAAGTAGATATATACTTGCATTTTAAAATGTTGCAACCTAGTGATTTGTATTTTGTCAGTAAGGAACTATCTTTAGTATAGTAGAAAACATTGATTTCTAGCTGGAGAAAAAGGGCCTTTTCTTTTGTAGACTATTTGTGATCCTATGGATAACCAAGTGTCAAGGGATGATGTGTAAAGAAATTAAGGTTTTATACAATATGATTTCTGAAAAAGTACCCAGGACAGATCAAATACCGATTACGGCATCATTTTCGGCAATAACCAGTTGACAATGACTTGAATATAGCTCAGTAAAAAAATTAATAAATATCTATAACCTTGCTCACAAAAAAATTTTGAAAGTAAATCATATAGTTTTCTTACAACTCTGTCTTTGCTACCGTTCTGAAGTGTAAAAATAAACCAAAGAACTATCAGTCTTTGGAATCAAACCTCTAAAGCAGCAGTTCTCAACCTGTGGGTAGCAAGCAAATTCTTTGGGAGTCAGAAGATCCTTTCACAGAAGTTGCGTGCATATCAGATATCCTGCACATCATATATTGACATTATGATTTATAACAGTAGCAAAATTACAATTAGGAAGTAATAACAAAATACTTTTGTGGTTGGGATCTCTACAACAGGAGGAACTGTGTTAAGGGGTTGCAGCATTAAGAACCATGAGAACCACTACATAGGTAGGACTCATATCCAGACTACTTAAAACACAGAAAAGACTCTTGACCATGTCTTCTACTTAGTTGTCTGCCAATTCAATAAAACACTAACCAAAAGTGACTTGCATGAATAAAGGGTTTATTTATACTTTATAGTGTATAGTCAGTGGATGTCAGCACAGAAATCTAGAGAGAGGAGCTGAAGTCAAAACCCTAGAGGAAAACTGGTTAATGACTTTCTTCCAAGCTCACATTCACCTACTATTCTGACACACCTTGGGCTCACCTGCCTAAGGATAGTACCACCTACACTGAGCTGGACCCTCCAACAGTAGTTTCCATCAATCAATAAAATGCCCGATAAAACTGCTGGCAAGACAGTCCTGTGGAGGTTCCCTCTTCCCAGGAATTTCAAGCTGACAATCAAGATTGATTCAGTTTCATCAACACTGATAAAATACCAGGAGCATTTTAGGTAGAACACATAAAAAAATCTGAAAGCAGAGATGTGGGTCCTATCCTTCAGAAGCCTACAGCCTTAGGGAAAAAAATTGATTCTTCTGCTGGACAATAGAGCTCAGAAGGATAAAGATTCTTAACATTTTTTAAAAGAAAACTCTTGGCAGAGAGTCCAAAAGAAAAAGTAATTTGTACTAGGTTTTTTTGAGCCATAAAATATGAAATGATATTCATGCCTATCTCCCTGTTGTCTGTGTGTTTGCTTCTGGTAACGCACACTACTGAGGAATGTGTATACACTTTTTTCTCTTGTTCCTGGCTGGAGAAACAACATGAACGAATAGTTTTACATGGCCAAATTTCAGTTACTACAACCTTTAAATCTCTGACCTTCTTGGTAAAATTTAGAAGGAAAAAAAGAATGAAGAGAAGTTTCACTTACAAAAACCTTTACGTGTTCAGCACAAGTTTGAGGCCTTAAATGTGAGTTGTTAACAGTTCCATTTCCAGCTCCATATCTACATTCTAGAGTAGTGATTTTGGAATTGGAGATATTTAGTTGGCGAGCCACTGAGAATGGGAACCACTTATCACAGTGAATTGGGGTGTGTGTGGGGGGGGGGATAATGCTGAATAGGATCTTTCACAGCTGTTGGTTTTGTCTGCTCAACATGGAAATTTCATGTAAGACTGTGCAAGGACTTCTCCCACAGCTAGAATCAAAAGGCTTTTTTACATCCCGAACACAACATGAAATGGGATGTCCAATTGTGAATTTCATTATGGGATATTTTCTTACTGGAGTTTGTTTACAAAACATAGGTATAATTATATACAGACATGGGGTTCTATAAAGCAAGAATATTCTTTAGCCACCAATTCTCAATACTCAGTTCTCAATACTTGTTCAGTTAAAAGGAGGAGACTGAAAGGTTACTCTTAGATCTCACCCTGTTGTTTGCCCATTTAGTGTGCCTTAACCCTTCCTCTCTTTCTGTTCCTCACAAACTGGCCCCATCAGGACATACTCATCCTCTAGAAGACAGGACAAACTATTCCCTAGGGTATAGAGCCCATGTTCTCTGTGGGGTTCTGCTTTGACACACAATCAGCAACTTTTGATGTTTTAATATTCCCATTGTCAAGTCAAGAGATTATGAGACTGTTGAATGCCAAGCTTGATATTCTCTTATAGCTGCCCTTGAAAACAATGGCCCCATTTGTCAATTTCCTACTCTATGTGATTTTCATCCAGTTTAATGTGTAAAATTTATGGATGCTACAAATGATGTCTTTTGGGTCCTGTTATTTGTTTACACTGATTTTAAGTGTATGTAAAGGTTATTTGACTAGATGTTCTGTTGAATTTTTTTGTTTATTTTTTTTCTCTAAGGGAGTAAATGAATTGTCACCTCAATATCTGTTTTCAAATCTTTGGAAAAGAACCAAATTTGTATAAAACTGTATATTTATGCATGTTTGATTTTTCCTATCTGATCTATCTGCCTCTTCCTCTCTCTATTATTAAAGGAAGAAATGCCCCTGGAAAGCCAATGAGAGAGGTTAGTGAGACTCGGGCTCACAGCCATGGCTTCTGTCTGTCTCATACTGCTTTCTGTGTCTGGCCTTTGTGTAAGAATTGTGTGTGTGCGCACGCGCATGTGTGTATTACACATTCTGTCATGGAACTGGAGTCTCTCAAATATGGCAATTCTTTCTAGTCCCTAGGTTGGAACTTTGCAGTTCACATCTGTTGTCATCTGCAACACAAACAGAATGTTCAAAATAAGTTTCACCTTGAACAGTATTGATGAGACATTAAGCTTCCTTCCATTTTCAGAACCTGAGCATTTTCTGCCAGGGTCTTTGGGTTTATTCTTCTGAGATGATTACTTCCTTTTATTTTGTTTTGCTTTCCCTTTCTTTTCTTGGCTCCTACATTCCTTCATTTTGATTTTAGCTAAGATTTGTTTGAGCATGTATTGTGTTCCAAGCACTGTTGTGGGCAATTGCCATTTCTTTTCCTATCACATAATCTTCATGACAAACCCATGAGGTAGGTATTCTTCTGAATTCTGTTTTCCACACTTAAGGTAACTAAATCAAGGAGTGTGCAAGCAAAGTGCTCAGAGTGGCAGAGCCAAGGGAGGAATCCAGGAAGCCTGGTTTCTAAGCTGAATTAGTAGCCCCGGTGCTGGGAAGGCTTCATTGTTTCAACATGCCCTTTAGAAGACTTGCTTTTTTGTTGGCATTTGGATCCAAACAGAATAGTAACCCATTACGTTAAAAAATATGTTGGGGTTTTAATGTGTTTTTTCAATGTCTTTTAAAGGGTAAAAATGAGTAGGATGTGGTGTTAACATTGAATATACTTTGAGTGTTTGCAGTGAAAGCTGCTTCATCTTATTCTATTATCTGAACACTGACCTACTTAAGTGATCGCTAGGTGACAGTGTTGTTAAGTGTCTGTCCAAGTGGAATAAGATGGCCATAAGCATGGTCTGCATTCTTAGCACAGAGATAGACAGGTAAACACTGATACATTTAAACATCAGTAGTCATGGGCCTGGAGAGATGACTCAGCAATTAAGTGTTCTTGCATAGGACCCACATTCACTTCCCAGTACTGTTATTGGTAGGCCCAAACCCACCTGTAACTCCATCTCCAGGGGATCCAATAAACCTCCATTGGCACCTACAAATACCACCTCTCTCAAGTACACATTGTTGAAAACATTAGAAAACAGTATAAATCTTAAAAAAAACCTGAGTATTTATACTAGAAATTCTGCCAATTCTATGCAATTATAATAAATTTTGTGGTTCTCAGTGTGTCTGCACTAATGTTCTTTTGAAAAAAGAGAATTCCAGGGAGGGAATAGTACCTTGGAGAAAAAGTTTAGAAAATTTGAATCAGTGATGCACTGAATGTTCCTGACTCTTGGTTAATCTTAATGGTAAGTGCTCACCTTAAATTTTAACATTGTTTTGTGGGGAAAAAATGTATCCTAACATTGAGTCCCTTGAACATGTTTTATCTGTGAATAAATATTTTTAAATATTTTTAAATAGATTGAATTGAATCAGTGACTAATACCTGAGATGCGCTCCCAGATGTCAGTGTCACAACCATAATGACATATATAGCTATGAAAGTGCCCTAAACTCATATTAAGGCCGAATATTTTATTTTCAGAGATGAAATTGCAGAGAGGAAAAGATAAGCCTATTTCAATGCAGTTTTCTGGCTTTTCTTTGACCAATTAAATGCTAACCATTTATTTGGGAATTGTATTTAAAAAAGAAAAAAAAAAAAAGAGTGCCAGATTGCTATTGAGGTCTTGGATCTTTGCCAGAAAGTCTCAATTCCAATCACTGTGGAAAACAACTCCCTTAGGCAGTGATGGCGTGTGAGACTAAATGTGTTGCAGTTAGTGCCAACTTGGAAATACATAAAACTGTCCTAATGTGCAGTGCATGGTGCCATTGTGTTCTATAATCCTTGCTTAAGAACAGATTCAATTAATACTTTCTGTAGACTTTTTTTTGTCACACTGTACCCGAAGCCCCATTGCTATTTCCTGAATCCTGGCTACTTTTGGATCTCTTGTATTTATAGTATGCTATCTGAATGTTATCTTTAGATTTTGTCAAGTAAAGTTAATGACCTCACTGTTCCCTCTCTTAAGATAATATAACACGACACATAGAAGTTTATGTCCTACATCTTTGTTTTATCCCTTCAGTGGATTGAGGTTTAATGCTTTGGGTCAATATTTTGTGAAAGACAATGAATTAGATTTTAGTTTGCTTGCTTTCTGTAGCCAGTAAAACTTCCATAAAATTACAATAATTATTCTAGTGAAATGGGTACTGACTGTATTACCAAATATAATGCCATACATATAGCAAGCCATGTCTAAAACTTTTTTATAGCATAAGGATTATTATAAAGACTCTTACCATCACTGAATGAACAGCCTAAGCAGATTGAAGCAACCCAATATTTATGCTAGTTTGTATAATATATTAGGAATAAAACCTTACTTTCTGTTGACAAGGTTTTGAATAGCAGATACTCCCTGTAACTAATACTTCAAGATAGTCAAGTGTTTCTTCTAGATAATAACTGAACTCTATATTAAAGACTAGAAATATCTCTTGGGGGATATAGACTATCAGTACACTTATTTAGTTTACTACCTTTTAAATTGCAGTATATAATCCCTAACCAATAGCCATAAAAGGTTAGTTTTATCTGCAAATTGATAAGAAAAACCAACAACAGGTATTCCCTGTTATGTTTATATTTAAAAATATAGTATCTAGCTACTAGGTAGCATCCTAGAGTCAGATATGGTTAGAACCATATTCACTGACAGGTTATTAGAATATTTCTTATTGGCTTTGGTAAGCTTGCTAATAATCCAGAAGTTGCATTTACTCCATCCACTTTCAAGTATGTATGAGTGATTGTGCAGATCACCCAGAGCTGCTGTACAGTGAAAAGTAGATACGGGGAACCACCCCGACACCAGCCTCTGAATATCACATTTATATTTGTATTCTGAGATCCACAGAACAACAAAGGATCCCACTATGATTTCCTGACTTTGTTTTCATTTGTTGTTGTTGTTTTTTTTTTAAATATGGGATCTCATTGTGTAACCCAATAGTGGCCTTGAATTTGACTCTTCCTGAGTTCTGGGATTACAGGCATACACTAGTATAACTGGATGTCATATATATATATAAAATCTTCAAAGATGATTTCAGTTTTTTACTGTCAGAACATTGGTCCATTTTATGGATAGTACATATGCTCTGTTAAACACTTTAGTATTTGAAATCTCAACCAAAATCCAAATTAACTTTTAAAACACAATTAGCTCTCAATGAAATTATCTGCAGTAATAAAACTCAAAGAGATTTACAAACTTAGCCATCTAATATAAATAGGTCAATGTCATTAAACATTTAATAAATCTTGAATTGATCTGATACCATTACTATGTAAGTGCTTGCCCATCAATCTTCTAATTCTACCACAGGTTATTTAACAGTTGTATCTCTTGAAATAAATATTAAGACTTATACATGTTCTGGTTTATCTTTAAATTGTATTGGGATTTTAGCAATTATGAGACTCTGTTAAGTTGATACATGGTAAGGAAGTAATGGCCTAATAAAGTATCTCATTTCCAAGAGCAATACTTAGAAAAGAGAATTATTTACCAGGGGTGAAGAATTAAAGGAAGACTCATAAAATATGGGACCAAAAAGAGAGCTGTAGAAAACATCTCAGATTATTTTACTCCAGATGTTAGTTTTGCTAGAGTACCCACAGATATTATGTTCTTGATTCCATGTTGGAGAATAAGTACCAGGTCATGCCATATTATTATGAAAAGGCTATTTTGATAGTTAACCCTCATTTAGTAGTTGAGCAAAAATGGATTCTCAGGAACTCCAAACCTTTGTACTACACATAGGTCATATTATAATTAGACTTCAAAGTAATTTGGAGCATAAAGTGGTTTTTATTCTGAAGCTTTCTAATTTATATGTGAGCAGTGTACAAAAAGGTCAAATCAAGAATTTAGCCTAAGTAAAAGCAGAAAGAAAATAGTCATGTCCACCATAGCATAGTTATTCTTCATGGGCTTGAAACAGCAAGTAAGTGACAATTTTATGTGATAGTCTCTGAAGTCCTTTTGTTAGGAAGATGAATGCATCAATTTACGTTTTTCCCCATCAAACAATACCATGCTGATTCAGCATTAAGCTAATACCAACACCATGCAATGCTTCATTAACAAGGCTTTGCTTCTTGCTGGAAATGGGTTAAAATGGACTGTGTTCTGTATACCATTAATGCAGCTTCTGTGTTGTCTTTTCCTGACATGGTCATGACTCTCCGTAGTGGCAAGCAGGGGCACAATACCTGCACACTGTGTAAACTCTTTCTTTCTCTTTGTTTTCCAGGACACAATGTAGGAAGCCTTTTCCACATGGCAGATGATTTGGGCAGAGCGATGGAGTCCTTAGTTTCAGTCATGACAGATGAAGAAGGAGCAGAATAAATGTTTTACAACTCCTGATTCCCGCATGGTTTTTATAATATTCGTACAACAAAGAGGATTAGACAGTAAGAGTTTACAAGAAATAAAATCTATATTTTTGTGAAGGGTAGTGGTACTATACTATAGATTTCAGTAGTTTCTAAGTCTGTTATTGTTTTGTTAACAATGGCAGGTTTTACACGTCTATGCAATTGTACAAAAAAGTTAAAAGAAAACATGTAAAATCTTGATAGCTAAATAACTTGCCATTTCTTTATATGGAACGCATTTTGGGTTGTTTAAAAATTTATAACAGTTATAAAGAAAGATTATAAACTAAAGTGTGCTTTATAAAAAAAGTTGTTTATAAAAACCCCTAAACACAGACACACACACACACACACACACACACACACACACACACACACACACACGAGGCAGCACATTGTTTTGCATTACTTTAGCGTGGTATTCATAAGGAATTCATGATGTTTTTTTTTCTTTTCTTGCATATTAAAGATAGGACTTCCTTGAACCCCACCAAATGACTGCTTTCATATTGCTCTTTTGAGAATATATGACTGAGTGGGGCTGGCTATGGGCTTTCATTTTATACATCTATATGTCTACAAGTATATAAATACTATAGGTGTATAGATAAATAGATAGGAAATTACTTCTTCAAATGTTCTTGCCACTTCCTAATGGAAATAAATTGCTTCTTGTCATCTGGACTTACCTGCTTGGGCGAGAGTGAATTTTCCCTGGAGCCTAAAGCCAGGAGAATACTACCACACTAAAATATTGTCTAAGGCTAAGATGTTTCTAGTTTTAAACTTTCCACTGACCACTAGAGCATTCATTTTTTTAAAGGAACATGCGAATGAATACAGGACTTACTATATCATAGTAATTTGTTGGTTGATACATTCAACTTCCTACTGCTGGGTTAGATTTAATGATGTTTCTGCAATAGAACATCAGAAGACATTTTTAACTTCCAGGCAGTAGGAAGAAGATGGTAGGGGCTAAAGGCTGTGGCCCCTCAGTCAATTCTTATGAAGTGAGCAGCAACTCTGTAAAAGAATGGATGAATACTCACAACTATACATATAAACATCTCTATAATTACAACTAAATTGTTCTGCCCTCTTCGTAAACTCAACCTGAAGTGGGTGGTTTTGTTGTTGTTATTGTTGTTGTTGTTGTTGATGATGATGATGAATTTTAGATTTTAGATTTTTGGGGTTTTTTTTTTCATTGTGATGATTTTTTTAAATGCTGCAAGATTTAGGATTACTGGTAAGAAAGTAACCCAATCACATTGTGACCCTGGTGAATATCAACCCAGAAGCCCATGAACTGCATTTGTCTCCTTTGCATTGGTTTCCCTGCAAGTAACTCCGCACAGGTTTGTGAGAAGTCACAGCGATTAGAAAGTTTCGTGAGCAAAAGCCTCTCCAAACTCTCTAGTACATTTGATAGGCTGAAATGTCTAAACAAATGCAAGCCTTTGAAACAGAGGAGGTGAAACAGAAAGCTAAGGACTAGAAGGAAAAGCTTTACTTCCTCTCATGGCATTTTAGTCCTCTTAGCATTTAAATAGCATTCTCTCTATAGAAATCACTGTCCTATTATTTTGCAAATCTGTTACCTCTAACAACAAGTGTAATTAACTTCTAGCAAGTGGGTGTTGTCCATTATTAATTGTAATTAACAGCAAACACAGCTTCTCATGCTATTTCTACCTCACTTTGGTTTTGGGGTGTTCTAGTAATTGTGCACACCTGATTTCACAACTTCGACACTTGTCTGTTGTGTGGACACTGGTCTCCTTTTTTGTTTATAATTTCCAAAAGAAAACCCAAAGCTCTAAGACAACAAATTGAAATTTGGTCTGGTCTTGATTTTTTTCTCTCCCTCCTTTATGTGGCGCTGGGCATTTTTATTTTTATTTTTTAATCTAAGGGTTTGTTTTCACCAAGATTTAAAATAATGGGTTCCTTTCCATCCTACTAAGTTTTAAGTTTCAGTCTAAAATCCAAGGTAGATAGAGTGCATAGTTTTGTTTTAATCTTTTCATTTTATCTTTTAGATATTAGTTCTGGAGTGAATCTGTCAAAATATTTGAATAAAAACTGAGAGCTTTATTGCTGATTTTAAGCATAATTTGGGCATCATTTCATGTTCTTTATAACCACCAAGTATTAAACTGTAAATCATAATCATCACATGGCATGTATCATCATTGTCTCAAGGTACTGGATTCTTACTTGAGTATCATAATAGATTGTGTTTTAACACCAACACTGTAACATTTACTAATTATTTTTTTAAACTTCAGTTTTACTGCATTTTCACAACATATCAGACTTCACCAAATATATGCCTTACTATTGTATTATATTACTGCTTTACTGTGTATCTCAATAAAGCACGCAGTTATGTTACAAAAAAATGACCCATTGTTTGGACTGTAGTAGTCTATTTTTTTCTTTTCAGTTACTTTATTTCTCTTCCTGTACTTTTTTCTTTTGGAGCGGGGCATATTACTGTGTCACGTGGGCTGCCCTAGATTCAAGTGTTCCATCCTACCTTATCCTCTGAAATTGCTGGGACTGACTTCAAGGTCATGCTTTGATTTATCTTATTTCTAAACATGTAACATATTTAGGCATTCAGAAACTCTTAAGATTACATATAGACTATATATATGTTTGTAGTGTGTATATACTATGCACACAAGTAATGATGTAAATAGAACCTGCATTTAACTACACACGTGTGTCACTGACATAAAAGTTGTAAGGTGACTATTCAGGGAGCAAGAGGACTGGTGAGGGCATAGGGTAGATGAATGATGGTAGTGAGGAAGAATTTGAGCAAGACACAATGTATGTATGACTGCCATAATAAAAGCCATTTCAGACATTAAAAATAATTACATTAAAAAATACAGGCACACTGGGTGCAGACCCTGTAATATCAGCACTCAAGAGACAAAGGCAGGAGGATCACCTTAAAATCAAGACCAGCCAAATCTATAAGGAGTCTCAGGCCAGCCAAGGCAACATAGTAAGATCTTATCTCAAGAAAACCAAACAAAACCCAGGACGCATATATGCACTTAATGTATGTGTATGTTAATCCCAGTGTGAAGGTGCCGTAGGGCATTTATGATTGTCCAAAGACGATGATATATATCAGTCCTCATCCTTCACCTTATGTGAGACAGGGTCTCTTTGCTTTTACCCACTTTGAATGCCAGGTCAGGTATCCTGCAAGCTTCTAGGGATTCTTCTGCCTTTCATCTCACCATAAGAGAACCGTAATTACAGGCATGAAATACCTCCACCAGGCTTTACATATATTTTGGGGATTTAAACCTGGGTAATCATGCTTATATGACAAGCACTTTAACTTCTGAGCCATCTTCTCATCCCCTTGACATTTCCATTTCAGTTTGTGAAACGTTTTCTCATTCTCTTCTTCCAAGTCATAAATATTCTAATGTGTATAAACTAGCTTATTCAGGGCGTTTTTGTGGCATATGTTACTTTTCAGTCTTTGCTATTGAAAGTAGCAAACAACACTACACATGTCTTGTTCCATCATTCCACTTGTATACAAATTCCATCAGTACAAATGAAATTGCAGGATCAAAGGCCAACTATTGTAACTTGGCATATAAATTGGTTTTTTTCTAAGTTTATTTTTATCAATAACCAGTATTAAACCAGTTTGAATTTTGCCCCTTCTTAAGAGAATTTCGTCATCTCTCTATTAATTGTTAGTTGTACAAGACATCTGGATATTTGAATGGTAGGTGAGGGTCGATAAATGATGTCTCAGAAAGAGGTCTCAGGAGATTTTTGTAAACATGGTGATGGATACCACCACACTGAGCCTTCCTTCTCAATTTCTAGCCCACTGTGTTTCTTCTATTACCAATGAAGATAACAAGGATATAAATAGCAATGCAGCTCCCCTTGAGAGAAGTTACTTTGTTTAGGTTGGTATGATTCCTAGTTGGGGTCAGATGCTTGTGGGCAACTGAATACGTGGTACAGCCAATTCCAATGATTTGAAAATAATAGGAAATGGTGCAACCTAAGAGTGATTTGCAGATGGAAAGTCAGCAAGGAATCACATGCTAACTTGGGGTGGGTGCAGAATAAACAAACCACCTGAGTGACTGCTGAATTGAAAGGGTATAAAGAACACCACATATCAAGATGATTGTCCGCCTGTTTGAATAAGTGATTCATCCCTCTTCCACTATCGAAGAATGTTGTCCTACAATACTCAGACTGGCTGTTAACACAATAACGAAGAATTCTTCAGCCTTATGTTGTACCTAAAACAACGGTGTAGATGACTCTAAGGAGTTCAATTGGCTTTCCCTTTGATTCTTTGCACATGCTGAAGGGGACAGAATTAATAAAGTTAAAAATTAAAGCAGATCACGCTGGCACAGATTGTGCACCTGCAAGCAAAATGTGTGTCTGGAGGAAAACACCGAGACGAATGCATGTGTTCGGTGGAACTGTGATGGGATTTCCTGCATTTGTAATGCTCTAATGGAGGAATGAATACAAAGGCAGGCACTTGCACACGTGGAAAGATTTTTCCTTCAGATTAAATGGAGGAAGGAATTCAAAGCTTTCCCACAGTAGCAAACCATGGAAGTAGAAGCCACAACTCATTCAATGCCTCTTGAATCTCAAGGTATGGCTATTGCACAGACGAACAACATGACACATTCCAGAGACTCCATAAAAAAGTCAATACCTAAGGTGAATATAGGAAGTCTGAGATTTCTGAGAGTGTTTTTTAGGTACATAAAAAGACTAATAACTCTCAAGGCCTTTTTACAAACATGAGTATTACATATATATATATATATATATATATATATATATGTGTGTGTGTGTGTGTGTGTGTATGTGTGTGTGTGTGTGTGTGTGTGTGTGTGTGTTTGTGTACTTGTTTACAGTTACATTGTATACTTTGAGTCATTGAACAAGTAGATGAAATCTCTCTCTCTCTCTCTCACACACACACACACACACACACACCTACAACTGATTTGTAAAGGGCCCATTTATACTTAAATACTTCTTATCCACATTCTAAAAGCTAGGACATTCTACTTCATAACCACAGTACCTGCATTAAAATAAAGTCATTTAACACCACATAATGCTATCATTGACTTCACTGCCTATATTTAAATGTCACCTTTGTTCATATATTTTATTGTTCTGTGTTTTTTATTTCCTGGTCTTGGATCTATTCTACAATTTCATGACTTTTAGGTGCCATATCTCTTTAATCTCCTTTGATCTGGAGTAGCTCCTTTGTCTTTCCTGTCTTTAAAGACCTTGACACTTTTCCAAGCACAAGCTAGTTACTCTATAGGATGACCTCATTTTGTGTTTGCTGGATGTGTCCTCAGGATTAGATTTAGGGCATGCATTTTTGGCAGGAATACTACACAAATGATGTTGCCTTTTCACCACATCATCCTAGGAGGCAGGCAATGCTTGTCTATCCTTTTTTAGCTTTTTTTCTTTGATATCTTAGGTAAGGCAGGGTCTGCAAGAATTCATCACTTGCTATATATTTTAAAATATAATTTTTCTCAAATCTGTAGATTCAACATATATATCTTATTTTCCATGAATAAATATAGGCAACTTTTTATAAAGTATCTTTCTGTGGTAAACATACCTAACTTGAGAAATCTGAATATTCTAGTGCTCTATACATTTAATGTGCTTCATCTTTAAGCCTCTAATGTCTAACAGGGAAGTATTCACCACCAACTAAATTAACACCCAATTGAAGTGAATAGAAACAAGCTTGCAGTTCATTGAAGTTCTTTGAATGATTCCATACTGCATACTGTATGACCTGAGTGCAGGGTTTTTTTGTTTGTTTTGCTTTTATTCACTTTACCTCTGGATCACTACCCTCTCCTCCTGGTCACTCCCTCCCACAATCCTTCCTCTCATTGCTCTTTCTCCTCTGAGTTGGTGGGGTTCCCCATGGGTATCCTCTCCCACCATGGCACATCAAGTCTCTGTGGGGCTAGGCTCATCCTCTCCCACTGAGGCCAGACAAGGCAGCCCAGCTAGAAGAACATATCTCACAGACAGGCAACAGCTTTTGGGATAACCCCAACCCCAGTTGTTCAGAAACCACATGAAGATCATGGTACATATCTGCTACATATGAACAGGGAGGCCTAGGTCCAGCCCATGTATGTTCTTTGGTTAGTGGTTCAGTTTCTAAGAGACCCAAGGGTCCATGTTAGTTGACTCTGTTGGTCTTCCTGTGTAGTTCCTATCCCCTTCAGGCCCTCAATCCTTCCTCCTATTCTTTCATAACAGTCTCTAAGCTCTATCCACTGTTGGCTATGACTATCTGCATCCCTCCAAGTCAGCTGCTGGGTAGAGCCTCTCAGAAGACAGCCACGCTAGACTCCTGTCTGCAAGCATAACAGAGTATCATTAATAGTGTTAGGGACTGGTGCTTGTCCGTGGGATGGGTTGCAATTTGGGCAGGTTATTACTTGGCCATTTCCTCACTGTCTTATGCATCCCCATTTTTTATATTGATCATTCTGAAAGCACATGTAAGGTAACACATATGACACAAATTAGAATCCAAGACTTATCTAATTTAGTAGAGTGGCACATTACTGCAAATATTTTTCTTTAAGCAAACACAGATGACTCATAAATTAAGCAAGTGTATTAAAACTAACTGGAGGTAGCGGTGTGTCTCCATAGTATTATACCTGCCTCTTATGGTTGAGACTCTGGATTCTATCACTCTCCTGCAAAATGATACAAATAAACCTATAAATTAGTTTTAATCTGATAGTTCTTGATTTCATTCTAAATATCCCTAGGCTTTCAAGAGGTAGTTAGAGGAGGTTTCCCAATAGTGCAACCACAGTGCATCCATATGGTACCAGGTAGTCACCTGGTAGGACTGCTAACTTACAACATTGGGAGTAGCCAACTATTACACTCAACCTCCTAAAGTTAAGTGAAAGTGCCCTACAGTGACTTAGTTCTCAGGCACCCTGACACATAAATCCTTGCATATCACCACACTATGAGAGTACTTTTATCATGACAAGGTTTAAGGTTGCTAGTGCAACAATTATCTATGTAAGAACTGAACATCAGTTTTTACACATGTGATTGAGATAGAAATCTTGTCACAGGCCATAGGAAGATTGTCTTAGTCAGGGTTTCTATTCCTGCACAAACATCATGACCAAGAAGCAAGTTGGGGAGGAAAAGTTTTATTCAGCTTATACTTTCATGTCACTGTTAATCCAGAGGAAGTCAGGACTGGAACTCAAGTAGGTCAGGAAGCAGGAGCTGATGCAGAGGCCATGGAGGGATGTCACTTACTGGCTTTCTTCCTATGGCTTGCTCAGCTTGCTTTCTTATAGACCTCAGAACTACCAGCCCAGGGATGGCACCACACAAAATGGGCTGCCCCCCCCACTTGATCATTAGTTGAGAAAATGCCTTACAGCTGGATCTCATGGAGGCATTTCCTCAACTGAGGCTCCTTTCTCTGTGATAACTCCAGCCTGTGTCAAGTTGACACAAAACCAGACAGTAAAATTGACCCCTTGTTACCTTGACCTGCAAACAAATCAATATTAAGCTTTAACCCTTACTTTTTTGTTCATCCCCAAGATCTAGATAACCTTAAGTGTCCCACAGCCTTTACCAATTCTTACATGTTAAAATTGCAATACCTTTAAAATTTTCAGTCTCTTTTAAAAATCAAGGTCTTTTTTACAATTCAAAGTCTCTAAACTGTGGGCTTCTCTTCTTCCTTCAAGAGGGAAAGATATAGGGGATATAGGGGCACAGTAATAGTCAAAGCAAAATCAATCTCTAGCCATCTGGTGTCTGAGAATCCACTTACTAACTTCTGGGCTCCTCCAAGGGCTTGGGTCACTTCTCCAGCTCTGCCCTTTGTAGCACACACCTTGTTTTCTAGGCTCCAGCTGTCTGTTCTCCACTGCTGCTGCTGTTCTAGGCGGTCATCTCATGGTACTGGCATCTCCAAAACACTACTGTCAATTCTGGGGCAATAATTGCCACTGAGGCTGCACCTTCACCAATGGCCTTCCATGGCCTCTCACAGTGCCGAGCCTCAGCTGCTCTCCATGACCCCTTCATTCCTTCAAATCCAGTACCACCTGGGTGACTCTTACACATTACCAAGTCCAGCAACAGCATGAGGTACAACCTTGGATATCTCTGGAACACATCCTCTTTGTGCTCTCAGAAAACAGTTCCCAGAAGATTTCACCTCAGTGATGCTGGTCTCTTCTTAATTGCCACCAATTTCTTAGCTCCAGCTGACCAGCATCAATAGTCCCAGTAATGCAAATGTTTTGCTTTAGTAGTTCTGGTATCCTGTTATTAACAGCTGATTTTTTAGCCCCAGTTAACCAAAACCATAGAATCTTCACAACCAAAACCATAGAATCTTCACAACCAAATCAGCAACAGCCCTGATCAAAGAGTCTTTAATCTTCCCTCTGAAATTTCACAAGCCAGGCCTCCATCTTCTGCACTGTTCACAACATTATCTTCCAAGCTCCTACGGAACATCCCACAGAGCTCTTAATATCCCAATGGCTCTTCTAGCTAAAAGTTCCAAAGTCCTTCCACAGTCCTCCCCAAAACATTGTCAGGTTGTCACAGGAATACCCCACTATGCTGGTACCAATTTGTCTTAGTGTTTCTATTCCTGCACAAACATCATGATGAAGAAGCAAGTTGAGGAGGAAAGGGTTTATTCAGCTTACGCTTCCATATCGCTGTTCATCACCAGAGGAAGTCAGGACTGGAACCCAAGCAGGTCAGGAAGCAGGAGCTGATCCAGAGGCCATGGAGGGATGTTACTTACTGGCTTGCTTTCCCTGGCTTGCACAGCTTGCTTTCTTATAGAACCCATGTCTACCAGCCCAGGGATGGCTCCACCCACAATGGGCTGGGTCAAGGATGGCTCCACCCACAATGGGCAGGGTCCTCCCCCCTTGATCACTAGTTGAGAAAATGCCTTACAGCTGGATCTCATGGAGGCATTTCCTCAACTGAGGCTCCTTTCTTTGTGATAACTCCAGCTTGTGTTGAAAGACCCCTGAATTGGTGAAGCCCCTCACTCTAGTACCAGGAGAACGAGAACCCAAGAACTCACAGAGAGCCTATCTTGCTGCAAACCGGCAAGAGGTTTATTGGGAGGTGGGAAGGGAAACCATAGCCCTGGGGATGACACATATCTCATGCAGGAGATAGAGGAGTCAATCCCAAACTCAATTAGGGGGACATATTTATACGGAAAATCACATAGGCAGTTAGCAACAGGAGCATAGCAATTTCATTGGTTCATTCAAATTGGCACACTCTGTCTGCTTTTGGACACGATTTAACGCTAGGCTACTGTATTTTGGGGCACATTGACCTTGTACTTGTTTTTCTCAGGACTGCAGAGTCAGACCTTATTGAGACCAGTGGTCTGCAGTTTTGTTCTCAGCCTTGAGGCATACTTGTCCTCAAGGCAGGGTTAGTGGTGCTAGCTTAAAATTTTAATTCTTTCATTCCCCACTTCTTTTAGTAGTTAGTTCTAATCTTAGAACTCAGTATCTTTAGTTTACTTGGAGTCTCTTAATGCACGTTATTGTTGATGGAGCATTAAAATCTGCACTGCACTAACTCTTTCTCTAAAGAAGGCTACTAACTTATTAAGGATGCAGGGTCTAAATGTATGAAGCAAAAGCACTAGATATGGCCCCTTCCACTTGATGGCATCGGACCAAGGACAATGGCTCTGACCTGGAATTGGTGGGGTATGTCTTGACTCCCAGTCTGACAGTCCTCTTTAAGTTGTTTCCAGGCTTGACGGCTTATTACCTTAAGGGCCTTTTGGCAGGCAAACAAAGGTTTCGAGAGAACAGCTTCAGGATTATACACTCCACCTGACTCAGTGAGCAGTGGTGATCCCTCACACAGGATCTCATAAGGTGTTAAATCAAAGGGGCCGGGGGTGTTCCATACACGAAACAGGGCTAAGGGGAGTAGGACAGTCTGGTCTCCCCCACAGGTCTCTGAGGCTAATTTTGATCTTTTTTAGAGTTTTATTTATCTTTTCTACCTGTCCTGAACTCTGGGATCTATATACACAATGTAATTTTTAATTGGTCCCCAAGAAATGAGCTAATATCTAACTTACCTGGGCAACACAAGCTGGCCCATTGTCTGATCTAATTACCTTAGGAATGCTAAACCTAGGGAAGATCTCTGCTAGAATCTTCTTATCTATGACTGCTGCCGCTGTTTCTCTCTTTGTGGAGAGGCTACCACCCACCTAGAAAGGGTATCTATAAAGACTAATAGATATATATCTATATCTTCCTGGCTTAGTCTCTGTAAAATGCACTCCTCAGTAAACCTCAGTTTTATCTTTTCTCTTTCTCAGCATTTTACATACATTTGCTTTCTGGCATCGCACACAGTTATCTACTTAAATCTGGTACAAAAGAATTTGACCTCAAGACAGTTTTTACAAGTTTGTCTACCTCTAGATAAGTCCACTGATGCATTTTTTTTCAAGTCTAGTACTGTATACCAGGTTCTGGATGGGGGCAATGAGCTCAACAGGTTTATAGGGGTTAAGTACCACGAGGTGGAAATAGGCTACCCATTTGTTTACCTCTTGGAGATCTTGAGCTTTCTAGCAGTCGTTGGTTCCAGGTTTCTGCACCATTCAGGCTGAGCAACACTTATGCAGAATCCTGAGTTGGGGTAGCCGGATGATGTGTGTCTTGATCCCGTCTCACACTTCCTTTGACATGGGGTACTGACACACAGCTATCAGGCTATCCTGGTCTTTTAGCTATTGTGGATGTGCCTGTAGCCACCAGTCCATCCGATCTGAGGCAGGCTGTTTCTCTTTTTGGCCCTCTAACCTGTGGTCCATCAGAGTGGGAGTGAATCTGTGCCCTATCTTAGTCAGGACGTCTCTCCCCACCAAGGGCAGGGACAGTCGGTAGCCCCTTGGACCCAAGTCTCTTTGTTTGTCCCTGACTGAGGACTGATCACCTGCATCTACAAAGAACTGGATGGTCAGAACTTTGGGGCCATAGGTCCAGGGGTCCTGTTGCTGGGATCCCCTTTTCTTCTCATTGGGACAGTCTCTGGCCCAGTGGCCTTTTTCTTTACAGAAAGCACATTGATTCTTGTCGAGAGGCTCCTTCTTAGTGCCAGCCTTGATTTTTAACTCCCTTTGTCTTTCTTGTCTAGGATCACTCCTATTCTCTCTCTTTCCCCTGTTTTTTCTGCTTTTCCCTCTCCCCTTTGCTTATGTCACTTCTCTCAGTCCCTCTCTCTACCTGACTGCTGCTGTCTAATCACTTTCTCTGCCCCTCCTATTTGTCTAATTTTTTTTTTACACTTAATGTCTTTTTTTATCTCCCTGACCAGACACATCTGGGATTTTTTTCTGTTTGTTTTGGTTTGGTTTGGTTTGGTTTTTTAATCTCTCTCGTTCTCCCTCTCCCAGTTTCTCTTAACTAAGCCAAATTAGTCGCATCCCCTTTAAGACCTGCCACCAGAGCCCAGCAGTAGACTGTCAGTCACTCCCTCTTCCTGTCTCCAAGCAGACACAATTGGACCAGCCCGAAGCCTGCCTACCATCAAACCCTCCCTCCAACAAGCTCTGCTGTTTCAGACCCACCGCCCAGGAACAGGAGGTGGGTGGGGCTGGAGGAGAGTTGCTAGGGAGAGTTGCTAGCTCCCTTGGCTTCCTGAGACCCCGCCCAGGTCCCTTGAGTGGCCAGCTCGGCACAGGCGGCTCAAAGTCTTCTGGTGCAGTGGATAGTCGCTCTTTTGCCTCCAGCACAGTGCAGAGCTGCAGCCAGATGGCGTACAGGCTCCTCCTCGCCGAGGGTGCCGAACACCTCCAGGCCCACATTGAGCAGAGCCTAGATGCACCCGAGGCTCCGCTTCAGCAGAGCTGCCTTCTCAGCAGGCTCCTTGAACTCATCTAGCACTACTCTGGCTGCCATGGCCGGCACAGCCTCCGCGTGCTGCTGCTGCACTGAGCCACTCAGGAGGTGTGGGCCATGGTGTCCTCCCTGTCTTGCCTGCAGGCCCAGCTACACCATCATGACAAGGCCGCTGCAGCTTAGCAACTGCAGGCAGAGATTCCCTACTGTCTCACTGCCCCACCATCACCACAGTCGCCAAACTTCTTGGCCTCTGTCCCAGCTCCCCACACTCATTCCCTCTCCGCTCAGCCCCCTTCTTCTCACACTCCTCTGGGGTACAATCCCAGTCCTTCCTGGAAAACAATAGCTTTAACATCAGAAATTATAGTCAGGTAGAAAGTGCCCTCAGGAAACCAGCTGATGCTGAAAAGTCTGCCACTTCCCTTTTTTAACTTCAACTCACAAATTGTGTGTCCTGTCTCTAACTTCAGTCCAGTGATCTAGCGTCGGGGTGGGGGGGTCATTACTATCTACCCTATGTCTGTCCTACCATCAAAGTCACAAAACAGAAACCTAAGACTAACAGATGCCTGTCTCTACCTAGACAGACAAAACTACTCCATACAGATGGCCAGGAGAACTACCACATCTTCACCAGCACATAGACGGGAATCACCCAGGCATCCCTGGGGTTCCTGCAGACTTCCCAGGACATCTCCCATGGCTACAGCTTGTGATCATCCGGACACTCTGTTGATCATGGCTAAAGAAGCCTTACAGCTGTGAAACCAAAAGCGTTTCTCAGATACAGATCAGAACAGAGACAAAGACAGTGGCCGTACACTCAGACACACTCAGACACAATTTGGGGAATCCCCTTTTACCTCCAAGAGGGTCTTGGAGTCTTGGGTGGTCTTGAAATCCAGGATGAGCCCCCAACTGAAAGACCCCAAATTGGGGAAGCCCCTCACTCTAGAACCAGGAGGACAAGAACCCAAGAACTCACAGAGAGCCTATCTTGCTGCTATTTGGCAAGAGGTTTATGGGGGGGAGGAAAATCAGAGCTCTGGGGATGACACATATCTCACGCAGGAGATAGAGGAGTGAACCCTGAACTCAATTAGGGGGACATATTTATAGGGAAAATCACATAAGCAGTTAACAACAGGCACATAGCAATTTCATTGGTTCATTCAAATTGGCATACTCTGTCTGCTTTTGGACATGATTTAACTCTAAGCTACTCTATTTTGGGACACACTGACCTTGTACTTGTTTTTCTCAGGACTGCAGGTGGTCTCCAGTTTTTGTTCTCTTCTCAGCCTTGAGACATACTTGTCCTTAAGGCAGGGTTAGTGGGGCTAGCTTAAAATTTTCACTCTTTCAGTGTCAAGTTGACACAAAACCAGCCAGTACAAGGACAATGACAACTCTTTAAGGACTGAAGGAGCTTAAGGGGTTTGCAACCCCATAAGAACAACAATATCAACCAACCAGAGCTCTCAGGGACTAAACCACCATCCAAAGAGCATACATGGACAGGCCCATGGCTTCAGCTGCATATGTATATGAAGTTGGCCTTGTTAGGCATCAATAAGAGGAGAAGCCCTTGTTCCTGCCAAGGCCCGATGGCCCATTATAGGGGAATGTCAGTGTGGGGAGTCAGAAGGAGGTGGGGGAGCACACTCACAGAAGCAGGGAACGGTGGTGGGATAGGAGGTTTCAGGAGGGGAAATCCGGAAAGCGGATAACATTTGAAATGTAAATAAAAATGTCCAATAAAAAGTGAATGGGACAACTTTATTCCAGATATCACTCAAACCCTGCCCCATGCTCTTGAGTTCAATTAGCCCCTTTACCTTTGTGGGCCCTCATAGCTATTGTTTTGCCTGTTGTCTTGACATCATTATTAACACCACCCTTTTCCTCTTTGAAACAATTTCCTGGTGAGTAAGCTTCATCCTTAAATCATGGTACCTCTAAATATTTGATTTGGTGCAGTCCTTCATTATGTACAAGCATTCATCACTCTGTAGTTTCCCCAGTCGTGGTGGTGACAAAACAGTCTCAGCACATTTACAAATCCTTCTGAGAGAAGCAGGAGAAAATTGCTCATTCTCTTCACTCCCTAGAAATAGGCCGGATTCTTTTCACTTTCCTTAACTGGCAGGTACGAGTTTTTAATGGTATTAGTTGCAATAGTTTAATTGATACTCTTCCTAATTTGTCCCGGCTCTAGTCACTTCTCTAGAGCAACTTAATGTCTCTTTCTTAGCTTGCAAGTCTCTGGGTGCTGAAACATCCTGACCACACCCTGTCTTGGCTTGAGGGAAACCATACTCCAGCTATTGGGAATAAAGGGTGATTGCACACAGCTATGTCCTTCTCAGGGACTTCCTTGCCTTGGGCCGCAGAAGTCTGTGACTAAGGTAATGACTCTTACAGAGGAACACCTGGGGCCAAGGCTAATTGATGCAAACAGGAACCCAGTTCTCTTGCGTCAGTATGGGAACAATTCTGAGGGCCATCTCAGTCCAACATCAGCCAGTATCAGTTTCAATCAGAACAGTTTAGCTACTTGACTACCCTGCCTATAATCCTCAGCCCTTGGCTTAGACCTGTCATGAGAAGCTTGCAAGGAGTGGCTTGCAGAGAGTTAGAGCCCTATAAAGCATGATCCCTCTTAGAGACAACTGCCAAAAGAGCTGAATCTAATATTTTTAAATCAAACTAATAGAAATTGGAGTAAGAAAACTTGCCTCATTTACCTCAAAGCTATTAATACTTTGCATGATGATGATTCTGAGATGTGAGCCTGTAAGATTATATCTATAATTTCAGAACTGTTGTCGCAGATGCCTCATGGTTTAAGTATACATCACACAGCCCTTTTCTTACTTGTCCTGCCTAAGAGCAAGTTCCTCTTCTATCCAGTTCTGTTCCTCTGTCGCATTCTGAAGACTTATGTCCCCAAACGGTTAATGGAAGCTCCATTTTCCCAGTTGCTCATCCCTCAACCTTGAAATGTCTTTTTACTCTATTTTGTTCACAAGTGCTGTCATTTCACTGGAAAAATGCTACTTTAAAATTTTTATCTAGGGTTTGTTCCCTTCTTCCATCTCTACTTTGAGTGCTCTGATCTACCACAGCTAATCAGACCTGCCAAATCACTACAAGAGCCTTTAGCTGGTCTCTCAAATTCCATTCTTTCATTCTTTAGACTGTCCTAAACTCAAAAAAGTTAGGATTATTGTGTTAAATTATATTCTGATTATCTCCACTCCTGTGCTTAAAACTAACCAATGGCTTTCTCAAATAAAAGTCAAACATCCTTCTGTAAGTCTACAAGACCTGCTCCATCTAACTTGTACTACTCTATCCCTTCCCCCTCCTTTACCCTCTCTTCCAGCCTTCTGGAATTTTCTCAAAAGCCATCCCAATGCATCATAAAAACCTTTATGCTTGTTGTTTTCTCTGCTGGTATTCTCTAAACCAGTGGTATGTACTTCTGATTTTCCAATTCTTTGAAACCGTTACCAAAAGTGTACAGTCTCTGTCAGATCTATGCTAGCCATTATTTAGAATTGAAACTCCAAACCATTATCTTACCCTTTTATTTTTCCACTTCACATTTATTACTAGCTGACAGACTATGCTTCTTTCCTCATCTGTTTTATGTGTCATCTCTTCCTCTCCTGAAAAGAATGTAAAGATTGTGAGGCCATGGAATTTCACAGCACTATCTCAAAGTATCTATGACTCTGAACACAGAGAATGTGTACAGAGTGAATAACTGAAGTAGAAAGGAGGCTGTAGAAAACACAGGGGTAGTGGGATTTAAGGATTCTGCACATGAGCTTCTCTTTCTTGCACTTTAGTTGTGCTGTATTTATGGGTTGTGTTTAGATATCCTGAATGTAAGTGACAGCCCAGGGACATTCCATCAAAGAGTCAAAGACATGTGTGATTGGAGAGAAGATCTTTAAAATATATATAAAGAAGAGAACAGGATTTTCATACATATGGAAAAATCTGACAGATGATTTAGCATCTTTCACTGAAGAGGATGGTCAACTGTTTTCCATCTCTACAGGAAAGAATTGAAGAAAGAAAAGATCTCGAATTTGACTGGCTGAAAAGGTGACTCATTAGTTAGGAATACTTATTGGTCTCACAGAGGAATAGAATTTGGTTCCCAGGAACTTCATCCAAGTTCTTATATACTCTCCCTAATTTTTCCAGAATCTAGTCACTTCCTGTTCCAAGTCAAGTAACAATTTGCACCAATGGCCCCTTCTAGCATTTTAGAAAATGCAAGTCAATGCCTGTGCCTTCGAAGTGATGTTTGAGTTTTCATTCTTTTCTTTACCTCTCCTAATTCCCATATTGAGTTTTACTTCAAAATAGTATCAACAATGGTATGTGATACACCAATTGAATGATAGAAAACTTTACCTTTTTTATATATGTAGCACATGGAGTTAATTTACATTTATAACAATAAAATAACTGTTTATGTGGCTTTTCTAATTCTAAAATTACAAGTCTAAATAATAATGTCAATATTTAGAAAATAAACCTGCACTAGGTTTTGATTCAATTCAGGAGTTACAATGGGTGTGTGCATATATTATTTTGTACCTCCGATGAGTTAGGTGGTAAATAATTGATACATATCATGTCTTACTAAAGTAATAGCACTGGCAGCAAATATGTGAAAATCTTAAAATACATCCAAAGATTAAATCCTCACAATGAATAGAATAATTACATTTACAAGTCCCCTGTTGATACTCCTTGTGTCTCTTGTTTGCATGAAGCCTTTCCAATTACTTTGATCTGAGTGTTTGGTGTGATGATCATGAAGAGATTCTATATGGATTTATCAGCCAGATGTCTAATAAAGTAACATGCAGCCCAAGGATTATTACTGCCAATAAAAATATTCCATAATTCTGGTCACATTTTGTAAAGCTTATTTAACACATGAACATTACCAAATCAGCCCAAGTCCACCAGCATCCCCTCCTGAATAACAACCCAAAAGTGCACTGCTCTGGAACACATTCAACATAGTAGGTCATAATTAATTTTTGGTTGGACTTGATTCTTCTATAAATTAATCAACAAATTAAACACATAATATATTCATGGATCTGATAGATGTGAATAAATTCTACTTTCCTTAGAAAGGCAGTATATCTGGAGCTTTCTCCTAAACATAACAGATTTCTAAACTATGAAAAAGAAGGAATGAAAGATTCATATTAATAGTAAGAATTGTTATGTTAATTACGAGTCATTTGTACTCTGTACTATTTTTTGATTTCTGCTGAATAGCCATTATCTTACTCCATGTTTCTCTTTCAAATCATTTGGAAAATACAAAATGAAGAAGCTGAATAAGGAGATACACGTCGACATCTGCATTCTGAACTGTCAAATTAAAATGATCATGTAAATGCTGCCCAGCTCAAAGAAGAGTTACAGAAGGTACTCTGAAAGATGATACAATCTGGAGGAGCTGTCAATAACACCAGTAATAAGCAGACTACAAAATTTTCATTCTCTAATCCCAGCACCAGTTGATCTCTACTCTGGATTCCAGTACAAGCTCCCTTTGTCTTTTTTTAACTTATAAATTATTTTATTACAGCATTAGTCAGTGACAATATGTGAGAATAACATTTTATTGGATATTTTGTTTATTTACGTTTCAAATGGTATCCCCTTTCTTGGTTTCCCCTCTGGAAACCCCCTAAACTATCCTCCCTCCCTCTGCTTCTGTGAGGATGGTCCCCAACCTACATACCCACTCCAGCTTCCCCACAACATTTCCCTAAATTGGGGCATTGAACCTTCACAGTACCAAGGGCCTCTTCTCCCATTGATGTCCTAAAAAGGCATCCTCTACTACATATGTGGCTGAAGCCATGGGTCCCTCTTTGGTTGATGGTTTAGCCCCTGGTAGATCTTGGGGGGTCTGGTTGATTGATATTATTGTTCTTCTTATGGGTTGCAAACACCTCAGCCTTTGCCTCTAACTACATGGACCAGAATGAGAATGTATAGAAGACAAATTTGTAAAACAGGCAGAAGAATTGTATTTATCTTCCACACAGAAAAAATTCAGCCATAGTGTATAGTCAAGTACAAATTAGGCATGCATATGTATATACACACACAGACACCAACAACAACAACTTTCCTAGGTGCCTACAAATAAGAAATGTGTTGGTCAACATCTAGCCAGACTTTCACACAGAGGACAAGAACTTGGCATACTTGTTCCCATGAAAACAATGATATGTATTAAGATTAGGTTCCCATTTCAATATGTCCAAAATTCAACTATGTTGCTGGAACAGTCTGAGAAAGACAGACTAAACAGGGCCCAAAGACCAAGACAGGTAGTGGGGGAGTTGATAGTAAAAGGCCTTTGTGTGCCATGTTGATAACAGTTTAAGCTCTAAATGGGAACCCTCAGAAAAAATAAGCTCAGAAGCACCAAAGCTAGATAGATGCTTTTTAAATATCATTTATTCTGCCTATTGCATAATGAACAAGCAAGCTTCAAGGAGAAGGATGTAGCTATTTTATGGCTGCCATTGTTTTACCATGAAGAACATTTTGATACAGCAATTTTAACCAGGACATTTTGACATGGGGCAATTTTGAGGTAGTCTAAAAGCAAATCATTTCCTTTTTACATTCAAAATGAAGTATTTTGTTTTTCTACTTATTATAGGTTCACTGTGAAATATTCAGAAAATACATAGAAAAGAAGAAAAACAAAGGCCAAAAATGAAAGCCTCAGTCCTTCTTAGGAAAAAAAAATAAGTGTATAGCACCCTCTCAGAGTGTGGTACACTGGACCTTAAATCATTATAAACCCAAGAGCTAAGAACAGAGCCTTGTGGCAATTTTTGGTGTTCAAAGATCATTATGCTTAATCTATACTTACCAAGAAAACTGACTGTTTCCATGTTACGTTATGTTCTACATGTAGTTTATGCTTATGGTAACTAATGGGATTTCAATGCATACTATCAAACCTCTAAAAGAATTAAGTACTGAAAAAAAATATTCATATAGTGTTATGCCAAAATTCCTTTAAAAATCTGTACATGTATCCCTCTTTCTTAAAAATAAAGTTGTAAGAGGAAAAAAAAAAGAAAATTAAAATATCATTCAGAATCCAGTACTTAGGAAAATTGTTGCTACCATATTCTAGGTATATATATCCACAACTTTTTCTAGGCATATCTTCTTGCAAAGAAACATGATGCAATTACAGGTGTAACTTCTTTTCTTTGCTTATTGACATACTCCAACCACTTTTATAAAACAGAAGGTCAGGAAGTCTGATATTGTAATTGTGCACACATTTGAGTGTGTGCATATGTGTATGTGTGTGTGTGTAATTATGTAGGTCAGAAAAGAATTTTGCAATTATCATTCTCTCCTTCCACCTTGTGAGTTTCAGTGATGGAATTTTGCTGTCTCTGGTTATCACAGTTGGTAATGGTGAAAGAGTAGTCCATTTGCTGGCTACTCCATAATGTGGTCTGGGAGAGTAGGTGATAGCTAAAGTTATACATATAAATCTTTTGGCTTCGTGTCCTACCCCAGAGCCAAGATATAACAAATATGTGTTGTTGTTTCCCTGAAAGGTCAAATAATATTTTAGGCCTTGACAGGTAATGTAGTCAGAGTTCTTAATATAAACAAATATGCAGAGAAACAAATGGAGAGAATGATTGATGATTGATATTCATTTACTTTCTTTTAAAAAAAATTCCTTGTGTGATTGCAGTCTGGCAAGTATAGAATATGTAGAGTAAGCTAGCATGTGAAGACATAAGAAAGAGCTAAATTCAAGTTTTCAAGTTAAACTTGGTTGCAGCTCTCTCTCTCTCTCTGTCTCTCTCTCTCTCATTCTCTCTCTCTCTCTCTGTCTCTCTGTCTCTGTCTCTGTCTCTGTCTCTGTCTCTCTCTCTCTCTCTCTCTCTCTCTCTCTCTCTCTCTCTCTCTCTGTCTGTCTCTCTCTTTCTCTCTCTGTCACTACCGTCTCTGACCAGCAGAAAAGGAGCGATGACACACCGTTCTTCTCAAAGCGGCTTATTTAGGAACCTTACAGCATGCCAGTGAAAATTTTTCTGTCTCTTTCTGTTTCTTTTTCTCCTCCGTTTTCCCCCAAGCGCAGTCCCTTTATCCTCTCTCAACTCCACCTCCTCAGCCCACGTTGCATGGCTGCAGTTCATAGGTCCGCATCATCTGGCCTGATCTCTCGGCATGGGCACGGTGGGAGTGGCTAATCTTGGGGGCAGGAGGAAGTCAGGTGCTAGTCACAAGACTAGGCCGGAGCCCCAAGCGTCATTTTGGGACTGCCACCACACCTGCTCTCCACATCTCTCTGTCTCTGTCTCTACTCGCTCTCTCTCTCTCTTTCTCTCTCTCTCTCTCTCTCTTTCTCTCTCTCTTCTTCATGAAGACAAATTGCCTTTTTTACTCTATATCTATCTGTTTGCTTGTTTGTTTGTTTGTTTTAGATATTCACTTTATACCCTGCTCACTGACTCCCTCCTGGTCACTCCCTCTCCTTTTCCTCTGAGCACATCAACTCTGTGGGGTAAGGTGCTTCCTCTCCCAACTGAGGCCAGACAAGGCAGCTCAGCTAGTAGACCATATCCCACAGAGAGGCAACAGCTTTTTGGATAGCTCCCCTCCTCTGGTTGTTTTGACCCACATGAAGACTAAGTTGCACATCTGCTACATATGTGGGGAGGCCTGGATCTAGTATGTTATTTGTTTGATAATCTCTAAGATCCCCAAAGGTCCAGGTTAGTTGATTCTGTTGGTCATCCTGTAGAGTTTCTATCCCCCTAGAGGCTACAATTCTTCCTCCTTTTCTTCCATAAGAGTCCCCAAGTTCCTTCCACTACTTGGTTCTACATGTCTGTATCTGTCTGAGTAATAACTGAAAGAATAATGGTTTGTAAAATGTACTCAAGGTCTCAAATTGCCTTTCTGATGGGATCACAATGGAGTAAAGATGGTTTTCACTGTACTTTCTGAACTTTTGTCTCCATGCTTTCTGTACTGACTGGCTCTCACCTTGTTGTTGTCTCTCATCCTTCTGAATACCCAGTTGAAAATACAAGAGGAGATGCTTTGGTGGCCAAAAGAAGCCAACCAAATAATATAGAACCTAATGTTCACTACATGACATGCTTCTGCCAATCTTTGGGCAGGAGGTGGTGACTCAAATAGTTGATAGGAGAAGCAACTGAAACATTAATTTCCAGAGGCACCAGGAGCAGTTCTTTCCAGTGCCTGTCATCAGTGTTGCCTATCAAGGCAGGATGCCTAGTGGAGAGGTTCTGTTGGAGAATTCTAGCTATACGGTGAATGGTTAACTTATCTGGACATTCTCATGCACTGTAGTGAGCCTCTTAAAACTGTCAAGAGGGGCTCTGCTACTTGCAACTTCTAAACCTCCTAATAGGGAAACAAGAACAGGATATTGGCTATCTAAATTAGTTTGCTATCCTGGTGAGCTTAAAATACGCGAGGATCCAGCTCAGCATCATTGCCTCTTAAGAGCTTTTAATACTGGTCTTTATTTGTGCTCTAGCAAAATTAACTAGATTCCATCCACCAAGCCACATCTTCTAGCCATAAGACAAACACCTCTGTAAGTGGTTCTACACTGAACTTGCATGGGACTGGAAAGGAGAAATGGCTATACTTTGTAACTGGTGAGTTTGTAGTAGCAGACACAGAAGCAGGAAAAAAAAATGAGACTCTTTGTGGTAACATTAGACATACTATTTTTCTATACATACTTGAAACTCATTTAGTTGGTTTTGTCTCTGAACTTTAGTTTGACAGATTTTAGAAAAAAAAAAAAAATAAGGAAGCCAGGATCCAAGAAACTAGAATTTAAATTAAGCACCTTCTAATATATGTATATACAAGACACAACTAAGATACATAGTTATGTTATGTTGAAAAAATGACTTGTTCTCTTATCCTAAGAGTATTAATTTAAATAGTAATCATTTTAGGACTGCACAAAACTCATAGTCCTTTTACAAAAGGTATTAAGTGAACATTTGTGAAAAAATTATGGTCCTGTCCCAACAAACAGATTTTCATGTAACTACTTGCCACAATCCATATTTTATGCTGGGAAAACTCATGAGAAGTTTATTTTTCAATTGAAGCTATATTTAACCAATCCCATCTCTAAGAAATTGACTTAAGAGTGAGGTAATACCTTAGGTAAACAACTTAGGAAGTGTTGAGGGCCGAAGTCTGCGCCTTACAAGATGGTGCTGGTTTCAGGTGCCATGAATCAGCTAAAGTGTGGTAAATAACCACTGGGCACATGTGCAAAGTGTGGTGTGAGCCAAGTCACCGCCCATCCTGGGGTGTCACGATCAGACCACTAGTGGGCAGCCAATCACACAGCGACACACCACCCTTGCGGGTATAAATTAGGGTGCCTTTTCCTGCCCGGTGTCTTCCTCTTCAAGATGCAATAAAGGTTTTGCTGCAGAAGGATCCTGGTGTCCGCGTGCGTTCTTGCTGGCAAGATGGTAGCGCGGGACAAGTAAGTCTATCCAAATTTCTCAAAGTGCTTTGCAGACATGATCTAATTCAGTCTTGTAAATACGTTTGTGTAATTGACTTCATGTTCACTGTTCCCTTTGAAACTGTCTCATGGGAGACATCTAGCTAAGGGGAAGGTGCCCGTGGATAATACAGGATGATCTCCAGCCTCAGTGCACCTTTGGAATCACAGATAATATTAGTATCTAAGACTAGACCTTCTTGTTATGGTATAACATCTGTCTACCTTAGTATTTGAAAGCTTCAAAATGAGGAAGCAATTTTGAGGATGTGGTGTGTGTGCTTATATTTGTAGTGAGAGTTGGGAGAAACACCCAAGGGAAGGAAGCTGATGGTTGTTGTGTTCCTTTTGAAAACATCCTGAGACCATACAGATTTCAATGATATTAGGTTTTGCTTTCCTTGAACTTTAAAACTACTGAGTTAATTCTCAGAAGTCAGTTGAGTGGAAATGATCACTTTGGATGTCCTCTTGGAACAACTATGAGGCTATTCTCATAGGATCTCACTTTACAATGGCCTCTGTGTTGGGCATGCCCACCCTAATTGCCCCTTTTATAACTGAGGCATTTGTCTTGTCAATTTCTGGCAGTCTGGTCTGATTTTGATATATGACTCTGTATCAGAGCCCCTTTCCTCCCTGAATACTACTCTCAGTGGAAGATTATGTACTCTCCCTCAGTTCTAGTACCTTGATCAATGACTGTCATGCGAGGGACTGATAAAAAGCCCTGACATTCACCCCCATGTAAGACATTGCTTAAAGAACATAGCACTTCTAAAGCTCACTATGGAATTAGCTGAAGGCCTGTGATTCAGTTAACTTTTTTTCTGTATTCCACACTTCTTCTGGTAGTTCCCAACAGATACCTTCTCTAGAATGTTCTTCAATGAGCTTCAGAGCAGTAATCTTCTCACCCTGTGCTTCCAGAGAACCCAAAATGATGTGTACACTTAAAGTATAAGACAACATTTGGAAAAGCCTGAATAATAGACATACAGTCCTACCTAATTTACTTCTTATAAATTTGTACTACCTATAATTAAATCACCTCTGAGGGGAGTGCTGGCTAGGCTTGCCTGATTGACTCGTGGTTATAACTGACCAGACCTGTGCCAAAAAGTGATTCCAGGAATAACAATTGTCTACAGAAACGCCAGAAGATTTAGAACAGGGCACAAATGTATTCACTCCTGAGGAAACTACTATCAAATAAGACTTGAAGAAGAAATATAAAAAGAAGTAATAAATATTGACCACACACAAGACAAGCAATAGAGAACTGATGAGAAAAAAAATAAGTATATCTTCTTCTTCATGAATCTCATAGTCTACCTAGGGAAACAATGAAAGGAAATATGGTAAAGTGCATCAAGAAATTATCCTGGCCCATACTTCTGATGGAATCCACCTACCCAACTGGAGCCTGTGCTAGCAATCTGAACCCCAGATAAGACTTCCTCTCTCCATTGCTGTATCCACTTCACAATAACTATAATTGCCCCTCCTTTCCTCATCAACATTTGCTGGCCCATACCTCTGGCAGAAGCCTCCCATACCATCAGAGGCCTGGCCACTTCCTGAAACACAACAGCTGAAGCTTCCTACCAAACCACAGGCCAGGATCTCCCTGAAAATCAGGGAAGACACCCTTATACACCCAGCCTAACCAACTATCCCTCCTCTTCTCATCACCATATCCTGTCCAAGTCTCTGGCAGAAACCGCCTTTTTAAAATGATTTATCTGTTATATATCACTACACTGTATCCATCTTCAGACATATCAGAAGAGGGCTTAAAACCACCATGTGGTTCCTGGGACTTGAACTCAGGACCTCTGGAAGTACAGTCAGTGCTCTTAACCACTGATCCATCTCTCCAGCCCTGGCAAAATCCTCCTAACACACCAGAGGCCAGCATCCTGAAAGCCAGAGACAAGGCTAGGTCTCTGAAAAACAGGTAGAAGCCACCTACTACACCAAGAGCTTGGCCAGCATCCTGAACCCCAGAGAAAATACAGACAGATTAGAAGACATGCACATTATCAGAATTCCAGACCTGAATTTGTGTAGCAAATGTCTGCTGGTCCAGAGGTTGTCCAGGCCATCAGAACACAAGCCCCCAACTCTGGCAGACACATTCTACTCAACCACATGCCTCTTTGGCCAGAAGACCAGAATGAAAATCGGAAGGAAACATCCATCCAACAAAGCCAATACCAGAAATTGGCACGAAAGACCTATAAGCACCTCCAATACAGATACCTAAATGTCAGTGTAAGAACACAATCCACAACAGCCAGGGCAATATGTTACCACCAGAGCCCAGTCTCACTATATGGAGCCCAGCCATTCCACAACTGCAAGCCCTGATTATTCCAACACAACAGAAACAAAAGAAAACAATCTTAAAACCAATTTTATGGATGGCCTTTCTTTTAGTCACTGTTCTATCATTTATTTTTGTCCCTGTCTTTTCATTTCTGGGTTAAAAATTTTGAGAAAGGCCATCCAGAGACTGCCCCACCTAGGAATCCATTCCATCTGCAGCCACTAACACCTTCCCCACTATTGCTGATGCCATGAAGTACTAGCAAAAAGGAGCTTAGTATAGCGGTCCACTGAGAGGTTCTACCAGCACCTGACCAATACAAATGCAGATTCTCTTAGCCAGCCATTGGACTGAGCCAAGGAACCCCAATGGAGGAGTTATGGGAAGGACTGAAGGAATTGAAGGGGATTGCAATCCCCTAAAACAAAACAACAAAACAAAACAAAAAACCAAACAATATCAACTAATTGAATCACCCAGGGCTCTCAGGGACTAAAACACCAACCAAAGAGTACACATGGAGAGAACCATGGCTCCAGATAAAGATGTAGCAGAGGATGGCTTTATCTGACATCAATGGGAGAGGAGGCCCTGGATCCTGGGGAGGCTTGATTGCACAGTATAGGAGGATGCTAGAGTGGTGAGTGGGTGGAGGAGCACATTAATAGAAGCAGGGGGTGAGAGGAGAGGGAGGATGGGATGGGGGGTCTGTGGGTGGGTAACCAGGAAGAAGGATATCATTTGAAATGTGAACAAATAAAATAATTAATATAAAAACCCTTATGAAGATGATAGAGGTACTCAAAGAGGAAATTAATAAACCCTTTCATGAAATTGAGGGAAAGAATACCACAAATTGGAATAAATAAATCCTTTAAATAATGTCAAGAAAGCCAAGAAGAAGAAAAAAAAAAAACAGTTTAAGGAAACAAAACTACTCAAGACCTGAAAAAAAAAAAGGAATAAAAACAATTAAATACACTAGTACATACAGGCAGACACACAAACCAAGGGAATTGTAGAAATGAAAATTTCCAGGTAACTGGATAGGAACTACAGACTAAGGCATCACCAACAGAATACAAGAGATGAAAGAGAGAATCTCAGGCATTGAAGACACAATAAAAGAAATAGATAGACCAGTCAAATAAAATGTTAAATCTAAAAAGTTCCTGACACCAAACATCTAGAAAATCAAGGACACGATAAAAAGAGCAAACATAAGAATAATAGGATAAAAAGTAAAAGATTCCCAGCTCAAATGCCCAGAAAATTCTCTGAACAAAATTATAGAAGAAACATTTTCTATTTTAATATCTAATAAAATAGACTTCAAACCATGATTAATTAAAAGAGATGGGGAAGGACATTTGTAGGAAGCCGTTGGCGCCAATAGATGGCGCCAGCTTCCCGCCCATTGTTCAGCCTGCAAAAACCTTTCCCCTCGTGTTGCTTGGCAACCACATAAATCACAGCCCAATCTCGGGGCACGTGATTGAGCTACAGGAGGATGCACCAATCAGGTAGCAACACAAGTCTCTTAGGCATTTATAAGCAGTGCATTTCTCCCCCACGTGAGGAGATTGCGACAGACCCGATAGGAGAGATTGCGGGAGATCCCAAGTGGAGAGAGACCCAATAAGAGAGATTGTGGAGAGATCCCACGTGGAGAGAGACTGGGCAGAGAGATCGCTCGTGGGAGACTGAAAGTGAGAGGTCGCCTATACAGTAGACCCCGGTAGGGAGTCCCCGGCTCAGAGAGAAGTTTCCTGCTCAAGAAGTCCCCTGCTCAGAGTGCTGTACAATAAAGGTTGTCCGCAGAAGAATCTTGTTGTTTGTTGCACGCCTGTTCCTATCGGCGGAAAATGTGGGCGCGCGACAGACATTTCATAATCATCAAAGGAAAAATCTGCCAAGATGACATTTAAATTCTCAAAATTTAACTCCCAAATCCAAGGGCACACACATTCCTAAAAGAAACATTACTACAACCTAAATCACACATTGACCCTTACACCCTGGTATGGGAAACTTCAATACCCCACACTCACCAGTGGGCAGATCATTCAGATAGAGAATAAACAGAGAAATAATGGAGCAATGACTCAAATGGACTTAACAGATATCTACCAAATATTTTACCCAAACACAACAAATGCCATGTCAAATGCCTTCCCATCGTCTCACAGAGAATTCCAAAATTGAACACACACTAGGTCACAAAGCACGTCTCTACAGATACAAAAAAATTGAAATAACCCCTGCATTTTATCAGACAAACATGGATTAAAGCTGGCTTCAACAACAACAGAAACAACAGAATACCTAGAGATTCATGGAAACTGAACAACTCAGTGATCATGGGGTAAAGGCAGAAATGAAGAAAATTAAAAACATCCTAGACTTCAAAGAAAATGAAGGCACAACATATCCAAACTTATGGGGCACAATGAAAGCTGTGCTAATAGGATAGTTCATAACACTAAGTGACTTCTTAAAAAAATTAGAGTTCTTATACTAGCAGTTTAAAAGTGCACCTTAAGGCTCTAGAAGAAGAGAAGCAAACAAACCCAAGAGGAAGTAGCAAAATCAGAACTAAAATAAATTAGAAACAAAGAGAACAATACAAAGAATTGACAAAATCAAGAACTGGTTTTCTGAGAAAATCAATAAGATAAACCCTTATCCAAACTAACTAAAAGATACAGAGCGAGAATTTTCAAATTATCAAAGTCAGAAAAGAAACGGGGGACATAACAGCCGACACTGAGGAAATCCAAAAAATCAGTAGGTCATATTTCAAAACTTGTACTTCACAAAACTGAAAAATCTAAAAGACATGGACAATATTCTCAGGAGATACCACTTTCAAAAGTTAAATTAAGGTCAGATAAAGAATTTAAATAGACCCAGACTCCTTTCCTTACACAAACAAATGTGCACAGTGATTAAAACTCTCCCAAATAAAGAAATCAAAAGCTCAGGACCAGATGGTTTTAGGGCAGAACTTTACCAGACTTTCAAAGAAGACATAATAACAATACCCCTGAAGTTATATCACAAAATAGAAACAGAAAGAACGTTGCCAAATTCATTTTTATGAAGCCACAGTCACCTCAATACCTCAACCACACAAAAATTCAACAAGGAAAGAGAATTACAGACAAATTTCTCTCATGAACATAGATACACAAATACTCAATGAAATACTTGCAAACCAAATCTAAGAACACATTAAATAAATCATCCAACATGATCAAGTTGGCTCCATCCCTATCTGAAATTCTGTCAATTTAGTTCACCATATAAACAAACTGAAAAAAAAAAAAACCAAACACATGATCATCTCATTAGATGCAGGAAAGCCATATCTATTTAATACAGTACTTGAAGTTCTAGATAAAGCAGTAAAACAACTAAAAGAGATTAGAGGATGCAAACTGGAAAGGAAAAAGTCAAAGTATTGGTATTTGTAGATGATATGGCAGTAAACATATGCCAGGGATTTCCTCCACCTGATAAATACTCTCAGTGAAATGGATCGATCCAAAATTAACTAAAAAAATCAGTAGCCCTCTTATATACAAGTGATAAAGGTCCCGAGAAAGATTTAAGGGAGCCATACCTTTCACAGTAGCCATAGAGAATTATAAAATATCCTGGTATAACTCTAACCAAGCAAGTAAAAACCTGCATGATAAAAACTTCAAGACTAAAGAAAGAAATTAAAGAAGGTATTAGAAAATAGAAAGATCTACAGTGCTCATGATCAGTATGATCAACATTAAAAAAAATGTCTACCTTACAAAAAGCAATCTGCAGAATTTGAAAGGACAATAGTCAACTTTATATGGAAAAATAAAAAAAACGCTGGACAATCTTGTACAATAAAAAAACTTCTGGGGGGTATCATCATCCCTGATTTCAAGCTATACTAAAAAGCAATGGTAATACAAACCACATGGTATTGGCATAAAATGAGACAGATTGATAAATGACATCAAATTTGAGACTCAGATCTAAATTTACATACCTATGGACACATTTTTTAAATAAAGACATCAGAAATATACAATGGAAAAAAAAAGCATTTCAACAAATGGTGCTAGACTAACTGAACATTGGTATCTATCATCCTGCAAGTCCAGTGGGTCAAAGACCTCAGCATAAAACTAGACACACTGAACCTGAGGGAAGAGAAATTGGGAAAATGCTGGCATAGGAGACAACTTCTTGAATAGAATATGAATAACATAACACAGACATGAGAATCAACAATTAATAAATGAGACCTCATGAAACAGCAAAGCTTCTGTGAGGCAAAGGACACATCAAAAGTACAAAACATTAGCCTTCATAGTGGGAAAGTATGTTTACCAACCTTATACCTGATAGAGGGCTAATGTCCAAATACATAATGAACTCAAAAATCTAGACATCAACAAACTAAATAATCCAATTAAAAATAGAGGACAGACCTACACAGAGAATTCTCAATGGAGAAATCTAAGAAGGATGAGAAATACTTAAATGTTTAACATCCTTAGGCATTGGGAAAGTACACATCAAAAGAACTTGGAGATTCCATCTTAATCCTGTAAGAATGGCTAAGATCAGTATCACAAGTTATAGCTCATGATGGGGAGAATGTGGAGCAAGGGGAGCATGACTCTATTGTTTGCAGGGATGAAAACTTATACAGGCGTGTTGGAAATCAATATGGCAGTTTTCCTGAAAGTTGGAACTCAATTTACCACAATAACCAACCATATAACTCCTGGGCATATACCCAAAGAATGTTCTAATCTACCACAAGGACACTTGCTCAGATATGTTCAAAACAGCTTTAATCACCATAGTTAGAAATTGGAAACAACCTAGATGTCCCTCAACCAAGGAATGGATAAAGAAAATATGGTTCATTTACACAATGGGGTATTATTTAGATATTTAAAGAATGCCATCATGAAATTTGGTGGCAAATGGAAAGAACTAAAAGAAACATCCTGAATGAGGTAACCCAGACAGAAAAGAACATACTTGCTATATACTCACTTGTAAGTACTTATTAGCTGTAAAGAATAGTCTACTATAATCTCCAGAGCCAGAGAGGCTGAGTAACAAAGAGGGCTTGGGGGCATGCGTGGGGGACTCCCTCATGTTCCCCTTTCTTCCCGGGAAGGGGAAATAGAATATATTTTGTGGGTGTACTAGGCACTGGTGGGGTGTGAACAGAAGGGATCAGGTTGTTGGGAAGGAGGCAAAGAAAAATAGGAACAACAGCTAGAATTGGGGGAGGGGCATTTAAGGATCAAGGTAGAATCCTAGTGCAATGGAAACTTCATGGAATTTGTGATGTGAGAAGAGTGAAGTCTCCTACTAATGGCAGATATGGTTCCTGCCCCACCCCACTCTGTAACTAGGTAAGGCCTCAAGTGGATGGTTTGGGATACCAAAGCAGCCACAAAACCTTCAAGCTATATGCCTGCAGGATGAGCTGGGACTGAATCCTACTATAATTGTCATCAGAGAAACCAGAGTGATTTCATCCAGCAACAGATGGGAGCAAATACTGAGCACCAAAATAAAACATTAGGCAGAGGTCAGGGAGTCCTGAAGAGGAGAGATTGGAAGGATTGGAGGCACCACAGGGATCAAAGACAGCATAAGAAAACCTACAAAATCAACTCACCAGGGCTCAAAGGATCTCATAGAGATCAATGGAGACTGTACAGGTCTGACTTAGGGTATTTGTCTGTTATGGTTGTGTAGCCCAGTATTATTGTAGGACTTCTAACAGTGGGAGTGATGGTTGTATCAGTCTCTTTTGCCTGACTTTGGATTGTTTTGCCCAGCCTTGATGTGGGAACATGTGCCTGATCTTATTGTACCTTGTTATGCCATATTTGTTTTATTTCCCTTGATGGCCTTCTCTTTTCAGAGAGGAGATTTATAAGGAGGGGTGGATCCAGGGAAAGGGGGAGGTAGTGGAGAAGCTGGTGGAAAGGAAAAAGGGGGAAACTATAGTCTGGATATAATGTATGAGAAAATAATTAATAATAATAATAATAATAATAATAATAATAATAATAATAATAATAATAATGAGGAGGAGGAGGAGGAAGAGAAGAGGAGGAAAAGAAGGAGGAGAAGAAGGAGAAAAGAAGAAGAAGAAGAAGAAGAAGAAGAAGAAGAAGAAGAAGAAGAAGAAGAAGAAGAGGAAGAAGAAGAGGAAGAAGAAGAGGAAGAAGAAGAGGAAGAAGAAGAGGAAGAAGAAGAGGAAGAAGAAGAGGAAGAAGAAGAGGAAGAAGAAGAAGAAGAAGAAGAGGAAGAAGAAGAAGAAAAAGAAGAAGAAGAAGAAGAAGAAGAAGAAGAAGAAGAAGAAGAAGAAGAAGAAGAAGAAGAAGAAGAAGAAGAAGAAGAAGAAGAAGAAGGGGGAAGAGGAGGAAGAGGAGGAGAAGTAAATACAGCAATACAGCATTACAGCATGCCATGCCATGGCTGTTTACAACCAGAACATGTAACCTTGACAAGTATAAGTATGTATATAGGGACATGAGTAAGTAAGTGATGGACTAAAGAAAGGAAACTTTAAGGAAGTTAATCCAAAAAAACTATAATCTGCAAAGAAGGAAATTGCAAGAAAATAGCATATAATGCTGAAAGACTGGAAAAAACCCAAATGTTCAACAATAGGAGAATGATAACAATAGAGCACTACAAAGTAGTTAAAATGAAAACAATGAGTAACATGTCCATGTCTAGAAATGTGATGTAAAATCATATAAAATGAAAAAAGCAGAAATGGGGTACACAATTTTTGGTATAACTATATGAAAATATGTATCTTTATAAACGGTGGCTTTTAAATAAATGTATACTGAAAAAGACAGAAATTTAGTGGTTCATGTTTCCTTTCTTGTCTATTGCATTGATCGATTATGTTACTGTCTTGGTCTGTATCCTTGTAAGGGGCAGCAGCCAACGCCCTGCAGAGATGGCGCCAGTTTCCCAGGCCGTGAGTCAGCTAAAACTGACAAACAACCTAAAAGTGCATGTGTGAAGAAGAGTAAGGCGAGCCAAAGTCACAGCCCATCTCAGGGCGTAAACATCAGACCACCAGCGAGCAGCCAATCAGGTAGAAACACGCTTCCCTCACCTCCCTCAAGGGTATAAAACTGGGTGCTTTTCCACCCTTTGGGGTCTTCCTCCATTAAAGTTTTGCTGCAGAAGGATCTTTGTGTACCACATCTGTTCTTGCCGGCGAGACGGTGGCGCGGGACATCTGGTGCTGAAATCTCGGGACAAGCCTTAACATCGCCGGCACAGAGGAGACCCTCCAGCCATGGAGAGGATTCAGAACTGCAGGATAAATGTAGGCTCTGAGAGATTAGTTTGATCCTGATATCGCTGACTGGGGCGCACGAGAAGCTCTGATACTCGTCCTTATTGCAGCCGTTCTCTTCCTTTTGGTTTCGTTTTGTTTCCATCGCTTTGACTGTTAGGCACTGCGTCACTTGGATGTAGATAAGCCGCTGAGCTGTTTTTGCTCACCCATAAGAACTCCTGTAGATTAAGGAGCACAATGGGCAATTCACACTCTTTCCTGACGGCGCTTCAGACCGTCCTTAAAGACCATGATTTAAAACTGTCTAAACGAAACCTACAGGGCTTACTGAAGGAAGTGGACCGAGTTGCTCCCTGGTTCCTGTGCTCGGGGTCCTTGACCCTGGCTTCTTGGACAAAATTAGAACAAGATCTTAAGAGGGAGTTAGTGTACGGCCAGCTTAAACCAGGAACGATGGGCATATGGCGAATGGTTAAAGACTGCCTGGGAAGAGATATATACAAGCTCGTTATTTCAGCAGGGCAGGAGGCCCTAGATGAGATTCAGGATAGCATGTGAGAAACAGAGCGAAGTGAGAGACTGCAATTAGGCAGGAGAACTGACCGGTCTAAGAAAACAGGCCCTACAGGAGCCAGCAAGGCCTCTGTAGTGACAGAGGAGGGAAAGCACGCCCTCATGGAAGATAGCTTGCCTTCCGCCAGTAATTCTGACAGAGAGGGACCTTTAAATAAGCCTTTGTTGGCAATTGATCCCTCTGGGGCACCACTTAAGCCTTTGGCACTGGGGGCCTCTCAGGAGAACATCCAAAAAGAAAACATCATAAAAAAGAACCTCCAAAGAGTTGTGAACTTTACCCACTGGCAGACTTGGAGGCTATTGGCCTAGATTATGATCTCGATCCCTCAGAAAAGGAGGATCTAGAGAAAAAGGCCGCCCGCTATGAAGCGGAGCGATACCATCCTGATGAGCGGTGAGGTCAGCGCCCTCTACTGAAAAGACCTACCGCCCACCTCCGTATGACCCCAGGGCGACATTTGACTCCTTTTTTACTAAGGATGTACATAACAAGATCTTTCAGTCCTTCTCTGTTTTTGAGGCAGCGGAAGGGGGACACATTCATGCGCCTGTAGAGTTCACTCAAATAAAAGAACTTGCAGAGTCAGTTCGCAAGTATGGGGTCAATGCCAATTTTACAGTATCCCAGGTTGAGCGCCTGGCTACTACCGCGCTGACTCCTGGAGATTGGCAGACCACAATGAAGGCAGTCTTACCCAGCATGGGCCAATATATGGAATGGAAGGCCCTATGGCATGAGGCCACACACACCCAAGTAAAAGTTAATCTAGCCAATGAGGGACCGCAGAGAAACTGGAGCTTTGAGATGTTGACTGGACAGGGTCAATACACCAATAACCAAATCAATTACGATTGGGGAGCCTATGTCCAAATTGCGGCAGCAGCAGTAAAAGCTTGGAAAGTGCTGTTGAAAAAGGGCGGAGGTGAAAATCAATTGACAAAAATTATACAAGGCCTCCAGGAACCATTTTCAGACTTTGTGGCTAGGATGATTGAAGCAGCCACTAGAATCTTTGGGGATCCAGATCTAGCCATGCCCTTTATTGAACAACTAGTCTTTGAGCAAGCCACCCAAGAATGTAAGGCTGCTATAACTCCTAGGAAGAATAAGGGTCTACAAGATTGGCTCTGAGTCTGTCGCGAATTAGGGGGTCCTCTGACCAATGCTGGCCTTGCGGCGGCCGTGATCCAAGGACTCCAGCATCTAAATCTTAAAGGAAACAAAGGTCCTAAAGTCTATTTTAATTGTGGAAAGCCTGGGCACTTTAAAAAGGATTGCCCAGGACAAGAACAGAAGAGGCCTCCAGGGATCTGTACTAGGTGTAAAAAGGGGTATCACTGGGCATCAGAGTGTCGGTCTATTAAAGATCTGCAGGGACGAATACTTCCCCCACCACAGCAAAGAATGCCTGAGTCAAGTATGCCAAAAAACGGCCTTCGGGGCCTCAGGTCTCAGGCCCCCAAAACATATGGAACCAACGCCCCGAAGCACTGGGCCCCTCAAACAGGGCTCCCTCAGGCTGCCAGCCCACAAGATTGGATCTCAGTTCCACCACCCAGCTCATGCTAGTGCCAGACATGGGTTTTCAACCAATCCCCGCCGTTTTAACTCTACAAATGCCTCCAGGCACTACGGGGTTGGTACTAGGAACTGCTACCATGAGAAAAAAGGGTATGATAGTGCTGCCAGCTATACTAGATAGTGCTCATCAGGGTGAACTTCAAGTCCTGTGTTCCAGCCCCACCGGAGTCACCTCCATATCCGTGGGAGATATTATTGCACAACTGATTCTATTACCAAAATGTATGCCCAACAATAGCCAGTCACCTGATGCTCCCGGAGCTTATTTGACCATTGACTTACAGACTCGCCCCTCACTCGAATTGGTTGTAGAAGGAAAAAGGATTACTGGCATTCTTGATACTGGGGCTGATAAAAGTATCATCTCATCTACTTGGTGGCCTAATTCCTGGCCTGTTACACAGTCCTCCCACTCCTTGCAGAGATTAGGATGTGAGTCTAGCCCTACCATCAATTCAAAATCGTTACATTGGCTAGCCCCTGAGGGCCAATCAGGACATTTTATCCCCTATGTTCTTCCTCTTCCAGTTAACCTTTGGGGGAGAGACATATTGGCCGGACTTGGACTTACTTTGACTAATGAATACTCCCCACAAGCACATAATATTATGAAAAAGATGGGATATACTGAGGGAAAAGGTTTAGGAGCATTTGAACAAGGAAGACTAGAGCCACTCCCCTCTTCAGGTAATCAAGGAAGACAGGGACTGGGATTTTCTTAGGGGCTGTTGAGAACTTACTACCCATTCCATGGCTAACAGAGGAGGCGGTTTGGGTGCCTCAATGGCCTCTATCCTCTAAAAAATTATCGGCAGCTACAAAATTGGTTAAAGAACAGCTAAATCTTGGACACCTAGAGCCCTCCACATCTCCATGGAACACCCCTATATTTGTCATCAGGAAAAAATCTAGAAAATGGAGATTACTCCATGACCCGTGAGCTATTAATGCCCAAATGCGCTTATTTGGCCCAGTACAGCGAGGCCTGCCATTGCTATCAGCTGTGCCAAAATTTTGGAAAATTATTATTATAGACATAAAAGACTGTTTCTTTTCTATTCCCCTTCATTGTAAAGATAGGCAACGTTTTGCTTTCACGCTACCTACAGTTAATCATTCAGAACCAGAGAGACATTTTCAATGGAAAGTTTTGCCTCAGGGAATGGCCAATAGTCCCACTATGTGCCAGTTATTTGTGCAGATGGCCCTGGCACCTATAAAAGAGCAGTTTCCTACTCTCTTGCTTGTCCATTACATGGATGATATTTTAATGTCTCATACACATACTAATATTCTCCAACAAGCATATCCTCTGCTGCTTAATGTCCTTAAATCACGGGGTTTGCAAATCGCTACTGAAACGGTTCAATTTGCAGACATAGGGTCATTTCTGGGTTCAAGGATTCTCCCTGACAAAATTGTTCCACAAAAAATAGAGATTCAAAGACATCATTTACATACTTTAAATGATTTTCAAAAGTTGTTGGGAGATATTAATTGGCTGAGACCTTTTCTCAAGATACCCACAGTAGAGCTTAAGCCCTTATTTGACACACTCGAAGGTGATCCTCACATCACCTCTCTCAGAAAGTTAACACCCGCAGCAAATAGGGCACTACAGTTAGTAGAGAGTGCTTTACAATCTGCCCAGCTGCAGTGAATTGATGACAGTCAACCCTTTGATTTGTGTGTGTTCAAAACCCTGCAACTTCCAACCGCAGTCTTGTGGCAAGGGGGACCCCTATTATGGGTCCATCCCAATGCCTCCCCTGCAAAAGTCATTGATTGGTACCCTGACGCGGTGGCCTCGTTAGCCATCAGAGGCATAAAATTAGCAATAGGCAACCAACGACACTGATTGTCCCATTTACTGCAATGCAGGTCCAAGTGCTTGCAGCTGCCTCAGATAACTGGGCAGTCTTGGTAACCCTTTTTTTCAGGTACGATTGACAATCACTATCCTAAACATCCCATTCTTCAATTCTCTTTACAACAATCCTTGGTTTCTCCACGAGTAATTTCCCCTAATCCACTAAAAGATGGATTGGTTATTTACACAGATGGCTCCAAGTCTGGGCTGGGGGCATATGTTGTGAATGAGAAAATTATTACTAGACAATTTAAAGAAAATTCACCCCAGCTTATAGAATTCTTAATAGTATTAGAGGTACTAAAAAATTTTCCGAGCCTCTTAATATTGTCTCTGATTCGGCCTATGTAGTTAATGCAGTGCAGGTTTTAGAGGTTGCTGAGATAATCAAGCCCTCGAACAAGATAGCCCCAATTTTTACTCAATTATAACAAGTCCTCCTTATGAGGAGATTCCAGGTCTACATTACCCACATTTGTGCTCATTCTGGTCTTCCAGGACCCATGTCCATAGGTAATGATTTGGCAGATAAAGCCACAAGATTAGCAGCTGTTGTGTTAGCCTCATCCTTAGACAAAGCTAGAGATTTCCACAAGCAATTTCATGTTACCTCTGAGACCCTTCACCGAAGGTTTGCTTTAACCCGAAAAGAAGCCAGAGACATTGTCATTCATTGCTAAAACTGTTGTCAGTTTCTGCCTGTTTCTCATGTGGGTATCAACCCTCGCGGCCTTCGTCTGCTACAAATTTGACAAATGGATGTGACACACATCCAGTCATTTGGAAAACTTAAGTATCTCCATGTGTCCATTGATACGTGCTCAGGCGTGGTCTTTGCCTCTCCCTTAGGAGGAGAAAAGGCCTCACACATTATCCAAAATTGCCTTGAGGCATGGAGCACCTGGGGACAACCAAAAATTCTAAAAACTGACAATGGACCCGCTTATGCCTCACAGAAATTTCAGCAATTCTGCAAACAAATGGGAGTGACCCATTTGACTGGCCTCCCTTATAATCCTCAAGGACAGGGCATTGTTGAACGTGCCCATTGTACAATTAAATTCTATTTAATAAAACAAAAAGGGGGAATAAAGGAAGTACTATCCTCCACACCCCAGACTTCAGTATCAATAGCTCTTTGGACACTAAATTTTCTAAATTTTGATGACCATGGAAGGAATGCGGCTGAGCGACACTGCACCGAGCCTGCCACACCTAAAGAAATGGTCAAATGGAAAGATGTCTTGACAGGACAGTGGAAAGGCCTGGATCCTATTTTGATAAGATCCAGGGGAGCTGTTTGTGTTTTCCCACAGAATGAAGACAGTCCCTTTTGGATCCCAGAGCGCCTTACCAGGAGGATACACCATGGCAGGGATGATGACCACCAGAGGAAACCGGAGACGGAAGATGATCCTCTTTTGGATACTGGTTCCTAGTATTCTGGGAGACCCTCGATGGGGGATTATGTCTACCTTCCCCTTACCCATGCCTGTTATGCATACAGCTCATGTATTCCCACGCTTTTTGCTACAAATAGGAAATTAGGAGTTGCATAGTTGCCTTTAGATAATCAGATTCAGAGCCTACAAGACAATTGGACACTTTTTGTTAAAGGCAGCCTCTGCTTTACAGTGGTTCTAACACTGAGGGGCCATAGTAATTGCATACTGCTATACAACCAATCAGCAGCCTGGCTTAAAGATGCAACCTGGCGCTCGACCTCTAATATAGTAGCTAACGCCTCTGTAATTTCTGGATGGTGGCCTAGCCGTTCGGGTGATGATGTCCCACCACAGCAGCCCAGGCTGGCGCCATTTTGTAAGGGAATTACGACTGATGATCTAATGCTTCCTTGGACTGGATGCCAGGCCAGAAGGTCATCATGGACTGTTAAAGGTTATTTTTCCTTTTCCCCATATATTGGCACCACCTTTAATAGTTCCTTTGCAGGATATAATTTTACCTTTAGGGATCCTAGCAAAGCTGATGCTAACTCCTTTGATCAGTGGCTTCTTTGTGGGATTAATGGGAGTTGTACTGACCTGTCACCAATGGCTATGTTACGGGGAGGATACGCAGAAAAGGGACAACTAGGTTTTGATTGGAAGGGTTGCATGGCCGCAGGCTTGCGAACCGGAAAGAATTCAGGGAGCTTCAAGTGGACGACCTCCAGTGTAAAATATACAACTTATAAGAGAGCGAAGCACTCGGCTTCCCCTGTTTGTGTGTGGCCCCCTTTTATTTGGATAGTAAGTAATATCAGTATGACCCAGGGTCAAGACAGTTTAGATTGCTCCCCAAGTAATTGTTTTTATGCCTTGTGCTGGGATGCAGCTGTTTATCCTTCGGCTGTGGTTACTCGCATGCCCCGCTTCGTCCCTGTTCCAGTGGACGCCCCCAGTAGCCTGAGCCTGCTGAGAGAGAAAAGAGATTTTGGGATCTCTGCTGTTATTGTGGGTCTGATTGCCACCGCGGCTGTGGCAGCCTCAGTTACGGCCTCGGCACTGGCACTCTCGACATCAGTGCAGACTGTACAAACCATCAATGAGCTCTCAGCTCACGTGATGTCTGCCTTGGACCTCCAGGCCACTGCCAAGTCCCAGATACAGGGAGGTCTAATGCTGATTAATCAGTGCATAGACCTAGTCCAAGAACAAGTGGACATCTTGTGGCAGATGGCCCAATTGGGCTGTGAACAAAAATTACCTGGACTCTGCATCACTTCTGTGCGATTTGAAAAATTTACCCGAGCGGCCATTTTATTATCTAAATCCCTTTCTCGGTTTTTAATGCAGAATTGGACCACTGAATTCGAGCAGAAGCTTCGAGAATTGAGACTTGCTATCTTGGAAGTGAACTCCACGAGACTGGACCTGTCGCTGACCGAGGGGCTGTCCACTTGGATTTCCTCTATTTTCTCCTACTTTAAAGAATGGGTGGGAGTGGGGTTATTCTTAGTAATCTTATGTTGTGGGATCGTGTTCTTGCTCTGGTTGGTTTGTAAGCTGAGGTCTCAACAAAGACGTGACAAAGTTGTCATTGCTCAAGTGCTTGTTGCTCTTGATCATGGAGCCTCTCCCGAAATATGGCTTTCTATACTCAGACAATAACTAGTAAATTTTCCCCCCATAGTGCTTGGCCTCCTGCTTGGAGTTTCGCCCTAGGATTATTAAGAGGCGAAACGGACTATAAGCTGTGATACTCAGTGACAGGCAACCTTCCTCTGGTGTATACCAATCTAAGACAGGACCCCTAAGGCGATGGGGGAATCCAGAGATGGATAAGGCTACATTGAGAGTGATTGACCTAAGACAGAGATCACAGCACGAGAATATCTCTAGTCCAGGCCTCTTGTCCTAGACCAATCACTGTCTAATAAAACAAAAAGGGGGAGATGTAAGGGGCCGCATCCAACACCCTGCAAAGATGGAGCCAGTTTCCGGGGCTGTGAGTCAGCTAAAACTGACAAACAACCTAAAAGCGCATGCGTGAAGAGCAAGGCAAGCCAAACTCACAGCCCATCTCGGGCGTAATCATCAGACCACCAGCGAGCAGCCAATCAGGTAGAGACACGCTTCCCCCGCCTCCCTCAAAGGTATAAAACTGGGTGCTTTTCTGCCCTTCAGGGTCTTCCTCCATTAAAGTTTTGCTGCAGAAGGATCCTTGTGTACCGTGTCTGTTCTTGCTGGTGAGACGGTGGCACGGGACATATCCTGTCACTTCCTCTTTTTTTCTCTGTTACAAAAGCATTATCTTTAAACATGTCATCCTAAAACTGTTTATTGAACCTTCTAGATATAGACAGAAATCCCTGCTCTTCACAGCAGTAAGAAAAAACATGATTTGTCAGGGGAAAACATCTTAGAATATATATCTAAAAGTGAGACAAACATTTGAAAATGTAAAATTTGGACATATATCAATACAATTATAATCTTTTTAGAAAGAGTATTTGATAAGTCATGTCTTCTTAAAAATGGTTCATCTTTAATTCAGTAATTACTGTTCTAAGTATTGTGGTGAATATTTAACAACAATTCATTTGGGGAGAAACATCTTAAATTTGTAGAGTTTGCCAATTTGCAAGATGTATATAATTCTCTAGTAATTCCAACTTAACAGTGAAAGCTTGAGAAGTATGAAAGCATGGCAGTCACATAAGCTTAGATGTAAATGTTTATAGCAGCCTTTTATTAAATAGTAGAAAAGCAGAAACTAGATGTTCATCAGCACATGGGTGATCAGTTGTAATATATACAGCAAAATATTTCTCAGCAGTAAAAAAAATAATGAGCTACAAACACACTAAACACATGAGAAGGCACAAAATTGTAATGTAGAAAGGAGACATTTGAAATAATTAAAGCACCTTGAGAGAAAAACAATAGAAATCTCTTGGAGAGTAATGACTTTGTTTACACCCCCCACCCACATGGGTAGTAATTTTCTTTTGTTATTGGATACTCTCTGTGTCTGCATTTCAAATATTATCACCTTTAGCCCCTCCCCCTCCTTTTGTTTCCAGGAAGGTGCTTCCTCTCCCAACTGCCCTCTCCACCTGGGCTTATTTTTGTTGTTGTTGTTGTTGTGAGGCTTTTGATTACTGCTTCTATTTCTTTAAGGGTTATGGGACTGTTTATATGGTTTATCTCATCCTGACTTAACTTTGATACCTGGTATCTGTCTAGAAAATTGTCATTTCATCCATATTTTCCAGTTTTGTTGAGTATAGGCTATTGTAGTAGGATCTGATAGAATTTTTTTTTTTGGTATTTCCTCAGTTTCTATTGTTATGTAGCTCCTTTCATTTCTGATTTTGTTAATTTGGATACTTCTAGTTATTCTGGCTAAGGGTTTATCAATCTTGTGGATTTTCTCAAAGAACCATCTCCTGTTTTCTTTGTTGTTGTTGTTGTTGTTTGCTTTATGATTCTTTGTATGGTTCTTTTTCTTTTTACTTGGTTGATTTCAGGTTTGAGTTTGATTATTTCCTGCCATCTACTCCTCTTGAGTGTATGTTCTAGAGCTTTCAGGTGTACTGTCAAACTGCTAGTGTATGCTCTCTCCAGTTTCTTTTTGGAGGCACTCAGAGCTACGAGTTTTCCCCGTAGTACTGCTTTCATTATATCCCATAAGTTTGGATATATTGTGCCTTCATTTTCGGTAAATTCTAAAAAGTCTTTAATCTTTTTATTTCTTCCTTGACAAAGTTATCACTGAGTAGAGCACTGTTTAGCTTACATCTATATGTGGGCTTTTGTTAATTTTGTGGTTACTGAAGACCAGCCTTAGTCCATGGTGATCTGATAGGATGCATGGTAGTATTTTGATTTCCTTGTATCTGTTGAGGCCTGTTTTATGACCAACTATATGGTCAATTTTGGAGAAAGTGCTGTGAGGTCCTGAGAAAAAGGTATATTCTTTTGCTTTAGGATAAAATGTTCTATACATGTCTATTAAATCTATTTTTTTTATAACTTTTGTAAATTTCACTGTGTCTCTGTTCAGTTTCTGCTTCCATGGTCTGACCACTGATGAAAATGGTGTGTTGAAATCTACCACTATTATTGAGTGTGGCACAATATTTGAGCTTTAGTAGAGTTTCTTTTATGAATGTGGGTGCCCTTGCATTTGGAGCATAGATGTTCAGGATTGAGAATTCACCTTGATAGAGTTTTTCTCTGATAAATAAAAAGTGTTCTTCCTTATATTTTTTTAATAACTTTTAGTTGAAAATCTACTTTATTCAATATTAGAATTGCTTCTCCAGCTTGTTTTTTGGGGCCATTTGCTTGAAAAATTTTTCCCAGCCTTTTACTCTGAGGTAGTGTCTGTCTTTTTCACTGAGATGAGTTTCCTGTATGCAGTAAAATGCTGGATCCTGTTTACATATCCAGTCTAATAGTCTATGCCTTCTTATTGGGAAATTGAGTCCATTGATGTTATGAGGCAATAAGAAATAGTGATTGTTGTTTCCTGTTATTTTTGTTGTTATGAAAGACCCCCGGAGGGTATCTTCCGTCGGAAGAGACCCCTCCCAAGGAGCAGCGGGACCACTCACTTCGGATGCAAGTAGCAAGAGGTTTATTTACACAGGTACCTGTGGGCACACAGTCTCTCAGAGGACTTGTGCGCCGGACAAAGGGGCAGTCCCCTTTTTATAGGGCTTGGGGGGCAGAAGCAAGGTACAGAAGCAGAAGCATAGCAACAGGGTTTTAATTGGTTAGTTTAAATGAAACCAGGGTGAACTGGGGACAAGCCCCAAGTTTTTGGAAAGGGCGGCCTTGGCCCCTCCTCTGGGACAGAGTGTTGTTTTTCGTCCTTGTCTCAGCATGTATGGCAAAATATTGTATCTTTACCCCGGTCCAGGTGGTCAACCACACATCTTCTTTGGCAGGGACTGTGGCAGAAATATGGCTCCAAGGACACAACTCTAGGTACCAGTCGGGGGCTGCAGCTTATCTGAAATCTGGGCTTGTCTGAGTGTCTCCCTTTCTTTGTCTATTGCAAGCTGGCTGCCCACCGGTATCTTGCTTGGCCACCTGGGACCCTAACCTAGCCTGCCCCGTGTGTGCACAGCCTTACAGACATGGCATTTACTGTTGCTAAGCGGGGGTCTTTCAGTTAGAGATTGAATTATGTTTGTGTGATTTTCTTCTTCTCGTTTAATTGCAAGAAGATTGTTTTCTTGCTTTTCCTATGCTGTAGTTTCCCTCTTTGTGTTGAAGTTTTCTATCCACTATCCTTTGTAGGTCTGGATTTGTGGCCAGATACTGTGTAAATTTGGATTTGTCCTAGAATATCTTGATTTCTTTTCAACTATGGTAAATGAGAGTTTTGATAGAATAGTAACCTGGGCTGGCATTTGTGTTCTCTTAGGGTCTATATGACAACTGTCCAGGTCCTTCTATCTTTCATACTCCTTGTAGAGAAATCTAGTGTAATTCTGATTGATCTCCCATTTTATGTTACTTATCTTTTGTCCCTTACTGGTTTTATGTCCCGCACTACCGTCTCACCAGCAAGAACGCACACGGAACACCAGGATCCTTCTGCAGCAAAACCTTTATTGCATCTTGAAGAGGAAGACCTGGAGCAGGAAAAGGCACCCTAATTTATACCCCCCAAGGGTGGTGTGTCGCTGTGTGATTGGCTGCCCACTAGTGGTCTGATTGTGATGCCCCGGGATGGGCGGTGACTTGGCTCGCACCACTCTTTGCACATGTGCCCAGTGGTTGTTTACCACACTTTAGCTGATTCATGGCACCTGAAACCAGCACCATCTTGTAAGGGCGCAGCCTTCGGCCCTCAACATTTCCCCCTTTTTGTTTTACTAGAACAAGGCTGGTCTAGACCTCTGTAGTTATGTCTATCTGCTGTGGCTCCTGTCTTAGGTCATTCCTCGAAGGTCACAGCCTTAACCCTCATAGAGTGACCCTATTGCCACCGGGCCCCGTGTCTTAGATTGGTCTGTGCATGAGGAAAGTTGCCCATCTCTGGATACCACAGTGCTGTGCGACAACAACTGTTAAATGGCCTAGGGCGAACTCTACAAAAGAGGCCAGCCAAAAAATGAATTAGTGGGGAAGTCATGATCACCCTATCTCATGCAATGAGGAAACCTCAGCGATGTGCAAGAGCTGATCAATGACCACTGAGTCTCTTTCATCTCAGTGCAATGGATCTATAAATCCGTGGGGTGCAAGAGCAGAGAACTCAGAAGCCAACTAATTCTTGATCATAGAAGGCCAGAAGGTCTGTTATAATTGTGGAAAACCTGGGCACTTAACGAGAGATTGTCAGGCACAACAACAAAAAAGATTACCAGGACTGTGCGCATGGTGTAAAAAGGGATATCATTGGGCTACTGAGTGCCACTCTATAAAAGACCTTCAGGGTCGAGCTCTGCCACCGTTACCTCAGCAGTCAACAGGCGAGGGTTCTGCTCCAAAAAACGTGCTTCGGGGCCTTCGGTCTTAGGCCCCAAAAACATATGGGACCCACACCCCTCGCAGGTGGATTCCTCAGTCCAGGATTACTCAATTTTTGTTAATGCCAGAGATGGGGGTTCAGCCTATTCCTACATGTTATGAAGGGTCTTTACCCAATGACAGCCTGGGCCTGGTAATAGGGTACATTCCAATGGCCAGAAAGGGGGTCATTGTTCTCCCCACAGTGATAGATCATGGACACTCAGGAGAGCTCCAGGTTTTATGTTCTAGCCCTCGGAGCGTATCCTCCTTTTCTGAAGGTAATATAGTTGCTCAGTTACTAATTTTACCAAACTTACAGAAGCCTCCCAAGATATAAGCAGATGCCACTGCTGCCTATTTAATGATGGATTTAAGCTCCAGACCATCCTTGGAGTCACAGATGTGCTTACTTGGTTCGATTCAACAAGGCTCTGCCCTCAGTACCAAGAACAGCTGTTTCTATGGATCTCTTTAAATCTTGATGACCATGGTCAAACTGCAGCCAAGCGTCACTGCTCAGAGCCAAGTACCCCAAAAGAGATGGTAAAATGGAAGGATGTACTGACTGGTCAATGGAAAGGTCCGGATCTTATATTAATAAGATCCAGGGGAGCTGTTTGTGTTTTTCCACAGAAAGAAGATAATCCATTCTGGGTGCCTGAACACCTTACGAGGAAGATCCTCGTAACGGAGGATGCCAAGTCTCAAGATAATTCTACTGATGATCCTATCCTGGCAAGGCTGATGCTAATCCTTTTGATCAGTGGCTCCTTTGTGGTATTAATGGTAGCTGCACTGACCTTTCCCCTATGTCCATGATTCGAGGAGGATATAGTGAGAAGGGCCAATTGAGTTTTGATTGGAAGGGTGGTGTTGCTGCAGGAATACAAGCCGGTAAAAATTCAGGAAGTTTTGCTTGGGCAATATCCAATATAAAATATACAACCTATAAGAGAACAAATTACTCAGCAACACCTGTGTGTGTGTGGCCCACATTTATATGGATAGTAAGTAATATTAGCATGACACAAGGCCAAGAAAGATTAGATTGATTCCCGAATAATTGTTTTATACCTTATGCTGGGATGTGTCTATGTATCCCTTTGCCTTAGATACTCGCATGCCCTGCTTTGTTCCTATTCTGGTGGATGTCCCCAGTAGCTTAAGTTTGTTTAGGGAAAGGAGAGATTTCGGAATTTCTGCCATCATTGTTGGCTTGATTGCCACAGCTGCGGTGGCTGCCTCGGTTACAGCCTCGGCTCTTGCACTTTCAACATCAGTACAAACGGTGCAAACTATCAATGAACTTTTGGCGCATGTGACATCCGCCTTAGATGTCCAGGCTACCACCAATTCTCAGATACAGGGAGGCCTCATGTTGGTCAATCAGCGTATTGACCTAGTTCAAGAACAGGTAGATATTTTATGGCAAATGGCTCAATTGGGCTGTGAACAAAAATTACCTGGCCTCTGCATTACCTCCGTGCAGTTTGAAAAATTTACGAGAGCTGCTAATTTGTCAAAATCCTTATTTCAATTTTTGTTACAGAATTAGATCAATGAATTTGAACAGAAGCTCAGAGAATTGAGATTTGCCATTTTACAAGTGAATTCGACATGAATTGACCTGTCTTTGACAGAAGGCCTCTCCACCTGGATCTCTTCGATTTTCTCCTATTTTAAGGAATGGGTGGGGGTGGGTATTTTTTGTGCAATATTTTGCTGTGGGTTGGTGTTCCTGCTGTGGTTGGTTTGCAGACTCCGGTCTCAACAGAAACATGACAAGGTCGTTATCACTCAAGTACTTGTGGCCATTGAACAAGGGGCCTCCCCTAAAATTTGGTTATCTATGATCAAGAATTAGTCGGCTTCTGAGTTCTCTGCTCTTGTACCCCACGGATTTATAGATCCATTGCACTGGGACTAAAGAGACTCAGCGGTCATTTATCAGCCCTTGCACATCGCTGAGGTTTCCTCATTGCACGCGATAGGGTGATCATGACATCCCCACTAATTCATTTTTTGGCTGGCCTCTTTTGTAGAGTTCGCCCTAGGCCATTTAGCAGTTGTTGTTGCACAGCACTGTGGTATCCAGAGATGGGCAACTTTCCTCATGCACAGACCAATCTAAGACACGGGGCCCGGTGGCAATAGGGTCACCCTATGACGGATAAGGCTGCGACATTGGAGAAATGACCTAAGACAGGAGCCACAGCAGATAGACATAACTACAGAGGCCTAGACCAGCCTTGTTCTAGTAAAACAAAAAGGGGGAGATGTGGAGAGCTGCGATAACATTTGCCACCAGTAGATGGCGCTGACTTCTTTTGCGGCAGCCTGGCTCCTCCCTGTAAACAAACTGGGCACATGTGCAAAGAGTGGTGAGAGCCAAGTCACCGCCCATCCTGGGGCGTCACGATCAGACCACTAGTGGGCAGCCAATCACACGGCGACACGCCACCCTAGGGGATATAAATTGGATTGCTTTCTCCTGCTCGGGGTCTTCCTCTTCAAGATGCAATAAAGGTTTTGCTGCAGAAGGATCCTGGTGTCCCTGTGTGTTCTTGCTGGCGAGACTCCAAGGTCAACTTCTGAAGAAACCCAGCTGGGGCAGGGCCAAACATAAGATAAGGATTTTTATCTGGAAAAATGAAGGGAGACATTGATTTAAAGACTTGAGCCTCAAGGCAATGCCCTACTCCAAAGCTATCACCTGGCCCAAAAGTTTTTTTCATAATGATGGGCAGGTAATAAAAAAATAAAAATATTAAAGACAGGCATCATGAGGTTACAGTAAATACTACTGAAAAATCATGCTGGAACAGATACATAAGTTACAGAGCAAAGAAGTACTGGTCAAGGAGTTCAAGATATGTATGTATGTACTAAGGGTATTAGATTTAGAGAAAAGAATAGCATCTTATCTCTTGCTTCTTTCTGGTCCAGTATCTATAACATCTCACTGGTCTCCTGGGATCCTATTTCAGCTAGACATCCCAGGCCCCAGGAACAAAGAATTGAAGAAGAAACTGAGCTCATGCAGAATATAGATTCCAACAATGACCCGTCCAGCAGGTCAGGTTATTCAGGGTCCCGAAGAGGCCTTCATCCTGAAAGTCATGGGGGTGAGAGAGAAAGGAAGCCAAGTGTGCAAAGAACAAGAGTCAGTCTAGATGGTGTCAAGTCTTCATTGAGGATAGAATGCTTACAGCTTATATAGGCTTAAGCAGGAGGAAGGCAGGATGCAGTGGAATTTTACAAAATCTTCAGGATGCAGTGGAATTTTACAAAATCTTCAGAACACAGAAGAGGTTGGTGCTGCGGTCTAGCGCCGAGGGTCTCGTGCTTTTTCTGTAACATCCTGTTTTATCACCTGGCAGTTATTCTTGGCAGGGCCCATTGTGGTGCTTCCCGGAAGGCTCAGGCGAAAGGTCAGGTTCCCACAAGTGGGGGTGCAGCTGCTCACAGGCTGTTGTGTCTAGATGGCTGTAGTTTGGCTATTTTCTTAGCCATGGCTCCCCACATCTCCCCCTTTCTTTTTATTTAAGGAGTCGGGGCCCTTCTCTCGGGGGAGACCAAACTTCTGACCAACAACCGTTTCTCTGGAGAAGAGGGCCATTATCCCTGGCTTGGGGTCATCCCGTGACCACAGCTCTTACCCGTTGTCGGCTAACTCGGTCACCCTTCGAGCCCCATGGCTTAGGTTGGCTGGGTCAGATGGGGAAGGTGCCTTTCATGGAGTATAATGGCAGCTAGGGTTGTGGCCAGGCAATTGGGGGTGAATGGGGGCTGAATTAAATCACCAGTCGCCTGAAATTGAGCCTTTGGAGCCCGCCCTCCAGGACAACACCGTTTTCTAATGGGCCACTACCTGGAAATTCTTCTGCATCTGCCGTGGTGAGGTGGTGGTAAAAGACTGCGACCGAGGGTTTGGAAAGGGCTGCATCAATCTGAGATCTAAGGAAGTGAGTTAGTCTTTGAAAATCCAAGGGCCAAAGGAAATTATTAGAAGGAAGCCGACCACAGGCCCCAAGAAAGGGAGAAGATATGGCAAGGCTCCCTTCCACAGGTTCCACATGGGATTGCTAAACAATTCTTTCCATCTACGTTCTAACTCTTCCTGATGTTTGTGGATTCTGTCCCTCACTATGCCTGACTTATTAGCATAAAAGCAACATCTCTCCTGTAATGTCAGGCAGATGCCGCCTTTATCTGCAGTGAAGAGATCAAGTCCTTGCCGATTCTGTAGAACTACTTCTGCTAAACTATCTACTTGGTCTTGTAGGTCCTGAACCGATTGATAAACCATTGAGACATCATTAATTAATTGTTGTGACAACTTGTAAGTATGTAAGGAGACTCCTACCCCAGCAGATCCAGTGGTTAGTGCTGAAGTTATTCCCAGTCCCACCAGAAGGGGAATAAACTCTATGGCTCTTTTATGCCGTGGGCATCAGGTATCCAAGCTGGGGATAGGTATTGGAGAATCTCCTGAAAGTATCTCTATGTCAGGGAGAATCCAAGCAGGGGTGCATCAGCCTGTCCAATTTTGAGGAAGATATTGGTAGGCCATATTTTCTCCACAAAGGAAGACTCTACCCTTTCCCAGGCAGCCGAATTCTGTGGTGTTGTACGTTTGGCTGCAGGTGGTGAATGCAGCTGCCCCAACTGGTACCTCACCAGAGTCATTACATAAAGGGTTTTGTAAGCATGTGGAGTTTTGAAAATTGACAGGAAGGGCTTTAAAGAGCTTTGTAAATGTACAATTATTAGGAGAGGGTATAACAAGACTATCAAGCAAAAGAGGGGTGGCCAAAGGCCAGGAAGCCCCTAAGGCCAAACATAGCCAGCAATCTTGGGCTAAATCAGGGTTCGAAGTATTTAAGGCCCTAAAGGTGGCCTCTAGGACATCAGTAGTTTGAGGATCCAGGCTTATACCTTGAGCTTTGGGTAACAAAAGGGTGTGATAATAAAATTTGGCCCCCAGAATAAGTATTCCCGTTTGGGCCTCAATGGCTTGTTCTACAAGCACTTCCCTCACTTGGTCAGTTGTCCCCCCTCCATCTGAGGGTAATACAGGTGCAACCTGGGGCCAGCAGGCCACTGATTTGGGGGTAGCTCTGCATGAGGCTCTATAATATTTGGAATCACATGCCTCTGGTCCAACCACCTGTGTATTACTTGACCAGTCTCCTCTTATCCATTTGTTTTCCCATTCTACATGGAATAAGGCTACAGCATAAAAGTAAGGTGTACCATCATGAGAGCAAATCCTGAACTCTGTATAGCACATAGAGTGCATTTCTTCTATATAATGACAATCTGATGGACATTGGCCATTAGGGGCTTCAGGCAGGGGTATGGGTTTAGGCTTTTGTTGACAGAACCATTTTTGAATATAGCCCCCTGACTGGCTATGAACATTTTCTAAATAGGTGACCGAATCTCCACAGTCTACCAATGCCACATGTTCTGTATTAATTCTACTATAGCCTCCTTTACAATCACAGGGTTTACCGTACAATGTTTGAAGGAATTCTTTGCTAATTGGTCTCTCTTGAAATCCTGCACTGCTCAGATGGAGGGCTATCAGAAGAATCAGCAGGGTCACCACATGTGCTGTTTGTGTTGCCATGGTGGTTTTTCTGTAAGGAAGCACATATAAGGCAACCCTCAGGGCTTTTTATCCCTGGTGGCGTTAAACAGCTTTATTAGCCTTTTGGGTAGCCATCTAGTTCCTCCTTCTTTAGTATTATAAATGCAAGCAGATCCTCTGCCCCAAATGATGACAGGGTCCAGGCCATTCCAATGCCCTGTCAAGTGGTCCTTCCAAAGGGCTGTAGCATAAGAATTGTGAGTCTGAGGATGCCAGAGGCGGTCCGCTGCTGACTTGCTATCAGTATCAAGGGTCAGAAAATTAATGACAAAAAGAGCATGGGAGAGCAAGAGTTTGGAATTACCTTTGAATGAGTAAAGTGTTTCCTGAGCATTAAACTTGAAGAGAGTATTTTTTAGGGTATGATGAGCCCTTTCAACAATTCCCCTGTCTCTGCGGATTGTAGGGAATGCCTGTAACATGTCGAATATTAAGCTGCCTACAAAAGGCTTTAAATCTTTGACTAATATATGCAGGCCCATTATCTGTTTTAATAATCTTTGGGGACCCCATAACAGAAAAAGCTTGAAATAGATGAGCAATAACATCTTTAGTGGCTTCTCCAGCGTGTGCGGAGGCAAAAATAAATTTACTAAAGGTATCTATTGATACATGGACAAACTTTAAATGCCCGAAAGAAGGGATGTGGGTGATGTCCATCTGCCAGAGTTCTAGTGGAACAAGACCCCTAGGGTTAATGCCAAGATGAGGTTCGGGGAGGAGGGTCACACAATTTTTGCAGTTTTTGACAATCTCTCTTGCCTGCTCTCTGGTAATTTTGTATCTCAGGTGGAGTGATTGTGCATTAAGATGGTGGAGGGCATGAGCTGCCTGGGCTTCTTGAATGGGATCTTTGAGGGCCATAGCTGTTAATTTGGTGGCCTCATCAGCCAACTGATTTCCCAGCATTAAGGGGCCGGGCAAATCAGTATGTGCTCGAATATGTCCAATGAAAAAGGGGGAAGAGCGTTTTTTGATAAGTAATTGAAGTTGGGAGAAAAGATAAAAGGTCGGTGTCTGCGGCTGGATGGCGGGTACCTTCTCCAGCACCTGTAATGAGTGGACCACATAGTGGCTATCAGAATAAAGATTGAAGGGCTGGGGAAATTTGAAAAAACTGTAGTCACTGCTTGCAGCTCTACTAGCTGAGCGGAGGTGAACTTTGTTTTTAAGCGGAAGGTCTGACCGTCAACTACATAAGCAGCCAGGCCATTTTTAGCGCCATCTGTGAAGATGGTAACAGCCCCAATAATTTTGGTAATTTTATGGTCTATGGGGTCAACATCATTACACAGCCAGATCATGCCTGATATATCTAAATCTCTGGTCTTTCCTCTGAGGGCTGCTTTACACACTGAGTTGGCGTTTTCTATGGCCAATTGTCTTAGAATTGGGCTCTCAGTTTCTTCTGACCCCATAATTTTTTTGGCTGCGTCTAGCAGACAGTCTATAAATTGAGAGTATGGTTCTTGGGGTCCTTGGAGAATTTTAGTCAAGGGGATGGTAGGGCTCCAGCAGCAGGAACTGCCCGCCAAGCGGCTAAGGCAGCCTGTTCGGTCTGAGACAGTAAGCCTGGGGGTAATTTTAGTTGTTTATTTTCAGGCCCATAAACTCCTTGGCCACAGATTTTATCTGATGTCCATGCGGCTGTTTCACCTCGTGAGTCTTTTCGATTGCGGGCAGCTGCCTGTTCTGCCCTGTCAAAAAACCCAGCCTTCCTGGTAAGGAACTGTCCGTTGGAGAGGACTGAGTGTACCACTCTTTTCCATTCTCCTGGAATTAGATACCCTGATCCGGCCTGTCCCGCGCAACCGTCTCGCCAGCAAGAACGACACGGCACACGAGTAGGATTCTTCTGCAGTAAAGCTTTAATGCATCTCGAGAGGCAGAGCATAAGCTTGCAACACGTGAAGACGAAGACCCCGAACTATCTAGCCTGTCCCCTTATATAGGAATCAGTCCTTGCCTAGGACGTGGAGCCCCCTGATTGGTTGAAACTCATCAGGCCCTATGACACCACGGGAGAGGCAGAGCTTAAGGAGTGGAAAGTTACCCAGTGCATGCGCACATGACTTGTTTACTGCTAACTCCAGCCGGATGTCAGTGCCATCTTGTAATGGAGAATGTGCAGGCGGCGCCCCACACCAGCCAACACTTCTAGTACTGTTAATGTGAAGGGTGCATTAATGCCATAATTTTTAACAGCTGAGTGAAGTTCTTTTATTTGTTTAATTTTAAGTCTCTTAAAGTGAGGACTAAGGTCCTCAGGATCGCCATCTGCTCCTTCTCCCGATTCACTAGCTGCCTCATCATAGTCTTGGTCTCCCTCTTTTCCCTCGCCCTCAGTGGTATGACTGGGATCGTCTGTCCCTGTGGTATCGGGTCTTGTGGCTACTTCTTCTCCATCTCCCTCTGTCTGTTCATCTGTCACCCATCTAGTTTTTACTCGGGTTATGACGGGGAAGGTGAATTTCTGTGGGACAGACCTAATAGCTTTATTTCTGGGGTTTTTATCTCTGGGAGTCAGCTGATGGGCATCAGAATCAAGAGCCTGAATCTTATGAGTTAGTTAATGAAGCTCTTGGTTCATTTGTCTGACTCTCTTTAAGCCCTCTAGATGGGTCTTAAGTGCGGCCCTGATTAGTTGAAAGTTTTGGGACATCTCAGCGGCTAAAGATGGGGTGAAGCCAGTGGCTGACACAAGAGGGCCGACAGGTGCCAAAGGTGGGACTTGGCAATACGGGGGGGGGGGGTGGCGGGCGGCGCTAGGTTCCCGCATCCTTCTTTGTTGAGACAGGAAAACTTGTCTCCCAGGTCCTGGCCTGTACCTCTCTGATTCATAACAAGCCGCTTCTTCCTCTAACTCAGCCTTGGAGGAAGGATCGAGAGGTGGCTCTGGGTGAAGGTGATGGTGTCTCTTTTTAGCTTCTACAAGAGAAGGGTAAATCTTGGGGTAGTCTTTTAACTGGTCTGTGGGTGGCAAAAGGACGACTTGACAGGGCTGAGAAATTATGGGCTCATCGATTAGTGAGGCCGCTCTACTTTCACTTTGGGCCGTTTTGTTTTCATTTTGGACTGCTCACTGCGCTGCGCTCGAGGCAGCTGCATGACCCATTTTAGAATGCGGGGAGGGAGTAGACAAATCATGGGGGTCCTTGGGAGGGTCTGATTTATGGCACTTCTCAAAATAGTCTTCGGCAATAATTACTAATTGAGAATATTTTTCCTCCCTCATCTGCTTCTTTTAAAATGTCTCTAATAAACCCCCAGTATGTATGAAAATTTTTGGGGATAATTTTACCAGCTCCTATCAATTCATTAATTGATTGGCCAACCTTATTCCAACTTTGGGGGTGAATTTCAGGCCCAGTCAAAGCTAGCCACAGACAAGCATCATCCACAAAACAAAATAATTTTACAAGTTCTTTTTTCTTGACTCTAATTCCTCTCTCCCTGTGTATCCACTTTATTTCTTTTATAAAAACGGCCTGTTTAGACAGAGTTTTGCCCATGACTGCTGGGACTGAAAAATAGAGCTCTGAATCTTACTTTCCTTCTCTCGCAGGGCACGAGCGATACAACCAGGAGTGGATCTTTTCTTTCCTCGGGGTCCAGTACTCCAGCCGTTCTTCGGGTCCCTGTTCGGGCGCCACTTGACCCATCCAGCAGGTCGGGTTATTCAGGATCCCAAAGAGCCTTCGTCCTGAAAGTCATGGGGGTGAGAGAGAAAGGAAGCCAAGTGCGTAAAGAACCACAAGAGTCAGTCTAGATGGTGTCAAGTCTTCATTGAGGATAGAATGCTTACAGCTTATATAGGCTTAAGCAGGGGGAAGGCAGGATGCAGTGGAATTTTACAAAATCTTCAGAACACAGATAAATACAGCTGATAAACAACTTCAGCAATGTAGCTGAATGTAAAATTAACTCAAAATAAATCAGTAGCCTTCCTCTACTTGAAGAATAAAGAGGGTGAGAAAGAAATTAGGGAATCAATAGCTTTCACAATAGTCACAAAGAATATAATATACCTTGGTGTGACTCTAACCAAGCAAGTGAAAGATTTGTATGACAAGTACTTCAAGTCTCTGAAGAAAGAAATTGAAGAAGATCTTAGAAGATGGAAAGATCTCACATGCTCATGGATTGCAAGGATCAACATTGTAAAATGGCTAACTTTCCAAGAGTAATCCCCATCAAAATTCCAACTCAATATTCATAGAGTTAGAAAGATCAATTTTCAAATTCATTTGTAATAACAAAAAACCCAGGATAGGAAAAATTATTTTCAACAATAAAAGAACTGCTGGAAATCACCATCCCTGACCTCAAGCTGTATTATAGAGCAATAGTGATAAAAAAAACTGCGTGGTATCAGAATAGAGATAGGCAGGTAGATAAATGGAATTGAAGACCCAGTAAGAAACCCACACATTTATGGTCAAGTGACAAAGGAGCTGAAAACATTCAGTGGAAAAAGGACTTCAACAAATGGTGCAGGTTCAACTGCCAGTCATCATTCAGAAAGATGCAAATTTATCCATTCTTATCTCCTTGTACAAAGCTCAAGCACAAGTGGATCAAAGATCTCCACATAAAACCAGGTACACTGAAACTATTAGACGAGAAAGTGGAGAAAACATTAGAACACATAGACACAGGGGAAATCTTACTGCTTTAAGGTCAAGAATTTACAAATGGGACCTCATGAAATTTTTTGTTTTGTTTTGTTTTGTTTTCTATGGTCATGGGCTTTATTTTTGGACTGCCTTGAAAAGGGGAAGGTTGAACTGCTTGGTGGGTTTGTGGGAGGAAAGAGCTTCTTGTTTTAAAATTTAGTGCATGTTGCCTCAAGGTTAGTATAGTGTTGGTAGCCGTTTGTGTTAAAGTGTTAAAAAGATAATGGTCCTGCCTATACTTTGGCAAAATTTAAGCAATTTTGCCATCATATGGGAGTTTCACATCTGACAGGATTGCCTTATAATCCTCAGGGTCAAGGCATCATTGAACGTGCTCATCGAACCCTAAAGGTTTATTTAAACAAACAAATAGGGGGAATTGAAGAGGTGCCCCCTACACCCAAAATGGCCATTTCTACTATACTTCTTACCTTAAATTTTTTAAATTTGGATGCTCATGGCCATTCAGCTGCCGATCGCCATGGACAATGGCCCGTTCCACCTAAAGAGTTAGTAAAATGGAAAGATGTCCTCACTGGTGATTGGAAAGGCCTGAATCCTATTTTAATATGATCCAGGGGAGCTATTTGTGTGTTTCCACAGGGAGAAGAAAGCCCGATTTGGATCCCAGAACATCTAACATGTCGAGTGCTACCAGAACAAGATGCTGTTCCACCTGCTTCTGATGAGCCTGTCCTGCATGACGATTCAAGAGGAACCACGATGGGGGATTCTGTTGGTGTTTCCAAAACCGATGCCCATTCGCCTTAATGCAAAACTATTTCCTTGTTTGTTTGGCACCAATAAAACCTTTGATGTACCGTACTTGCCCTTAGACACTGAGATAGCAGGGTTAGGGGATAATAGAACTTTTGCCTTATCAGGTAGTTTTTGGCATGCTTTTGTGCAGAGAGACTGTGTTTCTGCTCTGGATGGTGTGCAAACTCCGTACCCAACAACAACGTGACAAAGTGGTCATAGCACAAGCTCTTGCTGCACTCGAAATGGGCACCTCTCCCTCTGTTTGGCTTAGTATGCTTAGGAAAAGTGTTGGGTCTGTGTCTGGATAGCCCCTGCACCCTGAGCCTTTGAGACATTGCACCAGGATCGGGTGTCCTACAAATAGGCAGCCTTTGCACCCTGCAGGGCTCGTTCCCATTGGACACAGGAAGGTGCCTTACCCAAAATTATTGCTGATCATGGTCTCGAACACTAAAGGTCCAACAAGAGCCTGATGGTTGATCGGCCATGTTTTTATTTAAGAAAAAAGGGGGAGATGTTGGTAGCCATTTATTCCGCACCCAAAGATGGCGCCGGCTTCCTGCTGATGATTCAGCAAACAGAGCGGTTGTCCAGCCCGAGGGACATAGTGCGCATGTACCACTCACGTCACAGCCCGCTCTCGGGGCATGCTAATGAGATACTGGAGGGCGCACCACTCAGGTAGCAACACAAGTCTCCTGGGCATATATAAGCAGTGCACTTTTCTTCCTTGGGGTCCCCTGCTCAAGAGTACTGTACAATAAAGGTTGTTTGCAGAAGGATCCTGTTGCCGCACGTCGTTCTTGCTGGCAAGATGTTAGGCGCGCACAGTATATAATAGAACAGATGTGGAAGTGAGAGGAGAGACAAAGAGAAGGTCATCCAATGGATACTTTCCTTAGGGAAGGCAGACGGGACATGGGGACCAGGGTGAGCAAGGAAAACAACTTTATATAGGAGACTCAACCACAGTCATTGCCTGGTTTCTCGAACATCCACTTGCTGTCTGCAAGTTCATGCCCCAGATGCCTACCCTGTTAGCTCTCTCAGCTAGCAGCAGGGAAGGGCATAAGGATGTAGAGAATGGGGTGAGGGGTGGCATCCTTCTTTCCTCTAGCTCCTCCAACCAGAATTGCTCCTCTGCCTGCCCTGCCCTTCCAGCCAGGTTCAGGAAGTCAGAAAGTCCAAGAGCACACAGGGAAAACTTCCATGTCTCTCACCCAGCCCTCTTCCCTCTCTGCCCCACCGTAACCCCTCACATGAGTTTACAGCTCTTGGCTCGATCCTTATGCATTTCACCCTCATTTCTCTGGTCTGGCTGTCCTGACAATTGAGTGGATCTCTTCAGTCCCCAGAGAGAGTCAGTACTGCACAGCTGCCTATGCCCAGGGCCAATAGAAGCCACTGTGGCCACATGGAAGACATCCCTGATGCTGCACTCCAAAGATCGGGAAGAGCATTCGACATAGGACACAGCTCCCACCTGCTCATGTGTAACAGGGATAAGTCTCTGCTAGGATAGTTTCCTCAGTGTGGCCAGGTCAGTCTGCATGTCCAGCTTACAGCCAACTAGTACCACTTTGGCATTGGGGCAAAACTGAGTCTCTCTTTGCCTCTGGTTGGGGGTGTAAAATAGAGTTATGGAGGGGTGGAGAAAGATTTAAGGAAAAGCTCTGCTCCATGAACACAGAAATCACTTATCCTTCTAGACCTTCCAAAATAAGAATGAATATAGGAAGCTGGTCCTGGGTAGAGACCAGGGAAGTGTGGAAGGCAAGGAGAAGAGAAGAGGGTTTTGGTGAAGACTCCAGGCTTGTCTGTCAGCCTGCATGCTGCACATTCCCACCCCCCTTCCCCATACTTTGTCCTGAGAACAGCGGACCCTCATGAAACTACTAAGTTTCTGTAAGACAAAGGGCACTATCAAGAGGACAAAGGGGCAACCAAAAAATTGGGAAAGAATCTTTACCAATCCTACATCTGATAGAGGGCTAATATCCAATATATACAAAGAACTCAAGAATTTAGACTACAGAGAATAAAATAATCCTATTAAAAATGGGATACAGAGCTAAGCAAAGAATTCTCAACTGAGGAATACCGAATGGCCAAGAAGCACCTAAAGAAATGCTCAACATCCTTAGTCACCAGGGAAATGCAAATCAAAACAACCCTGAGATTCTACCACACACCAGTCAGAATGGCTAAGATCAAAAACTCAAGTGACAGCAGATGCTAGTGAGGATGTGGAGAAAGGGGAACACTTTTCCATTACTAGTGGGATTGCAGGATGGTAAAACCACTCTGAAAATCAGTTTGGCAGTTCCTCAGAAAATTGGATATAATGCTACCTGAGGACCCAGCTATTCCATTCCTGGGCATATACCTAAAAGATGCTCCAACATATAACAAGGATACATCCTCCACCATGTTAGCAGCCTTATTTATAATAGCCAGTAGCTGGAAAGAACCCAGATGTCCTTCAACAGAGGAATGGATACAGAAATTGTGGTACAATTTACACAATTGAGTACTACTCAGCTATCAGAAACAATGACTTTATGAAATTCCTAGGCAAATGGATGGAACTAGAAGCTGTCATCCTGAGTGAGGTAACCCAGTCACAAAAGAACATACAGGTATATACTCGATGATAAGCTGATCCTAGCCCCTAAAAGCTCAGAATAACCAAGATGCAATTCACAGATTTTTATGAAGTTCAAAAAGAAGGAAAGTCAGAATGTTTATGCCTTAGTCCTTCTTAGAAGGCAGAGCAAAACACAGGAGGAAAAAGATGGACAACTAGAAGATCAAGGATTGTAGAAAAGATCAATCAGAGACAGCCTCACCTGGGGATGCACCCCATATGTAGCCACTAAACCCAAGCACTATTGCTGATGCCAAGAAGTGCTTACTGGCAGGAGCCAGATATGGATGCCTCCTCAGAGGCTCTGCTAATGTTATACAAATACAGTTGAGGATGTTTGCAGGTAACTATCAGACTAAACATGGGGATGCCAATTAAGGAGGTAGTGAAAGGTTTGAAGGAGCTGAAAGGGTCAGCAACCCCATGGGAAGAACAAACTTAACAACCAACCAAACCCTCCAGAGCTTCCAGGGACTGAAACAGTAACCAAGGAGTACACAAGGAGATACCCATGGCTCCAGTTGCATGGGTAGCAGAGAAGAGAATTATCTCGAATTAAAAGAAGAAGAGGCCTTTGATCTAATGAACGCTCATTTTCCCAGAGTAGATGAATGCCAAGGTGCTGAGATGGGAGCAGGTGGTTGGGAGATGGAGCTCCTTCATGGAAACAAGGGTAGGGGAGGGGGGATGGGAGTGGGGGTAAACGTAATTACATTTAAAATGTAAATACAGAAAATAACCACGAAAAACACATATGTCATATGTGTGACTATGTATAATTACATGTGTGTAAATAAAGTTGAAAGAAAAAGGGAAGATTTATTATAGGATAAATAGGATGTTTCCCTATTCTATATGAATATAAATATTTTGGAAGCATGCTAAATTCATTGCAAAAAAGATTTGTATATAAATATTTTGGAAGCATGATAAATTCATTGCAAAAAGACTGAGATAAAAAATAAAGATTACTCTAGCTGCTGTATAGAGACTCAGTTAAATAAGGAACATATAAGTGTTTTATTAAACTAGGTAGCAGCCTCATAATCTTCCTCAGCTGAGTTTCTGAACTATTAAGCAGAACAAAACTGTGAATCTATAAGACAACATCATGTTTGGGTGATGATATATACATAGATTTAAAAAAGAAAAACGAAAAGTAGCTTAGGGTAACTTGTTTGTTATATGTAACAAACCATCCCCAAATTGGTGATATAGAGCAATAATTTACTTTCTCAAAAGTTTTTCACATCCTGTGATTGATAAAGGGGAGCATGTCGTTATTCCATGTAGAACCACATAAATGGGGCGAAGGCCTGGAGCATCTCAGTCACCAAGGGGCTGTTGAGTTGAGGCTGGCTGATGGCCAAGGGTTAGTCTTTGATGTAGACTTCACACACAGCTGTTTTCACTTTCTTGGCTTTATTGGGCAAGTGTGCATAGAGGACAAGCATCAGTGTAAAACTCACTAAAGCCCACTCTTTTTAAGAAGAGATTTGCTTTGTCAAGGAAAAGACTATTTCTGTCCTCATAAGAGGTTCATTATTCAAAAGTAGCTGAACTGATTGAGGATTGAGCTCAGTGACAGTGTGACAGTGTGTGTTTAGCAAATACAAGGCCCTGGGTTTGGTTTATGGCACTGAGAGAAAAAAAAAAAAACAATCTGAAGTAAGTACACAAGCCTTTTATTATAGCACTGGTAACACCTATTCTTTAAAACCGCATTCTCTTCCAGGGTGGAGAGAGAACTCAGAAATTAAGAATGCTTGTTATTTCATAGGAATGGTTCCCACATCCCACATGGCAGCTCACAACTATTCCTAACTCCCATTCCCAGGAACTTGACTCTCTTCAAACCTTGACAGGCAGCAGGCAAGCATGTAGTACACAAACATAGATTCAGACAAAACTCTCATACACACAATATAAATAAATCTAAAAAATACATTCCTTCATACTGACATGTAAAAATATAGATAACATGATGTAAATGCAGAGAATACCATAATGGTTACAAAAACTTAAGAAGCTTAACAAATTCAAAGAAAAACAAAAGAAAATCAGAAGGCATAGGGCTTAATAGCATTCCAAAATAGGATATTAGACAATGGTGAGATTATTTTCCTGCATTGTAATGCAAGTTTCACATTCAAATAAGCTGCCATTAGCTGCCAACCCTTTGCTGCTTCAAAATTTTGGTGGGATTCCTCCTTCCCCTAGTTCTTTATACACACCTACCACTGTCATGGTCACATCTTATGTGGCTACTTTCAGCAGAGAGAACTATATACATTCCTGCAGATGAATGACAAGTAATGCATTCTGTTTCCAGTGCATGGAAGATCCGGAGTTTGGCTTGAACTCTGGTGGGGGAATCATGTATTTATATTGATCACAAGTAAAGGAAGCTCTGGAGCCCTTGTGCTGCAGACTCTTTGGAGGGATTCAAAGTGAAAGAACTCCTAGCCAACTCTTACAGAGGAGATTTGGACCTAACTGTAGTTCTTGTAGTTGTCCCTCATAGTAAGGGAAGCTGAGACACTTAGTTTCCTCTGAAACAATTCATCAAAGGAAAGCAAATATTGTAGTCCTTCAATATTACTTCCTGGGAAAAATAAAATACAATTACCTGAGAAAGCCTGATAGCTTGCATTTAATTTGTGCTTTTAAAAATTGAAGTGTAAGATACATATGGTAAAATCGATTTAAGCAGGTTGCAACCAATATTTTAAGCAAATTACAGAATACTTATTTTTCCTTTCATCGAAATATTTTTATCTCACACATTACATCCTATGTACAGTTTCCCCTCCCTCTACCCTCCCCCCAGTTCTTTCTCAACTCCCCTCCCATGCAGTTTCAGAAATTCATATAAATTAAATAATATTTGTGTGTTAGGTTTCTATCCTTCAATATATCATTTTAAAATTCATTCACATAATCAAGTGTGTGTGTGGTGCTGTTCTTTTTATGACCTAGGTCTTCTTTTACTTTTATACTATTAGCTTTTGAGACAAGGTCTCATACTCTAGCTCAATACTCACTATACAGTGCAGACTGCCCTCACACGCATGGTAATCCCACCTCAGCCTGATGAGTGCTGAAGCACGTTTCACCTAGAGATTTATATTATTTGGAGAATTTTTTACACGGTTTTATTGAAAATACTGTTTTCACTACAATTTATTCTGATCATTGATCACCTCCTCTAACTCTGAGAGCCCTTCTATTTTCCCACCTACTCAACTCCATTCCATGCCCACTCATTCTCTCTCCCTCCCTCTCCTTTCCCCCTCTGTGTGTGTTTGTGTCTGTCTGTCTGTCTCTCTTCCTCCCAAATTAGCAGCCAAATCAACAAAACAGGATTACGTTTTCAAGAAAGAAAGCTCAAGAAACACACACAAACATAACCCATAAATACACAAAATTTGAAACCATAATATCAGTAAGACAAAATATCAGTAAGACAAAAAATCCCCCAGATGCCACTGGGTTTGTTTTGAGTTGACTATCTACTGCTAGGCATGGGGCCTGCCACAAAGGTTGGTTAATATAACCAGTGACACTCCACTTGAAAAAAAGTAATTTCTCCTTTGCCATGATTGGAAATAGCTTCCTTTTTAACTGACAGTGTTGTGCCAGGAAGTGTTTGTGAACTCCAAAAGACCATCAAGGAGCTGGTTCCAAGCTCTAACTTGGCCTCTCCACCAGCCCTGACACAGAAGGACAGGAAGGTGGAGCAGCCCCAAGCCCTTATCAGGGTAGGGTTTTATAGGGAATGGCAAGCAAGCAATGAATGGGGTTTAGGCCAATGGGTGAATGCTTTGAAGCAAAACCATGAACAATCAATCACGAACAGTCTGAAAGTACATCTGAAGCAATCAGACTAATCTTGGATTGACTGTTGCTAGGAAGTAACTCTGGGGTATGGGCCAAGGAAAAGCCATGGGGTCCTTTTTGGTACTTGTGTGTAGCTTGGGTTCAGATGTGGGGTTAAATTTTCAGGCATTTTTTTCTTTTAAGGTGGTGGCCTGTCTCATGTAGTACGTTTGGCCTGTCAACAGTAATTGCACATATTTATTGAACACAATCTTTTGTTTCAATATGTATACACTGTGAAATGATTAAATCAGAATAATCAGGTTATCTGTCACTGCAAATATTTCTCATTTCTTAAAACTGAGAACATTTAAAAATCCTCTGTTAGGAGCCTGGCATGGCAGCTCCTGCCTGTAGTTCTAGAAATCACAAGGCTGAACAGAAGTGATCCAGTGAGTTCAAAGCAAGCCTGGGTTGCAATCTGTGATCCTGCCTCATCACCCTCAAATCATCTTTTAGCTATTTTCAAATATACAGCACTAGTAATTATATTTCCTGTACTTTGCATCAGAACACTCAAATTTATTCTTCTTTTTGAGGAAACTTTGTACCTATTGACCATTTTTTTCTTCTTTATCTCTTCCTACCCCAAGCCCAGCTTCTAACAACTACTATATCACTCTTTACTTACGCGAGTTCAATTTGTCAGATTCTCATAGAACCAAGATAATATAGTATTTTCTGTTGGTGCTTAGCTTATTATAAGTAAACTCATAATTTTATCCAAATCCACCAACAGTTTCACAAATGATAAAATTTCTTGCATTCATTCATTCATTCATTCATTCATTCATTCATTCATTCATTCATGATGCTGGAGATCAAATTCAAAGTTTATACATGCTAGACATTTGATGACTGAGCTATAGCCCACAGCCTTGCTGATGATGCATTGATTTATTACCTGTAAAATCAAAATAGCCAGGGCAAGATAAGTAAACTGTAGTAAAAGACCCTTGCATTTGACCTGGACATACTTCCAGATATTACATGCTACTGTTATCCACACTGGGGCTGTGCTACTATGAGAAAACTAGCACCATACTCTACTCAGTAACTGAGATACTATCTATCTTCAAATTGCTCTATACCTAATGTTGCTGTAAGCATTGACTCAAATCTATGATGTATAGCTAATAAGTAATCAGAACCTAACTGTAGTTCCAACTTCAGAGTATTCTGTATAACATTTCCCACCAAAGACCCTGAAATTAAACCCATAAATTTGACACCACAGAGAAAGCTGATCAGGTGAAAATTGCAAAAAAAAAAAAAAAAAAACAAAAAACAAAAAAAAAACAAAAAAACCAAAACAAAAAACAAAAAAAAAACCAAAAAACAAAACAAAAAACCCCAAAAACTCCTGCTATGTGTTTCTCAACAAACCAGCTGCTCACATCATGACTTTTAAGCAGATTTTATAATCAGTAACTATGCTTTGTCCTTATCTATAAAATGAGTGTATCAAATTGCAGGCAGCAGGGCTGAAGCTTTTGACGAGAAACTGTTTTATCTATATCTTGAAAATATGTTTTTCCTATAAATGACTGTCATTACTATGTTTGTTGTTCTTGTTTTTTAATTTGTTTATTTACAATCCAGCTGTTGTCCCCCCAGTCCTCCCACTCTTCCTCACTCCATATTCTGCTGCCCAATTGTTCACAAGATGATGCTCCCCCACCACAAGCCGTCCCCTTTCCCTAGAAACTCAAGTCTCTCAAGAACTTGGAGCATCTTCTCTCACCAAGGTCATACCAGGCAGTCCTCTGCTATATATGTGTTGGGGGCCTTGGACCAGCTCATGTATGCTGCCTGGTTGGTGTCTGAGTGTCTGTGATCTCCCAGAGGTCCAGGTGAGTTGAGACTGCTGGTCTGCCTATAGAGTCACCCTCCTTATCTGATTCTTATATTCTTCCCCTAATTCAGCCATAGGAGTCCCTGACTTCAATCCAAAGATTGCATATAAGTATATGTGTCTTTCTTAGTCAGATACTGGTTGGGCCTCTCAGAGAACAGCCATGCTAGGCTCTTATCTGTAAGTATATCAAAACATCAGTAATAGTGTCAGGCCTCTGTGTCTGCCTATGAGATGTATGCCCAGTTGGGCCAGTCATTGGACCTCCTTTCCCTCAGTCTCTTCTGCATTTTTGTCCCTGCAGCTTTTTTAGACAGGAACAATTCTTGGTCAGAAATTTTGACTGTGGTTAGGTAACACCATCCCTCCTCTTGAGGCCCTCTCTATCTACTAGACATGGACTCTTCAAGTTTTCTCTCCTCCCTGCCTTGTTGAGCCCTTCATCTAGGGTCACTCTCATAGAGTCCTGAGAGTCACCTCCCAGGTACTTTTGAAAGTGTCTCCCTACTCCCATCTTCTGAGGTTACATATCTCTATTCACTCTGCTGGCCTGGGCTTCTCTCCTATTTCCTCTACCCCTTACCTGATCCTGTTCCCCCTTCCCCTCACCCTCCCCTCTCCTGCCCAAATCCCTTCCTCACTCTGCCTCCCATGATTATTTCCTTCCTCCTATTAAATGGGTTTGAAGAATACTTATTTGTTAAAGTTCTTGAATTCTATGGGTTATATTCTAGGTATTCTGTACTTTTTGGCTAATATCTACTTATTAGCAAGTGTATACCATTTATGTCCTTTTGGTTCTGGGTTACCTCACACAGCATGATATTTTCTAGTTCCATCCACCATACCAGAGAGACATGTGCTCCATGATGTTCATAGTGGCCTTATTTGTAATAGCTAGAAGCTGGAAAGAACCCAGATGTCCCACAACAGAAGAATGGATACAGAAAATGTAGTACATTTACACAATGGGATACTATTCAGCTATTAAAAATGATGACTTCATGAATTTTGCAGGCAAATGGATCAAACTATTTTTTTTATTATTTACTTATATCTCAATATCAGTCCCTCTCTCTCCTCACAGTCCCCTTTCTCACAATTTCTCCCCTCTCCCACTTCCCCCTGAGTATCATCCCCAAATCCTAATCCCTTTTACACACACACACACACACACACACACACACACACACACACACACACACACCACATCAAGTCACAACAGGACTAGTCATATCCTCTACCACTGGTGCCAGAGAAGGTGGCCAAGCTAGAGGATAGGGATCCACAGACAGGAAACACATTCAGAGAAACTGCTCCAGTTGCTGAGGGACCCATATGAAGAGGAAGCTGCGGTAGGGGGTGAGGGGTGGGGTGTGTGTGCTAGATCCAGCTGTGCTCTTTGGTTAGTGGTTCAGGCTCTGGGGATTGTTACTATTTTTCGTCACATTACAGTTATACTTTAATTTTATTTTAAATAAGAAGCAAAATGAATAAATTTTAAAAGTGAGAATCTGTTGCATTTTCCTCTTCTCTTCATCCCATAGTTTTTCACTTGTCCAAACACCATTTATGAAACTCATAGCTAACAAAATTAATGTTCATTGACTAAATATTTTCTTTCCTCCAAGTGATGACATGATGTCATGGTTGCAGGTGTAGAATATTCTCAGAATATTCCAAAGTTTTCTTGGGTCAAATAATAAATAAATGAAAGGAAATACAAGAGAGAAATCAAGAAATGGAGAAAGAAAGAATGTTCTTTCTTCAGATGAGATATAACAAGCTGTGGTATCCACCACTGCTGCAGAAAGCCAAGCTTTCAGTACACTACTGAGGCAAACTTTACATCAGGGACTTTGGTGTCTTAGCACATTGTATAAGCTCCTTTTCAGTGGAGTCCATGATGTTAAGGAACATAGTCATGTACCTAACCAAGCTCTCTGTGCAGTTACTACCCACCAGCACTCATCAAAATTCATTTTTGTTTAAAATTTTAAGTTGTGAGAGCAGTGAGTATAGTACTGTGGATTCAGTGTTCTAGAGACTTCTTTGCTAGAGAATTTGGGACACAGTATTGCAAGTTGTTTGAGGTCTTCAAATACTTTTAGCTTTCTACTCAGAAGAAACACTGACACTCTGAAATCATTTCTGTTTTTATTGTGAGTTTAAGCATATGAAGAAATGAAATTTTTCTGTGTTAAGTTTATGTCTACTTGACAAAGGTTAGAATCATCTGCGAGGAGGAAATCCCAATTGTGAAAACTCCTCCATAAGATTGGGATGTAGGCCTTTAAAGCATTTCTTAGTGGTTATCGTGTAGGTGGGCTTTGGCTTCACTGATGGTTCCTTTTTTCTTATTTACTTCTCCATCCTGTCAAACACCTAACACTAGACATGAGAGAGAAAACAGGATAGAAGAGCAAGGAAGCAACATTATCATTAGACTTCTTTCTGCTGATTTGGGGCATTGAGGTCCTTGGGGCAAGTTTGATCTTTGGCATTCGATGACTAATTTTTTCTTGTTTTTCCTTCTTTGCAACTAACAATGAACAAACAATCCACCCCATTTATCAGGGGGCATAGCATTTGTATACCCTCTGAAAAGTCTCCAGAATTCCAAATGTCACACAATAACAAGAACTATCTGCAGCTGGTAAAATCACACCGCTGCTAAAGCATGAGGCAAATCATAGCTAGCTACTGTGGACAATCTGAAGCAGTTCCACAGCCTGCACCTGGGATCAAAAAGAAAACACAGTCCCATATTTCTGTGTTTTTTAAAGAAAGCAAAACTCCCAAATTATTACTACATTGATATGGGAAGGACCAACCCATTGTGGATGGAGTTATCCCTGGGATTCTAGATCTACAAGAAAGCAGGATGAGTAAGCCAGTAAGCAGCACCCCTCCATGGCCTCTAGAATTAGTTCTTATATCCAGGTTCCTGCCCTATCAGAATTCTTGTCATATCTTTTTTCAGAATGGACTATGACTGTGAAATCATAATAAGCCTTGCCCCCCTCCAACTTGACTTTTGGTCATGGATTTTCATCACACCAGTAAGTCAAACCTAGATATCTGCTGAGTCATCAACTTAAATAAAAATGAACAATGAAATTATATAAACATGGATAAGCATATCACTCCTCAATGGAAGCTTAAAAAGCCAACATTAAATTAGCTATGTTAAGCTCTAGTGCCCCAGTGAACAAGAAGTGTGTGTGGACAAGAGACATCAGTTTAGATATCTATGTGTAAATAATAAAATTTTAATGTATATTATAATTACAATATAAGCAAAAACTTGACTTTTATTATTCTGGGTTAGAAATCCCAGTTACTATACTTGCTTCATCCTAGTCATGGCCCCAAGCAAGGACTAAACACTTGTTTTAAGACACTGAGATTTCAAGGAGTTTATTTGTCACTACAGCACTCTGCAGCCAAATTAGATGGACAAAAGACTCATCTATTAAACTGTGATGAGAATAATATACTACAGCCCTTACATTTATGAAATAGGCCTGGGCTTTTTCTAATCTAGAAACTTCTGCTCCAAAATCACTTTTGTTTTTTGTTTGTTTAATTTCTTCTTGTTGTTTTTTTAAAAAAATGTATAAAGTACCAATGATTACTTATTTATTAATGTGGAGTCTCATGAATCTCAGAATGGTCTCAAACTTAGTATATTAACAAGGATGACTTTGATCCTCTTATTTTTATATGACAAGTGCCAAGATAATAGGCATGGATTCCCATATCTCACCATGCTCAGCATGACTTGAAAGTGTAAAATTGACTAGGCCAGCAAGGCAATAAAGAAATGATAGATGCACCTACAGAAAAGCTGGAGCAACAACCCAGAACCTCACTGTGTTTATTATGTACATCACAGGGTGTTGGGAATATTATCTAGTCTCAGTAGGAGGTGTCTGTAGGCCAACAGCCTATAAATATCCACAGTTGATAGTTTTTGCACACATTGGTCAATCATTTATAAAAAATCGTGTTTGCACACACTGTCAATATTCACACTCCAACCAAAGTCTTTGTCTATTCCAAGAGCGATCTTTATGGACAAGACTTTGACATTCTCATATGTTTGATCATTAAAATGCTTGACATGGCCATCACAATGTCAAGAGTACACACCATACATATCCACTCAGAACCTGATTACTCCTTGAACATTATTCAGGGCTTCCTTGCTGCTCCTCAATACCTGGTTATGAAATGCTGTGGGCAAACACTACCAGATGAGCTGAAACATGACCTTGTTTGTATTTTGAGGTATGACATTTTAGTAAGTAGAGTCCTACTGAGGATTCCAACTAAGTCAATTTTCACAAATATTCACATATGGAAAAGGCATGGTTAGAGTACTTAAAAGCAAGCAAGTTCGTGATATTAATTGCTTTTTTCCCTTATAGTAGTGTGGTTGAACATAAGCAGAAATCAAGGAGTTAAACAGACTGCTAAAAATTATGTCAGATGCTTAATCTGCCTTTCAGGGCCCATGAAAAATAGTAAAATTTCATTTACGGCATACACAAAACACCTCCCCAACAAATTGCCTCCTTGGGTTAAATCAAGCTGTTCATATACACAATGATAAATCTAAGTAACTGTCAGCATAACACAGAAAGTCTGTAATGGTCTTTATTATAGCACTTTAGATGCCTGCTTAAAAGTATTCCATTCATCTTTCAAATAATCACCTAGTTAAGGAGCATGCTATAAAAATGATTTCTTTGGAATCCCATCATCATGAAGAGACTTCAGATATTTTCTTAAAAATCAAAGTAAATTTCCCATTGCTAAAAGCCTTTAGATGCCACCTGTCATTAAGATGACTGGCATATTATGCCGCCTTATGCTGGGAAATTGTCCAGGTGCTTGGAGAGTGGGCCTAATAAAGCTAACACAGAGCTTATGCCCAGGTGGGCCAGTTAGTTTCATGCTGAGAAAAATCTTTCATAGCCATGAACTGTACTCAGAATCATAGTCTCAAGACAAATTCTGTCAAATTAGCCACAAAGGAGTCTGGATAAGCATGTCTACAGCTCCCTAAAACCCATCACGGCTAATGGAAAAATAAGTCCTAACACTAACTCTTACTGGCTATATCATTTCTCCAGAGTATTGCCTACTATCATGTCTCAGATACACTCTCCTCTAACCTATTACTCTAAAACAATAAATACCCAGAAAGGAGCTTCAATTCCTCTTCATATTTTGGACACGTTTATTAAAATCACTATGCTAGATGAGCAATCTCCATTCCATGAACTTTTTATCCTCTAATGACTTTCCTATAGGACAACTTCTCTTGAAAGACTCAGAACACAAAAGCTCAACTTAATCCCAGGTCATTTTTTTAACCAATCTTCTTGGATTTCTGCATTAACAGTCTCACAGAATGGCGAATTTAACCCCCCATACCAACTAACACTGGAATCTGTTTTTTTCCTTAATTGTCCACTCTTGCCTTTAAATTTCATTTTCTACCTAAATGCCACATCTACTTCTTGTGTGTTGCTCTTGTTACTGCCTATTCCATGTGCCTCTGGACCATTACAAATGTCTGCTGTTTTTCTCTGTAGTCTCATGTGTCTTCACCCTGACTCTTCAGTTAAGAATTTTAAATATAAACATGTTAAATAATGACAAACACTTTATAAACATACATTTAGGCATTCAAAATGTGGATTTAATGACAGGTGAGGGTAGCTCTCTTGATATTTTAAAGCTATGTACGTGTGTATCTGTATATGAACCCTGACTCTTCTTTATGTCCGATTCATGTGTCTAAGACAAAAGTCTCCCACATTCCCCTATTTTAAAAATACCTAAGTGCCTCAAGACCAAACTTTTGGATTTTCAGACATTTTCCCATTCCTGAGATTCTTTTGTGCCATCCCCATCCATCACTAACAGATTGTAGTAGCTCTGGGTGCATATGCTTCATCTGAGTATCACTAACTAGAAGTTCTCTGTTTCAAGTTCTGCCTATACATTTTCTACCTATCCAGGCAAAAGGTATCTTTCTGGCTGTATTCCTGAGCATTCTGTATCCATTCCATTTTCTTGTGGGCCCATTTTACTGATGAAAAATTGGTGGCCTTATTTTTCCAATATCACTTTTTTATATAGCAACTTCCTTCCTTCGTTTCTTCCAATCACTGTGGTTCTATGAGCCCAATGCTCTTTCCTCCACTGTCTTTATTACAGTGGTTATTGCCATCATGATGGCAGCTAGGCCACAGTCATCTAGGTTATACAAAATGGCTCAGCCACATGGTTGAAATTTGGTGTTAACTATTGTCCAGGAAGCCCTCCTCCATTACCTTCTTATGGCCATTTTACATGGTTTGATCCTCTCATAACATTGTGATAATAAGTCTCCCAGGGGTGAAATCCCAGGAGAAAAACTTAAGTAGACAAAGAAAAGGCTACTCATTCTCTTGGACATCCAAAAATTTGGTGTCTCTGATGCTCTACTTGCATGTAAATCAATGGTGAACAAAATAACTTCCAAAGCCAGAAAGAATGATCAGGATGTTTAAACATAGAGTAGAACTGCAGGCACAATGCCACATGCCTGTAATCTCAGCACCCAAACAGCTAAGCCAGGAGAATGGAGTTTACGGACAGCATAGAGGGAGTTCCAGCATATTACACAATGCATAGGGAAACTATGTTTTATAAACAGTAACATCAAAAACAAAACAAGGAAAAAAGAGAATAAAGAAAAAATAAAATAAGGAAAGGACAAATTTTGGACCTTTTTTTTTGGAGAGTGATTACTGCACACTCTTGGTTGATATTAATTCCACTTCTAAAATGTAGAAAGACTCTGGAGATTATGCTTTAATCATATGTTTAACACAAGTCCTCAAATATGGTATTTAGATGCTGATTATATTCTTACAATGTATTAACCCAATTAAACCAGACTGTTGGTTTTTCTTTGCTTGTTTTGTTTTTAACAGAAGGAAAGAGGCTTATTTTGGCAATCAGTTCTGATCCAAACTGGCATAATTCTGAGGTGACTTGATGAATGATAAGTTTGTGTGTGCAGGGGTGGGGTGGGGGAGCAGTGTGTCTGTTGTGTTTGATGTGTATTTTGAGCACTTACTCCAGGCTAATCAGTCTGGTTAGGTCCTATGGAGGTAAAGAAAGTGAGTTTGTTCTCCAGAGGCTGATGAGTCAGGAACAGCACAGGAGGAGAGGGGCACAACACATAATAAGATGTTTACTAGTTAAAGGTAATTACAAACAAAACATCAATGGGCAGACCATAATAGATCGCCATGCTAATTTCTAGGGCAATAATACTATAAAAAATTCAGGGAAGGCTGAGTTTACTTCATGTACATCAGTTTAAGAGAGAAAATGAAGTTGGGTCTGAATCTGAAATGGAACCTGAGATAAGATCAGAGATGAGAATAAAAATGTAACCAAAATAGAATTTTAAAGCAATTACATAGAGTATATCACACAAATTATTTCAAATACTTGTACATCCACAAAACTTATTGATTCCCCCACTCTTGCCAAAAAAAAAAAAAAAAAAAAAAAAAAACCAAAAAGAAAAAAAAAAATCGACAAATTAAAGTGTCTCTGGGGTATATGTGGAATAGCTGGGTCTTCAGGTAGTACTATATCCAATTTTCTGAGGTATTGCCAGACTGATTTCCAGAGTGGTTGTATTAGTTTGCAACCCCACCAACAGTGGAGAAGTGTTCCTCTTTCTCCGCAGCCTCGCCAGCATCTGCTGTCATCTGAGTTTTGGATCTTGGCCAATCTGACTGGTGTGAGGTGGAATCTCAGGGTTGTTTTGATTTGCATTTCCCTGATGGCTAAGGATGTCGAGCACTTCCTCAGATGTTTCTCGGCCATGGCCATTCGGTGTTCCTCAACTGAGAACGTTTTGTTTAGCTCTGTATCCCATTTTTTACACAACAAAGATATATGCACCACAATGTTCATAGCGGCTCTATAATAGCCAGAAGCTGGAAGGAACCCAGATGTCCTTCAGAAGATGAATGGATACAAAAATTGTGGTACATTTACACAATGGAATACTACTCAGCCACCAGAAACAATGACTTGACCAAATTCTTAAGAAAATGGCTGCATCTAGAGAATATCATCCTGAGTGAGATAACCCAGTCACAAAAGAACAGACATAATATGCAGTCACTGATAGTGGGATACTAACCCCAGAGGCTTGCACTCCCCCAGAAACAACTCACAGATTGTATGAAGTCCAGGAAATAAAGAAAACAAAAAAAAATATATTTACAAAACAAGAAGACTTTGACAATTTCCATGTTCCGTTTTGTTTTGCATGTACTTTATGCTCATTGTAACTATTAGGTTTTCAATGCATACTGTCAAGCCCTTGAAAAAATCAAGTACTGACTAAAAATATATTCACATAGTCATAGTTTTATGTAAAAATTATTTTAATATCTGAAAAAACAGTACTGACAAAAATGTATAATTTTAAGCAAAATATGTTTAAAATCTGTACATTTATCTTTGTTTTGTAAAATAAAGTCGTTTAAAAAAAACAAAATAACCTAAAACTCTAAAAAAAAAAAAATTCGACAAATGAGACCTCATAAATTGCAAAGTTTCTGTAAGGCAAAGGACACTGTCAATAGGACGAAATGGCAACCAACATATTGGGAAAGGATCTTTACCAATCCTACATCTGATAGAGGGCTAATATCCAATATATACAAAAAACTCAAGAAGTTAGACTACAGAGAATTAAATAACCCTATTAAAACTGGGGGACAGAACTAAACAAAGAATTCTCAACTGATGAATATCAAATGGTTGAGAAGTACCTAAAGAAATGCTCAACATTCTTAGTCATCAGGGAAATGCAAATCAAAACAACCCTGAGATTTCACCTCACACCAGTCAGAATAGGTAAGATCAAACCCTCAAGGGACAGCAGATGCTGGCAAGGATGTGGAGAAAGAGGAACACACCTTCATTGCTGGTGGGATTGCAAGCTGGTGCAACCACTCTGGAAAACAGTCTTGCGATTCCTCATAAAATTGGTCATAGTACTACCTGAAGACACTGCTATACCAGTCCTGGGCATATACCCAAAAGATGCTCCAATATATATAAAAGAGACACATGCTCCACTATGTTCATAGCAGCCTTGTTTGTAATAGTCAAAAGCTGGAAAGAACCCAGGTGTTCTTCAACAGAGGAATGGATGCAGAAAATGTGGTGCATTTACACAATGGGGTACTAGTCAGCTATTAAGAACAATGACTTTATGAATTTTTTTTTGGCAAATGGATGAAACTAGAAAATATCCTGAGTGACGCAACCCAATCACAAAAGAACACACATGGTATGCACTCACTGATGAATGGATATTAGCTCCAAATCTTGGATTACCCAAGATACAATCCACAGACAACATGAAGCTGCTCAAGAAGTTGGAGGACCAAAGAGGGGATGATTAAATCCTCCTTAAAAGAGGGAACAAAATATCCACAGGACAAAACACAAAGTTTGGAGCAGACCAGTTTCATCAGGACTGATAGCCTGCCCACAAATCACTGAGTGCTTGGAAGAGCTACAGGAGAGTTCTCACTCCTAAGTGTAGGAGAGAGTCAACGTGTACCCTGGAAAAGGCCACCCAGAACTCTCACTCCCAGGTAATGGTGCTTCCTGAGAGTGTAAACCTCTGGCCCAAGGCCAGACCCCGCCCAGCTGCATTAGGACTGAGCACTGCCATTGAAACTTGCAGCCTACCCAGAGAGCCAAATACCCAGGAACAATCTCCCTCTGGATACCAAGGTCCCACAAACCCACAAAAGAGACAAGCTCTAGAAAGAGACAAGATCACCTATGACAAGATGGCAAGGGCAAGTGCAAGACTCTAAGAACCAGAAACCAAGTCAACCTGGCAATGTCAAAACCCAGTTCTCCCACCACTGAAGAGAGTGGATTTCCCAACTCACCAGGAAAACAAGATTTAGACTTAATCATGCTTCATAATGATGATGGGGATCTTTGAGAAGTGCATAAATGACACAATTAAAGAAGTACAGGAAGGCCAGGAGAACATATGCAAACAAGTTGAAACCCTTAAAGAGAAAACACAAAAATCACTTAAAGAGTTACAGGAAAGCACAAAGAACCAGGTGAAGGAACTGAGAACAGAAAGAGAAACAATGAAGAAATCACAAAAGGAGACGTCCCTGAAGTTGGAAACTGTTCGCATCCATCCTATATACCGTTACCTAACCCAGACAATAATGTAGATTACAAGAAGGAAGTACATGCTGACAGGACCCTGATATAGATTTCTCCTGAGAGTCTCTGTGAGAGCCTGAGAAATAGAGTCAGATGCTCTCAACTAACCATTGGACTGGAAATGGGGTCTCCGATGGAGGAGGTAGGAAAAAGGACTGAAGGAGCTAAAGGGGTTTGCAACCCCACAGGAAGAACAAAAATATCAATCAATCAGTTATCCCAGAGCTCCAAGAGACTACACCACCTACCAAAGACGGACCCATGATTCCAGCAACATATGCAGCAGAGGATGGCCTTACAAGACATCAAGGAGGGGAGAGGTCCTTGGCCTTGTGAAGGTTCAATATGCCAGTGTTAGGGAATTCCAGGACAGGGATATGGGTGGGGGGGAGCACTTATAGAGGCAATGGGAAGGGGGATGGGATAAGGGGATCCCAGAGGGGGAAGGGGAAAAGGGTATGGATGGAATAAGGGGATTCCATAGGGGGAAGGGGAAAAGGGGATAACATTTGAAATGTAAGTAAACAAAATATCCAATTAAAAAAAATAAAACTCTTTCCCATATGTATAGGTCAAGGAGTCAGTAAATACCTCTGGGCAAAATATGAGTTCCAAGGAAATATATTTCAAAATATGAGAAACCAGTGACCAGGAGCAAAGGATAATATGCTTTCCTTCTATATTTCCTTAGCCTTTTTGAGTTTACTTAAAACATAGGTCTTCTGGTCTAAGATGGTAAAGAAAGTACTCTTGCTCCTGGGGTTTGTGTGTGTGTGTATGTGTGTGTGTGTGTGTGTGTGTGTGTAGTTGCAAGTGACATTCTGAGGCATTAGAGCTTCAGGTCAGAATTTTGCCTGGATATGTAAGTTGACCATAGATAGAGAACCATGAAAGAAATTTAGCAGCTTCTGACTGATTACGACCAAGAAATTAATTTTTACTCCAGTGTCACCTAGCCCTAGCCTAATTATCATACCCAGTGTTTTATGAAGGAAAGTAATGTCACACAATACTATTTAGTCCTGCTCCATTTAGAAAAGATACTAAAGAAGACTAAAATATATTTTCTCTAGGTACTATACTTTGCTTCCTGGAAGTAAATGCTTAAGCCATTGATGTGTAATTACTCAGCATTCCTGTTGTACATTGGTTGAGCTAATACATAGCTGTATATTGCTATATAAAACATCTTGCAAAACGATGGACAAACAGGAAGCGGGTTGAGAAGAACAAAGAGTTGCTTGAAATAAACAGATATTTTTCAAAATTTAAGGCAATACTACTTTTAAAAAGACTTTTTACCATGGTTACTAACAATTAGGAAATGACTCCTTCTTCTTTTGAAATTCCCATTCTAATAGATCAACTAATTAGATGAAAGGTAGTCAAAAGGCTAGGGACTCAAGGAAAGAATGGAGTCAGAGGCCAAACAAATACACAAGATAGAAAACAGACTTGAGTCTCAAGTGATTGTACCACCTAGACCACTTTTTTGTTGCCAGAAACTGTCTTAGATGAGACACATTATTTTTCTGTCAGTTCTATTATTCTCTTGCCTGAAGGAATTTCCAGTTTCATACTGTTTTCCTGGGTTACCATGAATTTCCTAGGCTATACATTAAATTTGAACCAACAAAAAAAAAAAACTTTACAACAAATTCCTTTTAGCTGAGCAGTATTTATAAAAGTTCAATGTGCTAGCTCCAAGGAAATACTTTTCAGAAAATTCGGCCTCATTTATGCTGGTTTATTGTTGCTGTAAATATTAAAAAATAAAAAAAATGGCTCATCTCTTTATCAGCCCTGAGATTTCACTCCTCAGGCACGACCCTGATACAGAGCCTCACACACCTCTAGAGACCAGACTGAGCCACCAACTTGTCCTATCAACTCCCTTCCCTTGAGGGTTTACTACAGCCTGTTCTCTGCCTCTGTCCCAGGGCATTTCTGTAACCCAAAATCCCACACAATTATAACTCTACAGTTCAATAGATTTTCATACAGCTTTATATATTCAACTCTCAGTCCACAACAAGATTGCATCAAATAGACAAAGATAAAAACTGCCCTTCTATATGAGGTATTAGACCTATAAAATCCTTAATGTTCATAGCTTTTTAACACCAATCAATATCACCTGGGTCTAGCTGGTCCTTGGGAAGCTCCGTGTTTCCACAATCTCTAACCTCTAACCTCTGACCTCTGACTTCCTCAGACCTCTCAGCCCTCTCTACCTCCCTTGCCCAGCCCAGTCACTGGCTTTCCTTTATTTTACTAATTAAAATGGGAAGGTTCAGTTGGAGTCATGTGACTAGACAGTCCTTCCTGAGAAAGTGGAATTAACATTAAAGTACAAACAGCCTCAGGACAATCTACAGTGTATTCTTAATCACAGCTTATTCTCCACCCTTAGCTGATCAGAGCTACTACTTCTTAATTTAAAATATTACAAGACTGACCCCATTAGCGTCTTTGTTCCCCTGTGAAACTGTATGAGCCAGGCCTCTATCATCTCTATTACTCTTAGTCTGCTTTCTTATAGAACCCATACATCAAGACTCCAATAGGCTGGACCATGCCCCATCAATCACTAGTTAAGAAAATGCCCTACAGGATTGCTTTCCAACAATTGGACCCACACCCCAGTCTTATAAAGAAAATTTCTAGAGTTTTACTCCTCTCAAATGATTTCTGTCAAGCTGATGTAAAACTAGCCCCCAGACCGTTCAAGTTCCCACAACAGCTCACCAACCTTTGAACACTCAATGTCTTTTCTAGACCAGAGTTCTAAAGACCTTTCACAATGTCTCCAAATGCATATGGTTAGGTCTGTTGCAGACATTACCCATGACCTGGAACTAAGTTATGTCTTTCATTGTTTTGATAAAACTTATTTCTATTGCTTTGATAAAACTCCACGAGAGAAACAAAAAACAACTTGGGGAGGGGGAGGGAATAATTTATTTCTACTGGCTTTATGTCAATTTGACACAAGCTGGAGTTTTCACAGAGAAAGGACCCACAGTCGAGGAAATGCCTTCATGAGATCCATCTGTAAGGCATTTTCTCAACTAGTGATCAAGGTGGGAGGGCCCAGCCCATTGTGGGTGGTGCCATCCCTGGGATGATGGTCCTGGGTTCTATAAGAAAGCAAGCTGAGCAAGCCAGGAAAAGTAAGCCAGTAAGCAGCATTCCTCCATGACTTTTGCATCAGGTCCTGACTCCAAATTCCTGCCTGTGTGATTTCCTGTCCTGACTTTGCTGATGAACAATGTGGAAGTGTAAGCTGAACAAACCCTTTCTTTCTTAACTAGCTTCTTGGTCATGATGTTTTGTGCAGGAACAGAAATTCTGACTAAGACAAGTTCCATGTCACAGTCTATCACTGAGGAATGTTAGGGCAAGAACTCCCTAACAGAGCATGAACCTTGAAGCAGAAGCTTGTGAAGGAATAATGCTTAATAGCTGGATCATCACAACTTTTTCAGACTGCCTTCTTATACATCCCAGGGAAACCAGCCTAGAGTTGGCACTGTCCACACCAAACTAGGCCCTCCTACATCAATCATAAATCAATAAAGTGAACCACAGACTGATCTTGTGGGAACATTTTCTCAATCTATATTCTTCTTTTCAGATGACTCTAGCTTGTGCCAACTTGACATAAAGCAGTCAGCACAATCTACCCTAAGAATGGAAGTACTTTATCTAAAAAGAAAAGTCTTTTAAAGGAAAATAGAGTGCCTCTTAATTATCTGCAAAGATTAAAAGAAACTGAGAAAAATAATGCCCAGGTTTATTCTGCTCCTGCACTCTCATCTTTTGCCAGGGCCTCCAACTGACTGGGCCTACAAAGCTAGAGCACACAAAGCTAACGGATAAAATTGAAACAGGTCAGTCATCCTCTCTTAGGTGTCTCAGTGAGATGGAAGACCGAGTATGGTCCTATAGAGTCAGAGGGAGAAGAACCAGCACACTGAACAAAGCTGGAAGTTTGTGACCTTACAGAGAATGTATATTTAAATGAATGAACATATACCAATCATAAACTTATCCATAGCCCATACATACCATGAACATATTTTAAATTCAGCGGAGAATCACTACGTTTGTGTTTTATTTTTTATGATAATGATATTACCAATGTCAGAACAGTGAGGAATCATAAACTGGAGATATTTATATTTCAGAATATAATGGTGTCACTGTGTGATGTGTCTTAATTAATGTCTACTCAAGAAGGAGCTGCCATAAAACTTATCTAAAGTCTTTGTGATATGCATCTACCCTGTATTATAACAAACCTAAGTATATTAGAGCTTCCTTACATTTTTTTTAACAGCTGGAAGCACCATTATCTAGAAGCAATCCCTGGATACTCAGTATACTTTCAGTATCCACAGATCCTAACTCCCCTTCTAGATGTGTGATCCAAGAACATATAAGTATTGATGAAAGGATCATTCGTACTGGCTCCAAAAACTCAAATGCTTTACTCCTTTCTTCTGGGATGAATTTCAATCTAGGTCATGAATCACAGCTGTTCTTGTCCCTATATGAATATGTCCCTTTCCCACATCTTAAATCTCTGGTTACAACCTCCTTTCTGTATCTGGAAGCTCTCACATCTTCTTTTGTTTTCAGCTCTGCCTGATTATCTATAGTGTATTACTGGTCATTCCTAATTCTATGTCATCTCCAGTATGTGCCAGTATCCTCTCTATGGTGACTACAATAGTCTGTCCTTGTGCTATTTGTGGATGGCCTGCTCTCTAACCACTGGCTTCTTCTTCTGTTGGTCTTTCCTGCCTTCTTGCATCCTCAACTTAGCCCTGCCTCCTTTTCCTCAGATACGCTATAAATCTACAATTTTCACCACTAATGATTCTTGTGCCTTTAGGTCTCAAAATCATATTTCTACTGAGTACCTCTTAAATATGTTTGGTTTATTAAGTAAGGTCTTGTGGGCTTTGTGTTCCTAATGGAATCGGTGTGAGAACTGAGAGTGTTAAATATAATTAAGGAGTAGGAAGTAACAATCATGACCCTTATAGAAATATAAAATATGAACATCAAAAAAATTAATTAATGTGGAAATGAGTATGATATTACAAATGAGATCCAGGTGTAGTGGTACATGCCTGTAATCTCAGGTATGCAAGGGACATAAGAAAGAGTCTCATGAGGTCAGGGACAGTTTGAACAACATAATGAGATTGTCTCATAAACAGAAATGTTGATACAAAAATTGTTCAAAGGAGAACTCAAAGAATTTGTTAAGGTAATAAGGAATGTTGAAATGAATGTTCAAATAGATGCAAAATGATTCAAGATTAATTGCATTCTACCAGACAAATTATTTGCATTTCTGTGAAACACATTCATTTCCATTATTATTAGGTTTAGTTTTTTTCTTTTCCTTTCTTTTTTATTTTTATTTTTTTATTTTACAATTTACAGTTATTAAATATCTCAAAGTCAATGAGGAGTGGAAATAACCCACAAAGTTGTTCTAAAAATGACACACAGTAAACTTTTTAGTTGATTTTTAAATCTCTCATAATGATTCACAGAAAGGAAAAAGCATTTTCTTATGCTAAGGGAAACTGACATCCAATTATAATCAGCACAATCTCTCTCTCTGAATTTGGAATAGGTATTTTTGTATGTGATGACCAATACATGTGTCTTCCTTGTCTCTAATTTTTGGTAAGAGATGACTGACTTCTTCCTTTTAGAGAGTTGCTACTCAGAATTGTGGTATTAATTGAAATATATATTTCCTAGAGTATACATTCATATGTATTAATATATATTAGTATATATTATACTTAGTAAAATATATATTTCAAAATAGTATATACTTAGTATATATATATATATATATATATATATATATATATATATATATATATATATTACTTAGAATATATTACTTAGAATAAGTTAGAAAATAGACCCCTGACTAAAAATTATCTAAACATAAGTGATCCAGGACCTAAATTAATTAAGATAACCTATATTTATGCATCAAAATGTTAATATAATGATATCAATAATCACAGCTTCAATACAATCTGCAGCAAAATCTCAGCTGCTGTTTCTGAAGAAATTATTCTAAAGGTTACAAGGAAATCCAAAAGACCAAGGAATACTAAAACAGAAAGATATAGTTGGAAGATTCACTCTTTTCTGTTTAAAAAAAAATGCTTATAAAGTTATAGTAAACAGTGCTCTAGTATTTAGACATACCAAAGGTTTAGAGAACAGAATTGAGAATCCAGAAATATGATTGATTGCTCCTGCCTCAGTATCATAGCAAGGCCACATAGAAGAGAAGGAATAGTCTTCCCAACAAAGGTGCTTTAAACAACTGAGTCGCTTTACATATAAAAGAATGGAACTGGTGGCTAGAGAGATGGCCCAGTGATTCCGGGCATGTATTGCTCCTGTAGAGGACTAAAGTTTGGTTCCCAGAACTCACACAAGGTGACTCAGAACTTTCTGTAATTCTTTCATATATATACTTTTTTACAGTCCAGTTTCCTTCCCCCATCCCCAATGTGTCCACCCTCCCACAGTTCCTCATCCTATTCCTCCTCCCACCCACTCCAAGAAGAGGCCCGCTCCCCTGGGGCCTCAAATCTCTCATATGTTAGGCAAGTCTTACACTGAAGACAGACCACCCAATTCTCTGCTGTTTATGTGCCTGGGCCTCAGACCAGTTACCTGGTTAATGGCTCAGTGTCTAAGACATCTTAGGGGTCAGGGTTAGTTGAGACTTCTGTTCTTCCTCTGGGATCACCCCCCTCCTCAGCTTCTTAAAGTGTTTCCTTAATTCACTCACAGGGGTTCCAACTTCAGTCCCATGACTGAGTGTAATTGTCGGAGGACAGCCATGTTAGGCTCCTGTCAGTAAGCATACCATATCAGTAATAGTGTCAAGTTTCGGAGATGGATCCCATGTTGGGCAGGTCACTGGATTGCCTTTCCGTTCTCCACTTTGGTCCCTGCAGTTCTTTTAGACAGGAACAATTCTGGGTCAGAATTTTTGACTGTGGAATGGCAACCCCATCCCTCCACTTGATGCCCCATCTTTCTATTAAATCTAGTAGAAGAGAAAGTGGAAAAAAAGCCTCAAACTCATTGGCACAGAGCAGAAAGGAGGTAGATTTCCTAAACAGAACTCCAGTGGCTCAGGTTCTAAGATTAAGAATTGATAAATGGGACCTCATGAAACTGAAAAGCTTCTGTAAGGCAAAAAACACAACCAATAGGAAAATCAGCAACCTACACATTAGGGGAAAATATGCACTTAACCCCACATCAGATAAAGGATTAATATCCAAAATATATAAAGAACTCAGGTAACTGATCTCCAAAAAAACCCAAACAACCCAATCAAAATATAGAGCTAAACAAAGAATTCACAACAGAGCAATCTTGAATGGTGAGAAGCACTTAAGGAAATTCTCAAGTCCTTAGTCATCAGGGAAATGCAAATCAAACCAACTCTGAGATTCCACCTCACACCAATTAGAGTGGCTAAGATCAAAAACTCAGCACATGTTGGTGAGGATGAGAAAGAGAAACACTCCTCCATTGCTGGTAGGATTGCAAACTTCCTGTACATCTAGCCCAGGGGATCTCTGGACACCTCCTCCACAGACACATAGATAAAAATAATATTTTTAAATGACATTATTTCCTAATTGGTATTATGTACAAAAACCAACCAACCAAGCTAACAAACAACAAGAACAAAAACCCCAAACACTTAAATATAAACTTGATACTAAGTGTAGCATAAGTAATATACATAAAAGAAGATAATTGGGAATGCACATCTTTTATACAGCTTATACATAAATGTTCATTATTCATAACAGCTAAAAAATGAAAACAACCTAGATTTTTTTGAACATCAAAATTGCTGATAAAATACAGGATATCCCTATAATAGCAATAGATAAGGAATTGTGGCTTCAGGAAAACCAACAGAGTCAACTAATCTGAACCCTTTGGGGTGGGTTCTCAGGGACTCAACCACCAATCAAAGCATGTACGAGGGCTGGACCTAGGCCCCCTGCACATATGTAGCAAATATGCAGCTTGGTCTTCATGTGGGTCCCCCAACAACTGGAGGGGGCTGTCCCTGTCTGTAGAATCTATATAATTCCAACAGGGCTGTCTTGTCTGTCCTCAGTGAAAGAGAGTGTACCCTGCCCTTCAAAGAATCAAAGTGCCAGGTGGAGGGACACCCACCCTCTCAGAGAAGGGGAGGGCAATGAGGGAAGATGAGGGAAAGGACTGTGGGAGGGGAGATTGGGGGGGCAGCGATCCAGATGTAGAATGAATGAATGATAGCTCGAAAAATCAGACTGGTTAAAAAAAAGAAAATGTGACCTATGTTCAAAACAGAATTTTTTTAGGCATAAAGAATAATGAAGTATTGTTTAGAAAAATGGACACAACCGTGGATAATCATTAAGTGAATTAAGCCAGTCTCAGAAAAAAAAGTGAATAACATATATTTTCTCTTATTTGTGATGGCTATAGATAACATGAAAGAGTGGAAGCTGTTCAGGACAGAGGAATGAAGGTAAATCAGGAGAGGGGAAGACAAGAAAGGCAAGAGTCAGGGCACAATAGGAGAGATATGCTGGAGGTATGTTAAGATGCTTGTAGGACCTGTTTTTAAATAATTAAAATTTTTAAATCAAATAGATGATGGTTACAGAGTAAAAGGAATGTAACAGCCCAGCGCAGTCTTGAAATAAATTCCTCCTGCCTCAGCTTCTCAGATGCTGGATTATAGACATAGAACACCATTCTGGACTCTGAACATTTTGTTGTTGTTGTTGTTAACTTTGTTTTATGTTTCTAAAGATTTATTTAAAATATTTTTTAAGTATGTGTCTGTGTGTGGAGTGGTGTGGTGGGGGAGGGCTTTTCTGAAGACAGCAGGCAACTTCAGGAAACAGGAGTGTCAAATACCTTTAGAGCTGAGCTGGAGTTACTGATGGCCCTGAGCTATCTGACCGGTTGGAGCCAGACTCGGATCCTCAGCAAGAGCAATTTACGCTTTTAATAACTGAGTCATCTCTTTAGCCTTTGGATTTTACAGTTTTAAAAATTATTTTATTGTATATTTTATTTTATTTATTATTGTGTGTACATATGTAGAGGCTTGGGCATGTCACTGCACAAATGAGGTCACAGGATGATGTTGAGAATAATTTCTCTCCTACAAGTTGTGGGGACCGAACCCCATGCTCTTCTTTGTTCAGAGATACTAGGTGTGTTGATCTCTCCTGAGTAGGGGCATTACTATTGATATTGAAGTCACAGGCCAAGGCAACTAAATCATCACAATATGAAATAATGGCATCACCACACAGGAAAAAAAACTACTTTAACGAAATAATCACGATTAAGTGATATTCAAATAACTTCTTTAGAGTAACTAACCACCCAAACAATTTAATAGGAACAAACATAAAAACAAAAATTTGGGTGTTCATTCACAAATTTAAATTCTATTATAGAGTTAGGATGGTCTGTATAATGCCTTCCAGGTTGCTGTGGAACTGTCCTGTTTTGTTCCTCAACCTTTGGCCTGCTTCAACCGCCTTGGGCACTTACCGCCATGACGTTGCTCTCTGGTGCTGTCTTCCCCCACTTGCTGGGCGGTTACTGCTTCTGTCTCCGCCTCAGAACCTGACTGGTCAGAGCCAGGAGCTGATATTCTCTGCCTCCCAGATCCTCCTCCCCCTCCAGAAGTGACCGAGACTCCTGCGGTCATTTTCGCCAGCTCCAAGCTTGCAGACGGTTAGGTGCTGCCTTCCTGCTCCAGCCGACCTCGGGCTACCATGGCCGCTTCTGTTTTACAGATTGAAGAAGGTTATCTGCGGGAGTCTAACGCTGCCCTCAACTCTCAGATCCAGTTGCAGCTGTATGGCAGTTACATCTACCTCTCCATGGCCTCCTTCTGCAATAAAGAAGAGGTAGCCCTGGGGTCCTTCGCGCTCTTCTTCCTGCGTCAGTCACAGAAGTGGATGGAACGCACTGAGATGATCTTCTCCCTGCTGACCGAGCGCCAGGGCTCCCTAACCCTTGGGAGAATTGCCAATCAAGACCGCCAGGACTGGTTGGATGGCCTCATGGCGATGGAGTGCGCCTTCCACCTGGAGAAGACACTCAACCAGAGCCTTCTGCAGCTGTACACCCTGGCTAACAGCAAAGGTGACCTCTACCTGTGCAACTTCCTCAAGTGCCATTTTCTGTCACAGCAGGTAGAAATCCTCAAGGAGATGGGTGGCTACCTGACCAACCTGCGCCGGCTGGGGGCTCCAGAAAATCCCAACGCCGAGAAAGTCTTCGATCAGCTCACCATGGCGGACAGCATCAAGGAGGACTGAACTGGGACTGTTCCTGCTGAGGTGGGGTCTTCCTCAGCCTTTCGGGCAAGATGCTCACAGCTTTCTAAAAGCTTCCCTAGTCTTTCTGTCTGGCACTCTTTGCAATAAATTCTTTTGTTTCTAAGCAGAATAACTGTGTCCGTTGAATCATATGTGTAAAATTCTCACCTTTAAAAAATAAACAGAGTCCCTTGCAGGTCTAAAATGAGTATCCAGGTGTCTCTTCACACACCCAAGCCGGATCTCCTTGCAGCTGAGAGCTCAAGTTGGTGAAAGGGAAAAGACATTCACAGTCCTGGTAAAAGGACCAAATTAGCCTTCGCTTATGAACAATGTGAGCTTGGGGTGGGAGTGAAGTGGGGTAGAGAGGGATAAGTCGCCTGTATGTAGCGCTGGGTTCTAAGTGTGGAGAAAGTGCGAGCGCGTGGTAAAAGTTAAAATACATGGATGAAATCAAGTAAATGTAATTGGGAGGGATTTAAAGAGTGGTCAGATACCTCTAGAGCTGGAGTTACAGATGGCCCTGAGCTATCTGACTGGTTGAGCCAGACTCTGGTCCTCAGCAGAGCAGTTCGTGCTTTTAATAGCTGAGCCGTTTCTTTAACCCCTGGATTCGTTTCCCGTTTTTACTGTTTGATTGTATCTTTTATTTTATTATCGTGTGTATACAGGTTCAGGCATGTCAGTGCACATGTTACACAAATCCCAAGAAATTGTTTTAAAATAAAATCTTTATTATTTATCCTCAGTTACAAAAAGCAGTTCTCAATCTGGAAGTTGAAAGACCCTTTTTCAGGGGTCGAAGATAAGATATTCTATATATCAGACATTTTTAATATGAATCATAACAACAGTAAATTACAGTTATGAAGTAGCAATAAATAATTTTATGTTTGGGGGTCACAGGGGTACAGTATTAGGAAGGCTGAGGACCACTGGGTTAAAATAAAGTCTTCTACTTTACCTAAAGCACATGATTTTATTTAAATATGCAAATATTACCTTTGCTGCCTCCAGGTATTACAGTGAGGCAATCTGTATGACCGGATGCTTATGACTGGCTCACTCTGGGCAACGGTGATGATAGGTAGCCAAAATTAGAAAAGCCTCGTAATAGCCACGAGGTTAACAAACAGAAATAAGAACAGTGTAACTTCGCAGCTCCAAGAGCTCTCATTTTTATTCTTTATATTTTCTTTGTATAAGAATCTCAAGAAGTAGGAAGGGCAGGAATTTAAAGGGAGGCCACAGGGAAGTTATCAAATCAGGAACAGAAACATACTTCTGATCCAGTGTGATGTTTTCTTGTTGTCCTGTGGGTATCAATGAGTTAAAAAGGAGTGTGTGGGTAAACTTGGAATTCAGCCAGATCACCAGCCCCAGAAGGGAGGGAAACCCCCCACAGCGGTAAAGGCAACCTTAATCACTGTAGCCTTTCCCCTAATTACAGGTGTGCCTTCCAGCCTAGGGAAGAAATGACTTTTAAACATCAGCCAAGAAAGGAGAGGCTCTGAGAGTCAGTAAGGTACCACCCAGGAAGGCAGTTGGTTCTCTTTTTAGGCTCATGTTCTTCCCCAACACAGGCTGTAACCTGAGTTGCATTGGTAGCCTGGGAAGATCAGAGAGTTGGAAATTCCCAGAATGAACTATTATGCAGATGTCTTTATTGGGAATAGCTTCTCTGCAAGCACAATAAATAAGGAGTGGCTTGTAAACACATGTGCTTTGCCTGCCATTCTAGCTCATCTCAAAGCCCTCAGAGAGTAACTTGCATGTTGACTGGACACAGCACACTAGAATTTATATGCTAAATTGTTATGTATGGTTTATTCACAGGGATCTGTAGCTTTCTCTAAACTTGCCTGACAGGTCTCCTTTGTCCTCCCTCTTTTATCTCTTTCCTGGGATTGACATTCCAGAAAAATCAGGAGACAACATTAAAAGCTATAGGTTTTGATTTTACGTGAAAAAGTAGAATTTCCTCATGTGCAGAACTCAAAAAACTCCAGCGCCTGTTACAAGCCTCTGTTGGTCAGGTCACATTTTACAGCTTAAAAAAAAAAATCCCTGACACGGAAATCTTAGCACAGGAGCAACTCAGTTGTTTCTTTTAAAAACAGATCCTATTTCATCTTTAAGTGTGTGTGTGTGTGTGTGTGTGTGTGTGTGTGTGTGTGTGTGTGTGTGTTTAGAAAGGCCAAAAAAATAGCATCCTACCCTCTGAACCTGAAGTAGCAGATAGCTGTGTGATAACAGACTCAGGTGCTGGGAAACAGACCTCTGCCTGATCAGGATGTGCTGCTCTTCACCACTGAGCCAGCTGTCCCTCTAGAGTCCAGCCCCATTGATCTTATCTCTATTCCGCTGTGACTAAAAAATGCCCTTTGACTCAGTTTTGACAGTCACGAACAGGCTCTGGAATATGTGAGACTGTAATGAAATGAATAGGAAACATTTAGCCTGCTGAAATAAGCTCCATTTTATTTTCTAATATCTAGACTTTGTCCTTTACTGAAAGTTTTCTTGTTTTCCCCACACTTCCACATACCTGACAGATAGAGGCAAACTTCTAGATGCTCCACCCGCTTGATTTCTTGATAACTGAACTTTAAATACTTAGTAGAAAGATAGGACTCATTCTTTGAGCCCTGGAACTTATCACTCTGAGACACACAGCTGGATGATAGTCAGTCAGTGACCATGCTTTGGGGGAATGATATCTGAAACAGTGGCTGTTGCTATGGGTACAGAATCTCAGGGAATCACCATACTGTGTGGAAATAATAAAACTGATAGCTTCATTTCTGGTTCAAACATGGATTCAAATGAACTGTCCTGAATAATTTATCTCTGGGAGGAAAATCTTCACTGTATCACAGAAGAAAATTTCACCAACAATTTGTCCGTGTAGTTCATCTTCTAGAGAAAGAAAAGTACTTTTCTTCATGAATGCTTGACAAGCAGTACAAAATATACTTTAATTTCTCCCAAATCTTTTCTAGTCTAGAAATTTACTCTGCATTTCTGAGGTTTATATTTGATTTTATTTTTTATCATCTACCACCAATTCTACTTTCTTTTCACAAGCCCAAGAGATATATATGTCTAACCAAATTGCCCATAGAGGAAGGCCTTATCCGCCATATTAGAAATATATAAGGCTTTCTGTTTTATATAAAGCATGTATGTGTGCATATGTACATGCATGTTTGTATTCACGTGCCAGTGCGATAGTGCTGTGTGGCCTTTGAGTTGGGCTTTAGGCACATATTGATGAAGAAGCTGTTTCATACGACCTGGAATGAAACATGGGGTCTGGAGAATTGTATTAGAAACTATTACTTAAAGGGTAAAGAGGAAGGCTTTGCACTGAATTCACTAGTCCACAAAGGGAGTGGGGTGAGGTATGATAAAGAAGGAAAAATAATGGCAACAGAGTTTTCAAACTCTTCTTTCAGTTTGGACTGAGTTAGAATATGTGTTCCTAGAGTGGGGGCAGGGAGCAGGTTTGAAAAAGACAGCTTTCTCTTCCATAATGTGAAATAAATGTGAAGAAAACAGGGTCAGAGGTGCTGTGGGACTTTCTGTCACATTTCACTAATTCCAAGAGACCCCCCCACATAGGTTTGAATCACATCTCTGAAATTGGGGTGTTTAGTGTCCGACCATTACTGTTACTGTGGTTATCATTGCTGAAGCATGTACTTCAAGCTTAACAGTGGCCCCATTGACTGGAAAACCCTGGGGTATTGAGGAAAACTCTTAAACAAAATCACAGCAGCATGCTTGATGGCATAGAGGAGACCATTCGGATTCTAAGTATAAAAACTGATTTGAAAGAAATTTGTATCTGAAGAAGTTCTAAGAGTACGTTACACCATCTGTTACAGTGTTTCTTGATGTTAATAGTATTTTATAGTTTATTTATTATTTGTGTCTCTTTTATGTACACGTGGAAATGATATAATGATAAAAATTGGACCAAAATAAATGTAAAGAAAAATTTCAGAAGAGATACATTGAAAAAGAACTAAGAAAGGTAGGAGGTAAGACAACATTGTGCCCTCATTTAATTAGGGACATCATTTAATATCTCCTCATACCTAAAATGATAGTCTGCTTTAAAATCATCTTGCTTCGTTTGACAACACAGTTCACTGTCATTGTTCCATTGTTGAGATTGTCCAGATCCGAAATTATTTCATGGTCCAACATAGCTACTATAAGCCCAAACATTCCATTATTGTTCCAGAATTAATTAGGATATTTGTTGGGAGGAAGAAAAAAGATTAGAAATCTGGATGCAATTGAACCTTGAATTAAAATTGTAGGGGGTGAGAAGATGCTGAGACCACTAATGATTCAGGGGAACATCGTCACAGGGATGTTCATTTTCGTTTCAAACCAGAAGATCCAAGAGAAGGCCACAAAGTAGACTCATTTTAATATGTGTTTTATTTCAAAAATGGGAACATTTCAGTAAATTTTTCATTTTAGAATAATTATATTTTATGTGATTGTGTGTGGAGAGTGGGTGTGGCGGCAGTCCAAAGATGGCGCTTGGGACTCCGGCCTAGTCTTGTGACTAGCACCTGACTTCCTCCTGCCCCTGAGATTAGCCACTCCCACCATGCGAGCTGCGCAGGTGCACCCATGACGCAAGATCAGACCAGATGACGCGGACCTATGAACTGCAGCCACGCAACATGGACTGAGGAGGTGGAGTTGAGAGAGGATAAAAGGGACTGCGCTTGGGGGAGAAGAGAAGAGAGAGAGAGGAGAGAGAGAAGGGGAGACAAAAGATTTTAACTTGCATGCTGTAAGGTTCCTGAATAAACCGCTTTGAGACGAATGCTGTGTAGTCGCTCCTTTTCTTCTGGTCGGAGACGGTAGCGACAAGTGGTGGCCCATACGGCGAAACTCCCCTTCAGCATTCCGAACTCATCGCAGTCAGGGTGACTAGTCAGTAAGCTCCCAGGTAAGTGAGACAATGAAAGTTCTCGGTTTGAGACTATAAAGCTCCCCGGTAAAGGAGACGAGGAAAGCTCTCGGTTTGAGACTATAAAGCTCGAGAAAGGCTCTCGGTTTGAGACGATAAAGTTCCCAGTACAGGGACAAGTTGCACCCGGCACTATGGGAAACACAACATCAGTTCAGACAGTTCGCCAAGCTCTGAAGGATTTGCTGAAAATGAAAGAAATCAGGCTAAGAAAAGACACTGTAGAGAAATTTTAAAAAGCAGTGGACCAGGTAGCTCCCTGGTTCCCAGTATCTGGACATCTCACAATGTATAGTTGGAAAAAATTAGGAAGGGATTTTTGGTTTGCTGAAGAGCAAGGGGTACTAGCTAAAGGAGTGCTGCCGGTATGGAAATTGGTGAAAAACTGTATAGGAGATGAGGAACAGTGTAGTGAGGAGCTGGAGAAGGGAAACGAGGCTCTGAGTCAGGTTCGGGAAGAGCGCTCCCAGAATTCAGAGGAGGGAGAAGTGTCTAGTGAGGGAGAAATGTCGGAAGATGATCTAGAGAACATAGCCGACAGTTTGGAGAAAATGAAAGTTCGGGTTGAACCCTCGGATCCAGGGCTGCCAACTCTGCCTCCTTATGCCCTAGGAGGAGAGGAAGGGCGTAGTTTTCATCCCGACGAAAAGATCAATATCCTAGGCACTAGAGCTTGGAAATCCCTCCCAAATAGAGGGGAAGTAAGTGGAAATCTGACTAAGATTCTCCAAGGACCCACAGAGACATTTGCAGTCTTTGTGGCAAGGATGATAGAAGCGGGAGGTCATGTTTTTGGAGATCCCGATACTGCCATGCCTCTACTAAAACAGCTCATATTTGAACAGTGTACTAAGGAGTGTAGGCAAGCGATCACTCCGTATAAGAGCAAAGGGCTAGAAGCCTGGATCAAGTTGTGCACGGACATGGGAGGGCTGCTAACTGATGCAGGCCTAGCAGCTTCAGTTATGAAGATGTCACAAGGAAGAAATGGTCAAAAGAATTATCCCACTTCAGTGACACAATTGGCTTTGCTAGGCATTCAACTATGCATACAGTATTTTGACTTCCCACCTAAGGATTTAATAGTTCCCTATAATGTAAAACAGTTGGAAGTTTTATCTGCTTCAATAGATGATTGGGCAATTTTGAGGTGTAGTTTTCAAGGTAACTTTGATAATCATTTCCCTAAGGATCCTATCCTACAGTTGATTACCACTCATCCTGTAGTGTTCCCTCACATCACTTCAAAGGATCATTTGCCAGATGCCCCACTTAATTTTACAGATGGTTCCAAGACAGGACAAGGAGCGTATGTGGTGGCAGGTTCCTCTCCGGTTACCATACAATTTCCTGCTGCATCACCAAAAGTTATTGAATTGCAAATTGTGATTAAGGTATTTGAGTTGTTTCCAGGTCCTTTTAATTTGATTTCTGATAGCCAGTATGTTGTTAACATGATGTTCTGCTTGGAAGTAGTGGGTAAAATCAATTCAAAATCTACTATTGGACATCTTGTTGTCACCTTGCGCTACTTGATTTTGAAAAGAACATCGCCCTTTTTTATCCAGCATATCTGTGCCCATACTAACTTACCTGGTCCTCTAGTGGAGGAAAATGATATTGCAGATAAAGCCACTAGGGCTTGCTTGATATATATATATTTTTTTTTTGATATGTCACCTATTTTATTGGTTCAAGAATTTCATTCACAGTTCTATGTTAATTCCAAGACCCTGTCCTCATGCTTTAAGATCACGTGTGATGAGGCACGGGATATTGTAAAATGGTGTCAGAATTGTGCCCCTATGCTACCCCAGATTGGATTTGGGGTTAACCCACGTAGGTTGCGCCCTCTACACCTCTGGCAAATGGATGTCACTCATTTCCTTGAATTTGGAAAATGAAAGTATCTCCATGTTTCTATGGATACAGCCTCTGGGATTATTTTTGCATCTCTACATACAGGGGAAAAGGCACACATTGCTTTGAAGCATGGAGTGCCTGGGGGAAGCCCAAAGAATTGAAATCAGATAATGGGCCTGCCTATACTTCTGCTACTTTTGTGTCCTTCTGCAAAATAATGGGCATTCGAGTAACTCACGGATTGCCCTATAATCCTCAAGGACAAAGAATCTTTGAACGTGCTCACTGCACCCTCAAAGAGTGTCTAGTTAAACAAAAGGTGGGAATTGCCTCTGTAGGTTCTTCCCCTATGGAGAGACTGGCTATTGCTCTTTCTACCTTAATTTTTTTTTTTTAAAATGAAGACAAGCATGGGCAGGTCGCTGCTGAGCATCATGCCAATCCTGATGTTTCTCCCAAAGGCCTGGTAATGTGGAAAGATGTCCTGACTGGCAAATGACGATCCGGTGTTGGTTTGGGTGATGGGGTCTGTTTGTGTGTTTCCTCAGGAACATTGACACCCACTGTGGGTCTCAGAGAGGTTGACCAGAGTGGTCCCGGATGAGCAGAGCAACGACCCTGTGGATGAGCCTGATGCTGCTGATGCTCCTGGTGGTAAAGACTGAAGATCTGCGATGGGGGCTCCTATCAGTGCTTCCAGGATTGTTATGTTTTCAGATGATTATCATTTTCAGGATATAATTGGACATACCAAAGTCCTGCTCAGGCAATTGCCAGCAATCCCTTTAATGTATGGTTGCTGTGTGGTGTTAAAGATAGTTACACAGGTTTATCTGCTTTAAGTATGCTATTTGAGAGGGGTTTGGGGTAATGCAAGCTTTCATTGGAATAGGTCTGTGGGATTTGAAACCTCTGTTTCTCAGTTTGTTCCCTGGCCTGAAAAGGCCCCCTCAGCTATGACCTAAAAGGGATTTTGGATCACCACCGCCGCCTCATGGCTGAAAGAATGGGCTGGACTAGCTGGATTAGCCCTTTTCTTGGTCCTCATAAGCGTCCTGACATTCTGGTGCATGTGCCGTATACAATTTCGACAGCGCAGAAGTCAATTCTTAATGATACAGGATTTTGCAGCGGTGGAGACAGGGCAGTCTCCTCAAGTGTGGCTTGGCATACTAGAGAAGTAGTCAGTGATGGGTAAGACTCCCTGGGCATGTCACCAACCTAAGACAGGGATCGAACCAATTCAGTTCGTCTTCCAATAATGGGTAAGGGGCACTGCCACAGGGGGCAACCTAAGGCAGACACACTCTAGGCCAAAATTATAAAGAAGGGGAAGATGTGGAGAGCAGGTGTGGCAGCAGTCCAAAGATGGCACTTGGGACTCTGACCTAGTCTTGTGACTAGCACCTGACTTCCTCCTTCCCCAACCCCCAGGTATTAGCCACTCCCACCGTGCGAGCTGCACAGGCGCACCCATGACATGAGATCAGGTCAGATGACACGGACCTATGAACTGCTGACACGCAACATGGACTGAGGAGGTGGAGTTGAGAGAGGATAAAAGGAACTGCACTTGGGGAAAAGGAAGGAGAAAGAGAAACAGAAAGAGAGACAGAAAGAGAGACAGAAAAGGAAGGAGAAAGAGAAACAGAAAGAGAGACAGAAAGAGAGACAGAAAGGGACAGAAAGATTTTCACTGGTATGCTGTAAGGTTCCCGAATAAACCGCTTTGAGAAGAATGCTGTCTCATCGCTCCTTTTCTGGTGGTCGGAGACGGTAGCTACAATTGTGAAGTATATAAATATTGTTTTCTCTTTTTTGTTTTTTTTATCTTACTTTTATGTGTATGATGTATCTATGTGCTCATATTTGTAGGTACATGTATGTGTACATGTTTGTGGAGGTCAGAGGTCAATGTCTAATGTAATCTTTTATTGTTCTACATTTTCTTTCTCTGTCTTCTTTCCTTCTCTTCAAATAAAAACATTTTTAATCTTTAAAATATATTATTGCATCATTTTTCTCCTTCTTTTCTCCCTCCATCCCTTTCCATATATTCCTTTCGTATTATCGAGATTCACAACTATTTTTAAATTACATGTATGCTCATATATGTGTATGCATTCCAAAATATATAAATACAACCCGCTCAATCTGAATATTGTTACTGTATATATAAGATTTCAGGGATGACCAACTACTTTTGGATACTCAACTAATGGAAACTTTTCCTCCGGCTCTCAGCATTCTTTAGTAGCCCAGACTGTTTCATCCTGGTTGAGGCACTGTGAGAATTTTCCCCTTTTCATGTTTGCATGTCTATTGTCTAGCTTCTTTCTTGAGACAATACTTACTTCTCATGCCACTAGGCTAGCTGGCCAGCAAGTCCCAGGGATCTTCTTGTCTCTCTTCCCTCTGGGCTGGAATTAAAAGATAATTACTATCTTGCTTTCAAGAATTTAGGTCATTATGTTAATGATGGTTTTGTAGCAAGCCATTTACTAGCTAAACCATGTTCTCATCCCCTGAATAAAAAAAGAGCCAGCCCCTTTCCCATTTCATCTAACAGTAGCATCTTCCAAACCATGACATATCTGATGAAAGTATGAAAATATAATGGGCATGTTGCTTTTAACCAACTCCTTGTAGATCTTAGTATTCAAGCAGTGTCTTTTCCTTACACTAGATTCTATTTCAGAATGCCATATTGTATTCAATTTTCCTGTTTCTTCTATCACTCTGTAGCTGGTTTTTGTAGTTTTGTCACTTTTGAAACGTATCCTTCCTGTAGCTTGTTGACTATTTCTCAAATTGGATTTGTCAGATGTTTGTCTCATGATTAGACTTGCATACTAGGCATAAGGTATGAAGATTATGGGATTGAAGTATCTTTCTCTGACACAGAAAATCAAAAGTATGTTGTCTAGTCAATATGATAGCACTGTCCATGCTATCTGTTCTTATTTAATTATGACAATGGTGGCCAGGTTTTTCAACTGTAAATATGCTAATTCTCCCCTTTTCCAAATCCTATTTTGTAACGTAGGGCATTAAATCTAGTTCATACACCAAAAGTAGCGAGGAAAACTTAAGTCTCACTGTCTAGGCAGGTTATATCTACCCACAATATTTGAAATTCATATATAAACATGTATATATATATATATATATATATATATATATATATTACCTATGACTCATTTTTATTTTTATGTGAACTTATTTACAATTATTACCTTGGTTTGACATTCTAGAATCTTGTGAAAAAACGCTTACAAATCAACTCCTCTGTCTCTTTGTCATATTTCATCAATTCATATTCTTCCTTTTCCCTTCTTCACCCCTCTCTCATATTTGTATGTGTGTGTTGTTCATATACACATATGCACATAAAACACTTTTTTGTGTATAATCTCAAGCTTCATTCAGAAGCTTGATTTCCTGGCAAACGTAGAGCATCACAATGACAAGGGAACACAAATCAAAAGATCATGGAGTGCTGTTATGTCATTTTGACTTGGATTCTTTACATTTATTTTTGTTATGTACTTGGAGGAGGAACACTGAATATGAGTCCTGGATGATACTAATAAACTAATAACTGCAGAGTTTTTTTTTTTTTTTTTTTTTTTTTTTTAAGATCAGCTCCAGTGGATACATCTGTATCACAGCTGCCACATAAAGGTATCAGAGAAAACCCTGAAAAAAATGGTCAGAAATATTGAAAGTGCTAGAATACCAGGAAGTCTACTATGAAACAGTCTGTCTAGAAATTGTTGTATAAACCAGATGGGAAAAGTGGTACCATCAAAAGATATGCTAACATGGAAAAAGGAAAATTTCATGGGTTCACACCACTAGTCAAAAGAACTACTGCTAATAAATGACTGGTAGGAGAAGAAGCATTAGCCTTTCCCTGGAATGAGTCCCCTTATTGGTTATCCAACACAGAATGATCAAACATAAAACTATAATCACACAAACAACAAAAGCAGACTTAGCTTTTGTGTGTGAAGGCTTATGTATTAAACTCAAAGGAAAGAGGGCTGTCAATTTCAAAGTGGGAGAGCATGTGGAATGGGTTGGAAGGAGTATATCTGAGAGAGGTTGGGAAAGAAAGGGATAGGAGAAAATATGTAATTATACTTAATAAAAGTTGTATGAAAGTTTAAAAAAAAACACTTCTCACTTTCAGGTTCTACAAAATGCTACATAATCATATTTCTCATGCTCTAGAATTTAATTAGTCATTTCTCCAAAGGTTCCCAGTCTTTTTTTTTTTTATTGGAATAATGGTATTTAAAAGCAAAGATGAGGGCAAGTTAATGAATGTTACTCAGGAAAGCTTTAATAAAATTGTATATTTCTGATTTCTATTGAAAATGCTACATCATAAAACACCATTTCCCATAGAAACCCTCACATGGAGCCAAATTTCTGCTGCCATCTTAAAGCATGTATATTCTTCAGAGCACTAGAGTATGAACCATTCAAGCAATATAAAGCCTTACAGCATTTCTATTGATTCATAGCTCCTTGCACTTAGACATTAAACTTATTTTAGCTTTTGTAAAAGTCTCTGTAATGCCATACACTGATGATTAATTAGTGTTCTGTACTCCAACTATAGCTCTCAAGAACTTTGCTTCAGGAACCCAGCCTATAAAGCATCTTACACCAAGTAGGGATCCTAGATTTCCCTTATTTGGTTAACTTATGCAAACAGGCAGCACTCTGTCTTATGCAGCTGCAAGCTGTCAAGCTACAAGAATCACTGACTTGGAAATATATGTTCAGTTGTGCAATAGTATCATGTCTCTTTTGGGAATACCCAATCACATTCTCATTGTATTGAATGCCTAATAACTAAGATGGAAATAATGCCTGGTACTGTTAACTGTGCCAAAACCCACAGTTAGATCATAGGCTCTAGGCAGGATCCTAATTAATACTGTTATTCTACTAGATAGGCATAGAATTACAGTGCTCTCTAAAAGTCTTATCTTTAAACCCATATTTAGGTGCATCTCTCACCCTCATAATTGAAGGTTTTTTTTTTTTTTTTTTTTTTTTTTGTTTTGTTTTTTTAGCAGTAGATAAAGACTCATAACAGAGAATAAAAGTGCCAGGCTCTAAATGGCACATTTGTACCACACTACCTCTAAGGCTCATGGATAACTATGGAAGCAGACAGATTGTAAGACCTAGAAGTAATAGACATCTGCTGTGATGCCTATATTTTAGGCATCACAAGGTTGTTCGCACACATGAATTCATAGCAACTATGAGTGTATTCATAAGACCTGTCCCAGATCAGGCCGGCCAAAATCCCAGCATGCACACAGGAGCTCATATAGTCCCATCACTAACTGAGGAGCTATAGGCAATTGATGTATAAACTGTGCACTGTATGCTGTATTATACATGTTTATCAAGCAATAAAAACAAACTAAAAGTCAATGTAGATACTTTAATATATTAAATACGTGTATTTAGATTTCATTTTCATCTTCTTTGCCAATAATTGCTTATTATCTGCATTTTAGATGGCTATTTGATCTTGGTTTTACAACATAATGGCTTAAGTATTATCAATTGGTTTTTAAATTATAGTTTTGTCACTTCTTATTAATAACTATTTAGCTTCTCCAAGTATTCAGACACTATCTGCTTTTAGACCATACATACTTGAAATTCTTTGTTGTCTATACACTTGCATGTAGTACAGATTGAACATTCTTACAATGTTACATATTGGCTTTTTGAAAACTTGGAGGCTGATTCATTGTATTCTGATTCATTGTATTCTGGTTTTAATACTGCCATGAGAAAATTTTATTTATGTTCTTTTTGTATTAGCAGCAACTTTTCCCCCTCAAATATCTATGCTTTGTTTATAGTTCTTTGTAAAAAATGGTTCAGGGCTAGTCATTATAAGATTTTTGATACATACATACATACACACACACACAAACACACTGACACACACACACACACACACACACACACACACACACACCTATTTAAATGGTAAGAGGGCTTTCTATTTGAAACCTTTGAAGATGGCTTTGATTACTCTTCAGCCTTTAAACATATCGCCACATGGGCATAGAAGAAATTACAAACCAACGACTTCCATAAGAAAGTAAGATCCAGACCCTGCTGGGAGAGCCTATCACACAGGAGTGCTGACACATCTGAGAGCCCAGAGGAGATCACCACCTCTGCTCAAATTCCTGGCCCAAAGGAACCCACCTGGAGGAGTCAGGACACAGGAACCAAGGAGCAGTCTGGGACAGCATCTTTCAGGTTTCTGCCTGCACTGGGAGCTGACCCAATCCCAGAGCAATCTGTACCCAGACCCTGCTTGTAGAGAGCTGGTCTCAAAGAAGTGTGACACCCATGAAAGCACAGGAAGACCACCATTGTGGTTCTGAGGGAGCCACCCAGAGCTTTCAGGACACAGGAACAAAGTAGCAGTCTGGGACAGGATCATTCTGGTTTCTCTCTGCACCCTGTGCTGAACATGTGCGACAGCTATCTCTACCCAGACACTGCTGGGAAAGAACTGGTTTTCTAGTAGAGCTGACACACTACAGTAGGCTTACAAGAGGGTCAAGCCACTGTCAGAATTAGCAAGACCAGCTAACACCAGAGATAAGCAGATGGCAAGAGGCAAGTCCAAGTGTCTAAGTAACAGAAACCAAGGACACTTGGTCCCCACCACCCCCACAGCAAGCTCAGGATACCCAAATACATATAAAAAGCAAGATTCTGATTCAAAATCACAAAACATAATGATATTAGAGGACTTTAAGAAGGTCAGAAATAACTCCATAAGAAATGCAGAACACAGGCATATAGGTAGAAACACAAAAATCAACCAATCAGGTGAAGGAATTAAACAAAACCATCCAGGATCTAAATATGAAAATAGAAACAATAAAGAAACCACAAAGGGATACAATCCCAGAGCTAGAACACATAGGAAAGAGATCAGGAGTCACAGACACAATCATTACTAATAGAATATAAGAAATAGAAGAGAGAAACTCAGGTGCAGAAGATACCATAGAAAACATTGATACAACAGTGAAACAAATGCAAAATTCAAAAAACTCCTAACCCAAAACATCCACAAAATCCAGAGCACAATGAGAAGATAAAACCTGAGGATAAGAGGCATAGAATTGAGTAAGACTGGCAACTTAAAAGGCTAGTAAATATCCTTAACAAAATTATAGAAGAAATCTTCCTTAACCTAAGGAAAGATATGACCTTAAACATAAGAAGCCTACAGAACTCCAAAAAGATCGAACCAGAAATCCCTACCGTCTCATAATAATCAAACAACCAAATGCATAAAACAAAGAAAGAATATTAAAAGCAGTAAGGGGAAAAGGTCAAGTATCCTATAAAGGCAGTCCTATCAGAATCACACCAGATTTCTGAACAGAGACTATGAAAGCTAAAAGATTATGAACAGATGTCAGACAGACTCCAAAAGAACACAAATTCAACCCCAGGTTAATATATCCAGCAAAACTCTCAATTACCATCCCTGGAGAAACCAAGATATTTCAAGACAAAAACAAATTTACACAATATCTTTCCACAAATTCACCCATAAAAAATAATAAATGGGTGTGTGTATGTGGAGAACTAGTGGCTCAGCTCACAAAGACACTTGTTACCAAAATAATAAATGGAAAACTACAAAACAAGGAGGGAAACTATACCCTAGGAAAAGCAAGAAAGTAATATTTTTCTATTAACCCAAAAGAAGACAGCCAAAAATACAAAATACCACCTCTAACAACAAAAATAACAGAAAGCAACAATCACTATTCGTTAAGATCTCCTATCATCAATGGACTCAATTCCCCAATTAAAAAATGACATAGACAAATACACTGGATATGTCAGAAGGACACAATATTTTGCTGCATACAGCAAACAAACTTCAGTCAAAAAGACAGACACTACCTCAGAGTAAAGGGCTATAAATTATTCTTCCAAGCAAATGGTCCCAAGAAACAAGGTTAAGTGGCCATCTTAATATTGAATAAAATCAACTTTCAACCAGTAGTTATTAAAAAGTTAAGGAAGAATAAATAAAAAGTTACCTTTCATATACATCAAAGGTAAAATCCACCAACACAAAATCTCAATTCTGAGTAACTATGCTCCAAATGCAAGGGCATCTACATTCATAAAAGAAACCCTAATAAAGCTCAAAGCACACGCTGTCCCTCACACAATAATAGTGGGAGACTTCAACACCCCACTCTCATGAACGGACAGATCATGGAAACAGAAACTGAACAAAGACACAACAAAACTAGCAGAGGTTATGAACCAACTGGAATTGACAGACATCTACAGGAAGTTATGAAACAAATGGATTTAACAAATATCTATAGAAAGTTTCATCTGAAAACAAAACAAAACAGAAAAAACTTTATTCATGGTACCTTCTCCAAAACTGACCATACAATCAATCACAAAATAGGACTCAGCATATACAAAATAACTGAAATAATCCCATGCATCCTATCAGATCACCATCGACTAAGGCTGCTTGCTCTTCAATAACAGCAAAAATAAGAGAAAGCCGCCATATACATGGAAGCTGAACAATGCTCTACTCAATGATAACATGGTCAAGGAAGAAATAAAGAATATTGAAGAGTTTTTAGAATTTAATGAAAAAAAGGTACAACATAGCCAAACTTATGGGATACAATGAAAGCAGTGCTAAGAGGAAAACTCATAGCTCTCAGTGCCTCTAAAAAGAAACTGGAGAGAGCATATGCTAGCAGCTTGACAGCAGAGCTGAAACCCTAGAACAAAAAGAAACAAATACAACCAAGAGGCATAGACATCAGGAAATAATCAAACCCACGGCTGAAATCAATCAAGCAGAAACAAAAAGAACTATACAAAGAAACAATAAAATAAAATAAAATAAAAACAGGAGCTAGTTCTTTGAGAAAATCAACAAGATAGGTAAACCCTTGGCCTGACCAATCTGAGGGCACAGAGCTAGTATTCTACTTAACAAAATCAGACATGAAAAGGGAAGTATAACAACAGAAGCTGAGGGAGGACAGCCTATAGTCAACAAAACTGGAACAAAACCTGGATGAAATAGACAGATTTCTAAACATATATCAGGTATCAAAGATTAATCAGGATGAGATAAACCATCTAAACAGTCCTATGTGGGGAGCCGAATGCAGACGCCATTACATGATGGCACTGGCTCCCTCACGTTTTGAGGTCAACAACTCCATATATAGTAATGCTCTTGTCAGCTAAGGCTCTGCACCCTGCGTATGCGCAGTACATAACCTATCTCCGGCCAATCCCGAGGCCTCTAATGTCAGCAGACTGGTGACAACCAATCATGGCAAGCCCGTATGCGCTTCTCCCTATATAAGCGGACAGCTAGGGTAGTTCAGGCCCCTCGCTTCCTGCTCTCCCCTTCAATCAAGAGGCTCCCACGATAAAGCGTGATCTGAGAAGAATCCTCTGGTGGTGGTCGTCTTTCCTCACTGGTCGAGGAGCGCGCCGCAACTGGTGCCGGAACCCGGGACCGCGGGAGGGGCCGAAAAGGATCCAGAACTCAACACGCAGGAGCGGCGACGTCGGTAAGTCAAGTTTTCCCAGGTATGTTGCTTGCGGGTCCCGACCCCCTGGTTCTCTGTGCTGTGTTTGTGATTTGGGTGATTGTTGTCCTTGCCTGCTGCTTTTGGTTGCGGTGTAGGGAAGGACACAGAGCATTAACCAGGTACCAGGATAGTTTGTCAGAGACCTCAGAAGCTAAATTAAAAGGGGAAAACTTGGGTAGGCCTAAGAAAAAAGGAAAACAAAGACAAAAGCTTAAAAGTAGTGCCTGCAGGTGAAAAAGAAAACCAAAAAGCCGAAAGACCGCTGAGAGAAGAGACCATTGTGCTCCAGGAAACAAAGTACAAGTTTCCCGGAGAGATACTTTGTATCCACTAAAAGAGCAAAAAACATTAGAGCTGGCAGAAGAGGAGTTAGAGAATAAATTGTTTGAGAAGTAAGATTTATAGGAGGAGGCAGCAAAATTTGAAGTGGAGCGGTTTCAGCCGGGGCGAAGGACTTCTATAGTGAAACCAGAAGCTCTTAAAGTAGCAGCCGTCTCTGCTCTTCCGAGTTATCCAGAGAGGAAGTGCGAGTTCTTTTGTTCACCGGAGACATGCCATGCCCTCAGGCAAATGTTTCCCGTGTTCGTGGATGATCACTGCCGCGAACATAAACAATTTAAAGAGTTGGCAGGGTCAGTCCAAACTTATAGAGTCACTGCTAATTATACAAAAACCTGGATAGGCCGATGCCACCTGAATTGCCGGTCGCTGGCCTATTTCCCAGTCAAAGGGTAATTTGTCTATTCCAGCCCAACCTAGGTGGTCACCTTTCTGTACAAAAGAAGAGATTCAGCCTTGCATCCTTAGACTGACTGTCAATCTCGGGGAGTACATTGGGCAGTTAAGGGCCTCTTTACCTTTTCTTCTAATATAAAAACTGTTTATAATAATACCTTAGAGAATTGATCTGGTTCAAAAACAGATAGATATATTGTGGCAGGTTGCCCAGCTAAGCTGCCAATGGAAGTTCTCAGGATTATGTGTGACCAGTATTCAGTATGAAAATTTTACTAAAGCTGCAAATTATTCTAAACAATGATCTCAGTATCTTTTACATGTGTCCATTGATACCTGCTCAGGAGTTAATTTTGCTTTTCCTTTATCAGGAGAAAAGGCTTCTCATGTTATTACTCATTGTCTTGAAGCGTGGAATGCATGGGGCATACCTAAAGTGTTAAAAACAGATAATGGTCCTGCCTATACTTCGGCAAAATTCAAGCAATTTTGCCATCACATGGGAGTTTCACTCCTGACAGGATTGCCCTATAATCCTAAAGGCCAAGGCATTGTTAAAAGGGCCAATAAAAATCTTAAAGAATGTTTACAAAAACAAAAAGGGGGTATAGCAGAAGGAGCTACCCCCCGGGAAAGAGTCTCTCTTGTACTCTTTACCCTTAATTTTTTGCATCTAAATGATGATGGAAAATCAGCCACAGACAGGCATGCCTCCGAGGGACCACCGGATGAGGAGAGGCTAGTTATGTGGAAAGATGTGCTGGATAATAAATGGTATGGACCAGATCTGGTTATATCGAGATCCAGGGGGGCTGTTTGTGTATTCCCCAGGGAAAGGAAACACCTCATTGGGTCCCAGCCCAGCTGACGCCCCGTCAAGAATGAGTCGACCTCGGTAGAAGATGTCCCTGCTGCTCCTGTCACTGACAGCAATGGCGACCAAGACCGCAGCGGACCTGTGATGGGGAATATTATCAGCGTTCCCCAAGCCCATATTGGTCCAAAAATTTCAATGCCAACCTTGATGAACTAAAAAGAGCAGTGACTGCCATCAATGCTACTCGAGTAGATTTTAGATTTGCTGAGGGACTTACCTCTTGGCTCTCCTCTACTGAGTCCTACTTTAAAGAAAGGGTGGGGGTGGGTTGTTTATAGCTTGCTGTCTGGGAGGTTGCATACTTTGTCTATGGTTGGTGTGCCGGCTGCGCGCCCAGACTCAGTGAGATAAGGTTGCTATTACCCAGGCATTTGCTTCATTGGAGGATGGTGCCTCACCCCAAATTTGGCTCTCAGCCTTAAAGAGCACTTAAGTTGGGTTGCACATGCGGCCTTTGCACCCCCACGAGACCACGTTGTTTCATTGCACTGGGGAAGGCGCGTGTGAAAGACCCCCGGAGGGTATCTTTCATCTGAAGAGACCCGTCCCAAGGAACAGCGAGACCACTCACTTCGGATGCAAGTAGCAAGAGGTTTATTTACACAGGTACCTGTGGGCACACAGTCTCTCGGAGGACTTGTGCGCCGGACAAAGGGGCAGTCCCCTTTTTATAGGGCTTGGGGGGCAGAAGCAAGGTACAGAAGCAGAAGCATAGCAACAGGGTTTTAATTGGTTAGTTTAAATGAAACCAGGGTGAACTGGGGACAAGCCCCAAGTTTTTGGAAAGGGCGGCCTTGGCCCCTCCTCTGGGACAGAGTGTTGTTTTTCGTCCTTGTCTCAGCATGTATGGCAAACTATTGTGTCTTTACCCCAGTCCAGGTGGTCAACTACAGATATCTTGTTTGGCAAGGACTGTGCTATTTCTTGGCTGACTCTCAGTTTAGTATTTTTCTATCTCTGTCTAATTTAAGCCTTGCACAAAATGGCGTTACTGCAGCTAAGGCGGACGAGGGGTCTTTCACGTGTAAAACCCGGTCTTTGGCATAGTCTTTGCACCTCCCTGGGCTAGTTACCATTGCACGGGAGAAGGTGCGCCTTGGATACGGCCTCCTTTGAGCAGTCCACACATCATGAGGTGGGGACTTGTATGGGAGTAAGTCTGATGTTGCTTGTGCTCAAGTTAAAACAGAAGGGGGAACTGTGGGGAGCTGAATGCAGACGCCATTACAAGATGGCGCTGGCTCCCTCAGGGTTTGAGGTAAACAACTCCATATATAGTAATGCTCTTGTCAGCTAAGGCTCTGCACCCTGCTCATGCGCAGTACATAACCTATCTCCGGCCAATCCCGAGGCCTCTGGTGTCAGCAGACTGGTGACAACCAATCATGGCAAGCCTGTATGCACTTCTACCTATATAAGCGGACAGCTAGGGTAGTTCAGGCCCCTCGCTTCCTGCTCTCCCCTTCAATCAAGAGGCTCCCATAATAAAGCATGATCTGAGAAGAATCCTCTGGTGGTGGTCTTCTTTCCTCGCTGGTCGAGGAGCGTGCCGCACTCCTATAATCCCCAAAGAAACAGAAATAGTCTTCAAAAGTCTCCCAACCAAAAAACAAAGTCAGAAACAGATGGGTTTAGTGAAGAATTCTATTAGACCTTCATAGAAGACCTAATACCAATAGTCTTCAAACTATTTCACAAAATAGGAACACTACCCAATTCCTTCTATGAAGTCACAATTATGCTTATACCTAAACCACACAGAGTCTCAACAAAGAAAGAGAACTTGAAACAATTTTCCACATGAATATCAATGCAAAAATACTCAAAAGAAAAAAAAAACATGATCATCTTATTAGATGCTAAAAAAGCATTTGTGACAGAATTCAACACCCCTTCATGTTAAAAGTCTTGGAAAGATCAGGAATCCAAGGCCCATACCTAAACATAGTAAAAGTAATATACAGCAAACAGTAGCCAACATCAAACTAAATGGAGAGAAACTTGAAGCAATTCCACTAAAATCAGGGACTAGACAAGGCTGCCCACTTTCTCCCTATCTTTTAATATAGTACTTGAAGGTCAAGCTAGAGCATTTGGACAACAAAAGGAGTTCAAAGTGATATGAATTGGAAAGGAGGAAGTAAAAATATCACTATTTGCAAAAGATATGATAGTAAACTTAAATGACTCCCAAAATTCTACCTGAGAACTCCTACAGCTGATAAACAACTTCAGCAAAGTAGCTGAATGTAAAATTAACTCAAACAAATCAGGAGCCTTCCTCTACTTCAAGGATAAACAGACTAATAAAGAAATTAGGGAAATAGCACCCTTCACAGTAGTCACAAAAACATAAAATATATTGGTGCGACTCTAAGCACACAAGTCAAAGATCTTTATAAAGAACACTTCAAGTCTCTGAAGAAGGAAATCGAAGAAGATCTCCGAAGATGAAAAAATCTACCATGTTCATGGATTGTCAGGATTAATATAGCAACAATGGGCATCTTGTTGAAAGTAATCTACAGATTCAATGCAATCCCCATCAAATTCCAGCTCAATTCTTCATAGAATTAGAAAAAGCAATTCTCTGCTCCAGTCTACAGAAAATACAAGGACAAAGTTGGATGGAGACGGAATGTAAGACCATCTAGGGACTGCCTCATCTGGGATTCTATCCCACAAACAGACATCAAACCCAGCCATTGTTGCTGGTGCCATGTTGTGCTTGCTTATGGGAGCCTGTTCAGCTGTCTCCTGAGAGGCTCTGCCAGATCCTGATGATATAGATGCAGATACTCAAAGCCAACCACTTGACTGATCACAGGGACCACCAATGGAGGAGTTCGGGGGAGGACCGAAGGAGCTGAAGGGGCCTTATTAGGTATCAATGGGAGTGGAGGCCCTTAGTACTGTGAAACCTTGATGCCCCAGTGTACAGTAATGCTAGGGTGGTGAGGCAGGAGTGGGTGGGTGAGGGAGTACCCTCACAGAAGCAGGGTAAAGGAGTGTGACAGGGGGCTTACAGAGGGAAAACTGGGAAAGGGAATAACATTTGAAATGTAAATAAATAAAATATCCAATAAAATATTTAATCCCCCCCTAAAAAGCAAGAAAGTAAGGTCCTCAAACTATAGAACTTATAGAATGCTTTAGAAAATACATCAAGAAACATGGAGGAAGGGAGAAGAGGAGACAGAGAAAGGGAAAGGAGACAGAAAGAGAAGGGACTGTTCTGTCTTTACTACTCGAGACTTCCTTACTGGAGCCAACACACAGTAACTGCATTAGAGAAACATAGGGACAAATAACCATGGCCACGGTTGTAACTCTGAACTCCTGCTCGGCAGCTGGTTTGTTTGTTTTGTTTTTAGTGTAAGTATGGACCTGGTAACACATCTAAGTGTAGCAGATCTTAGTGTGCTCTGTCACCAATACTTGAATCTGACTTGGCATTGTGATCTCTAACATTTAACAAATTTATTTTTTCTACTTCTTTCCATGTCTAATGTGTTTCACAATCACTTTCAAGATTTCATTTCACTGATCCTCTTTCTTTCATTTCCCTACTAAACACTATTTAGCAGTAGAGACTAGGACTGTACTGGTGACAATACAGTTGCCTAGTAAGTGCCAGGACAAGAGTTTGCACAATCATTATCATCCACCAAACCAAACCTGATGCTCCAAAAGCATCTCCAAGTCTGAGCCTCAGAGATATGCTGCTATTATGAGGTGCCATGAATCTTTTGCAGAACATGGCTGGTACATATTTTTATCGTGGCTCCACTGACTGAAACTATTATAATCCACCTTCATGATCATCTGAAAGCCCTTCTGCTGGTATATGCAGCTCACAAAAAAAGGGATTATAAACTCTATTTTCTTTAAATATCTTGGTCTCCTAGCCCCTAGAGCTCCAAGTGAATCTTGTCAATTACCTGGAGTAGGAAAATACAGAAAAGAGAAAGAAGCCATGCAATAGGAGCTAAGTGGGCATGGGGATCAGCCACATGGTAGACGCACAGCCATGTGGTGGGTAAACTCAGTTTCTATTGCTGTGATAAAACACCACAGCCAAAAACAACTTGTGGAGGAATGTTTGTATTTCTGCATCCAGCTTGTAGTCTATCATCCAGGAAAGTCATAGTTGGAATTCAAGTCAGGAGTCTTGGAGAAATGAAGTGCTTAGTGGCTTGGTCCCCATGGCTTGTTCACCATGGCTTTCTGGGATTGCTTTCTTCTAGCAACAAGGACGACCAGCCCAGGGGTGGCACCGCCTAAACTGCACTGAACCCTTGAACATCAAATTCTCAACCAAGAAAATGAAAGCATTCTCTCAATTGAGGTTCACTCTTCCAAAATAACTGTAGCTTGCATCAAGTGGTTATAAAATCAGCCAGAACTTCAGGGGATAGAAAGTTTAGTAAAGCATGTAGTTAGAGAAGGCATGCTTGGAAGAGAGATAGAAACAAAAAAAGGGGAAGTTCCATTTGTGTGAGTAATTCATGCGTATAAAGCTACATGCTTGTCTGTAGCTTTTCAACAGACTACAGTAGGGACAGTAATACTTAGGGGGGCATAATTATTCTATTTATGGTTTAAGATAGATCTGCCTTCTGTAGAAGAGGTCCCAGTTAACTGACTGACTCAACTAGATTATCTTTTAAGGGAGGAAACAATTACATGTCTCCATCCAGAGGTAGATAACATTTATGAGGATTGCTGTTATTTTTGTTGTTGTTTTGTTCCATTCTGGTTTTGGCTAGGAGGTAACAGCTTTCTTTTAGTTTGCCTTTAATGTCTGAAAATACAACCCTCACATCACTTAGGGGATAGGCAAAAATTAGGGAATACATATAACCCACTTTTCCTCACACAAAAAATGTATCTAGAGATCCAGTTCGAAAGACATTCCTTAGTAGTGACTACGTGACTTGCAGTTTCAGTCCCACCCTCAAATACAGCCTCTGGGTAGTTTGGGTCATTAACAGGAAATAAGAGACCAGATGTCCCCTCAGGTATTTGGCTAAAGGACTACTGACATTACTGGGATTGTTTCTTTTTCAGGATGTCACTTCCTTAAGTCTGTCTAACCAGTTTCTAGCTCTTATTCTCACAGTTACTGCCATGGAGAGCTATTTTTCTTACTGCTGTTTAGGGAATTGGCATGTTACTCTATTTTGACTCATTGAACTGAGTAAGATCATTGGGTATGGTAATTGAGGTACTCTAAAAATGGGTATTTTACTTCACTTGTCTTATTTGCAGTAAGAAACTTGCAGTAAGCATTAAGTCAAGGAAGTTATTTGTGGTGGGGGAGTAAGGGAAGAAACATAAAGCGGGAGCGTGTGGTCTGCCAAGTTTGGAAGAAAGACACCTGAGCACCTGCCTCAGTTGCCACAATGATGGATGAATGTGTAATGGAGAGATGGAACAGAAGGAATATGTACTGGAGAGATGAAAAAGAAAGTGAAGCTGAGGGGGTGGTACACTGTAGAGAAAAGCAGATATGGACTTTCAATGGCAGTAAGGAACAGACAGATGTGAGAAGATCATGGGGAGGTCCTGGCCTGGGCTGTCACCAGTCCATAGTCCTACTGCAGCTGGAGTCTATGACAATATCTTTGGCCCCAGTTACTACCAAAGGAAAAGTAGATATCTGTGGTCTGGATTGCCACCAGATACCATGTGGATACCTAAGGACCATACCTACCAAGAGATAATTAATCTGTGTAGACTGCTGCGCTACTACTTGAAGCCCCTGGAACAACTGGGCCCTGCCAGTTGCCGGGTGTCATGTCTGAGTCCAGGCTCTTATGGCAGCTAGGGTCTATATTGAAGTCCCAGGCATGTTTTACCAGCAAAAGAAAAGTATTCAGATGTTCCTAGTCTAGATTGTCACCTGAGGCACTGTGCCGAGCTAGACCCTACAGCTGCAGAGTAGAACTGAACCTGATAAAGAGGGAGTGGGTAAGCTGGACCTGAGCACAAGAGCCAGAGGGCAGGAGAGCTGGCCCCAACTCTAGTCTGCTGTGAGGTGCCTTGTGTGAGGAAGGGGTGAATGCCCTCCTCCTACTGTTCTCCCCTTGCCAGTGGTTGTAGGCTAGAAAGCTACTCCTGAGATCATGAGAACAGGAGAGCTTCCCTCTGTCCCTCATTGGCTACAGTACTCCAGAGAACTAGCCCTGGTTGTGGGAACTGCTGGTCAGTCAGCCCTGAGTACATGAGAGCAGAAAGGTAGGCTCTGGGTGAGCCAGCCAGGGCAGTGCTGGAGAACTGGCCCTGATGGTATCCCCATAAGGGAGTTGGCAGACTGATCAACTCAGCTTCCACCCAGGCCCAGATCCAGTGCTTTGAGTTGGCCTACCCCAGCATCCACCCAATCTATGATCTCCTGATGGGAGGGAAAGGGCCAGCTCTGAAGATCCATAGCTGCAAAATCTCCATGACATGGTACCCCAACAGAATATTTGAAAGGAAGCTTTATGAGGATCCAGCATGGATGGTGTAACAAAAGCCAGAGGCCTGGAACCAGACCAATCACTCATTGCAATGAAAAGTTGCAAGTAAAATTGTGTGGGCAAAGGGTACACTGTGGGACACACTGTGACACACTAGAGCTTCCAAGACAAGAGGTTTTTCTTTTTTTTTTTTTTTTTTTTAATTCAATCTCATTTGATTTCATTTTGTGGGTAAAGTTGTAAGGATAGAAGATGTACTGGTAGGGGCAGAAAGATGAGTGGGATTGGGGTGTATGATGTGAAAGTCACAGAGAATCAATAATTTTTTTTTTTAAAAAAGGAAGATCCTGGGAGTGATTAAACATGAGGTTATTCAATCTGATATTAATTTTTTCCTATGGAAAGTATAATTCTGTCCATAAGAGGAATAAATTGAGTAGGTCAGGGTGAATAACTCTAGAAAATTAAACAGCAAAACTTTCTCTCACTTCCTAGAAAAAGATACATACATTTATGCTCTTGCGAAGTAAAGCTATAAGGTTTACAACTAGACAGATGAGTTACCTTAGTTCACAATTTGTTCTGGAAGGATCTCTTCTACACAAGTGGGATTACTTTTATAAAAGAGAATCTTCCCTTCTCTACTGGGAAACATTTGTTAGTCAGATCCACTGGAGGATTCTAGAAAGGTGACTAAAGGTTGTGAAATACTTGGAGTCTGTTTCTGCTCTGGTTAGAGGTGACTCATGATGTAATAGTCATATGGAGCGGAAGGATTGCTTGCGTAAGGCAACTAAATAGTCAGACATGGTCATATTTTCAGCTGACACAATGACAGCTGGCCCAAGGGTCACAGGTGAGGAATCCTATTACGCTATACTAACTGGATTCTCGGGAATCTCTGATATCTGCAGTAACCACATGCCAGAGCTCCCATGTGATTCATCAACTTAAATGCTACTGAAAATAAATGTTTTGTGAGAAGTGAATTTCAGATGGAGAGGAGTTTCTCCTTTAAAAAAATGAGGACATCATGCTTTATACATAGATGGCCTTGTCATCACAGGTCAAGTGACTTCATAATATTTCAGGGAAAGAAATTTGGAAAAAAAGAATTCCAAACTATTTAATATTTATTTTTTAAAGAAATATATATTATAACATAAAGGGGAGACCTGAAGGCAGCTGGAAGATTAAGAATCCAGACATCCCCACAGTGTGACCCATAAATTCACTGAAGTTTGCAGAACATATGCTTTATCTAGGAAATTTTCACATACTGAAGATATGAAGTCTGCATTGGATAAAGCAAGTATAATACTAAAAAATGATTTATCTCCTCATTCTTTAAATACTTGTGTGAATGTGTAGAGAAACCCAGTAAAGAAGTGAAGGTCAGAATAGCCCTTGGGTTAAAAAGTCGTGAGCTGTGGCCCTCCTTTACAAGATGCTGAAATTTAGAAGAAAATCTCTCTTAACAGACAGGAAGTGAAAACAATAGGGGATAGATTTTCAAATCAGGGAAGGGAGAAACTAGGGATCAAGAAAAGACAGAATATTCATCTAGTGTGAGAGGAAAGAGAAGTGTAAATTAGGGGAGATGAAAAGGGGTAAAGGATGGGGAAAATGATCTCAGTTCAAGATCAAAGACACTGCACATTTGGAACTAGATTCAGAGCTGGTTGTCAAATATCTTCTTAGAAAACCCCTGGGGGACTTGGTATCAAACCGGAGGGCCCGTGTGTGTAGAACAGGCACTCAGGCCATCTGCCACCATGAAAAGCTGAGATCCAGGGACACAGGCCTGGTGAGACTGTGCTGCAAGTAGCTGGGGCACAGAGAGGTCTGGGCTGAGCACTCGTAAAGCACCTCCCCCATTTTTTTCAGGAGAGCAGGAACTCTGCCAGAGGAACTCGGTTTCCACCCGGTGGGTCCGTGCATGCAGAACAAGGCACTAAGGCCATCTGCCACTAGGAACAGCGATGCAGGGACGCAGGCCTGGTGAGACTGCACTGTGAATGGCCGGAGTACAGAAAGTTCTGGGCCTAGCACGCAGAGGGTGTGCTCCCCCATTGGTTCAGGGGAAGAGGAACTCTGCCATAGGGACTCGGTTTCCACCTGGAGGGCCCTTGCATGCAGAACAAATGCTCAGGTCATCTGCCACCCTGAACAGCAGAGATACTGGGACAGAGGCCAGGTACACTGGAGAGACAGGAACAAATTACTAACAACAAGAGCACGTATAATCACAGAAAACAAGATGGCAAGGGGAAAGAAAAAAACTTACCCAAGGGAAACCAAGACAAACTGGCAACACCAGAACCCAGCTCTCCCATCAAAGCAAACAGCAGAATGTCAAACACTCCAGAAAAAGAAGACTCAGACCCAAAATCAAACCTTAAGATGATGATAGAGATCATTAAACAAGAACGGGAGGAAAAGCATAAAGAAATAGAGGCTTTTAAAGATGAAACAAGGAAAACACTCAAAGAAATCAAAGAACTAGAGGAAAACAGAACCAAAGACATGAGGAAATTGAAGAAAGAATTTGAAATGGAAATGAAAACAATAAAGAAAACACTAAAAGAGGTGGAAAACCTAAAAAAGAAATCAGGATACACAGATGCAAGCATCTTCAACAGACTACAAGGGATGGAAGAGAGAATCTTGGGGGCCGAAGACAACATTGAAAACAGAAAAAATAATCAGAGAATTTGTAAAAGCAAAAAGCTCCTAACCCAAAATGTCCAGAATATCCAGGGCACAATGACAAGACCAAACTGAAGGATAATTGGAATAGAAGAGGGCAAAGAATATCAACTAAGAGGCACAGTAAATATCTTCAACAAATTCTCAGAAGAAAACTTCCCTACCCTTAAGAAAAAGATGACCATGAGCATAAAAGAAGCCTACAGAACTCCAAATAGAGTGGACCAGAAAAGAAATTCCTCCTAACACATAATAGTCAGAACGACAAGTGCCCAAACTAAAGAAATATTACTAAAAGCAGTAAGGGAAAAAGGTCATGTAATATATAAAGGCAGACCAATCAGAATCACACCCAACTTCTCAACAGAGACTATGAAAGATAGAAGATCCTGGACAGACATCATACACAAAGAGAACACAAGTGTCAGCCCAAGGTGCTATACCCAGCAAAACTCAATCACCAGAGATAGAGAGACCAAGATATTCCAAGACAAAACTAAATTTACACAATGTCTGACCACAAACCCAGCACCACAACAAATTAAAGTTGGAAAACCCAATACAAGGAGGGAAACTACATCCTAGGAAAAACTAAATGCCTAAGCAAGAAAATCAAAAAAAGAAAGACACACAGACACAATCCTACCTCCAAAAGCAAAAATAGCAGGAAACAGCAACCACTATTCCTTAATATCTGTTAACATAAATGGACTCATTTCCCCTATAATAAGATATAGGTTATCAGACTGGATATATAAAAAGAATTCAGAATTTTGTTGCATACAGGAAACTCGTCTTAGATACAAAGTCAGACACTATCTCACAGTAAAAGGTTGGGAAAAATACTTCCAAGCAAACGGCCCCAAGAACCAAGCTGGAGTGGCCATTCTAATATGGAATCAAGTAGATTTTCAACCAAGAGTCATAAAAAAAGATAAGGAAGGACACTTTTTTACTCATTACAGAGAAAATTTGTCAAGAGGAATGCTCAATCCTCAAAGTATATGCTCCAAATACAAGAGCACCCACATTCATAAAAGAAACCCTACGAAAGCTCAAAAAAATACATTGCACCCTACACAATAACAGTGGGAGACCTCAACACCCCACTCTCACCTATTGACAGATCCTGGAATCAGAATATGAACAAGGACACAGTAAAAATAATAGAGGTTATGAACCAATTGGAATTAATAGACACCTACAGAACATTTCATCCTAAAACAAAAGTATACACCTTCTCAGCACCTCACAGCAACTTCACGATAATTGACCATATAATTTGTCACAAAGAAGCCTCAATAGATAGAAGAAGATTGAAATACTCCCATGCATCCTATCAGATCACCGTGGACTAAGGCTGGTCTTTAATAACAACAAAGACAAAATATAAAAGCTCATATACACATGGAAACTAAACAATGCTCTATTAAATGATAGCATGGTCAAAGAAGAAATTAAGAAAAAAATTAAGGATTTTCAAAAATTCAATGAAAATAAATACACAACATACCCAGACCTATGGGATGCAATGAAAGCAGTACTGAGAGGAAAACTCATAGCTCCGAGTGCTTAGAAAAGGAAACTGGACAGAGCAACTTAATAGCACAGTTGATAGCTCTAGTAGAAAAGGAAGCAGATACACCCAAGAGAAGTAGGTGGCAAGAAATAATCAAACTCAGAGCAGAAATTGACCAAAGAGAAACAAAAAGAACCATTCAAAGAATCAAAAAAACCAAGAGCTGGTTCTTTCAGAAAAAATAACAAGATTGATAAACACTTAGCCAGACTAACTAGAGGTCAAAGAGACAGGATCCAAATTAACAAAATCAGAAATGAAAGTGAAGACATAACAAATGAAACTAAGGAAATTCAAGAAATCATCAGATCCCACTACAAAAGCCTGTACTCAACAAAGCTGGAAAATCTGGAGGAAATGGATGAATACCTAGACAAGTACCAGATACTAAAGTTAAACCAGGACCAGATAAACCATCTAAATAATCCCATAATACCTAGAGAAATAGAAGCAGTCATCAAAAGCCTCCCAACCAATAAAAGCCAAGTCCAGATGGGTTCAGTGCAGAATTTTGTCAGATATTTATTGACGACATAATACCAATACACTCCAAACTATTCCACAAAATAGAGTCAGATGGAACACTACTTAACTCATTTTTCGAGGCCACAATAACACTTGTTCCTAAACCACACAAAGACCCTACAAGGAAAGAGAATATCAGACCAATCTCACTTATGAACATTGATGCAAAAATACTCAACAAAATCCTTGCAAACAGAATCCAAGAACACATCAAAACGATTATTCACCATGATCAAGTAGGCTTTATCCCTGGCATACAGGGATGGTTTGACATGAGGAAATCCATCAATGTAATCCACCATATAACAAAACAAACTCAAAGAAAAAGAAACCACATGGTCATCTCACTAGATGCTGAGAAACCATTTGAAAAAAAAAATCAGCACCTCTTCATTTTAAAAGTCTTTGAAAGAACAGGAATCAAAGGCCCATACCTAAACATAGTAAAAACAATATACAGCAAACCAATAGCCAACATCAAACTTAAAGGTGAGAAACTTGAAGCAATCCTACTAAAATCAGGGACTTGACAATGCTACCCACTCTCCCCCACCTATTCAACATAGTACTGGAAGTGCTGGCTGGAGCAATTAGACAGCGAAAGAATATCATAGGGATACAAATTGGAAAGGAAGAAGTAAAAACATTGGTCTGTTTACAGCCAGCGGCCCGTGCATGCAGAACAGAGGCTCAGGCCATCTACCACCAGGAATAGCAGAGATCCAGGGACACAGGCCTGGTGAGATAGTGCTCCGAGTAAAGTAGCCAGGGAATATAGAGGTCTGTGCGGAGCATGTGGAAAGTGCGCCCCCACCTGGTTGGTTCAGGGAAGCAGGTATCCTGCTTTGGGTTCTCTGTTTCCTGCTGGCAGACCTTGTGTGCAGAACAGGTGCTCAGGCCATCTGCCACCAGGAACAGCAGATATCCATGGACACAGGCCTGGTAGTAGCCGATTAGCCAGGGAACAGAGAGGTCTGTGCTGAGCACATAGAAAGTACGCCCCTCCCCCATTGGTTCAAGGAAGCAGGTACCCTCCTTTGTGCTGTCTGTTTTCAGCCTGAGGCTCGTTTGTGAAGAACGGACACTCAGGCCATCTGCCACCAGGAACAGCAGAGATTGAGGGATACTGGCCTAGTGAGACACTGCTCCGAGTAGCCAAGTAGCCAGGCAGCAGAGAAGTCTGTGTCAAGAGCTTACAACGAGCACTGAAACCCCGATTGGTTCAGGGGAGCAGGAATCCTGCCTTAGGGTGTCTGTTTCTACACAGCTGCCAGTGCGTGCAGAACAGGTGCTCAGGCCATCTGCCACCAGGAACAGCAGAGATCCAGGGACACAGGCCAGGTACAAGGGAGAGACGAGAAACAATCACTGACAACAAGATAACATATAATCACAGACAACAAGATGACAAGTGCAAAGCCAAAGAACATACCCCAGGGAAACCAAGACACCCTAGCAACATCAGAACCTAGCTCTCCTAACACAGCAAACCGCGGAATGCTAGACACTCCAGATAAAAAAGACTCAGACCCGAAATCATACCTCAAGATGATGATAGAGATCATTAAACAAGAACAGGAGGAAAAGCATAAAAAATTAGAAGCTTTTAAAGTGGAAACAAGAAAAACACTCAAAGAACTAAAAAAACTAGAGGAGAACAGAACCAAAGACATGAAGGAATAGAAGAAGAAATTTAAAATGGAAATGGACACAATAAAGAAAACACTAAAAGAGACAACTCTAGAGGTAGAAAACCTAAAAAAGAAATCAGGAGTCACAGATGCAAGCATTTCCAACAGACTACAAGAGATGGAAGAGAGAATCTCGGGGGCCAAAGACAACATTGAAAATATAGACAAAATAGTCAGAGAAGATACAAAAGCCAAAAAGCTCCTAACCAAAAATGTCCAGGAGATCCAGGACACAATGAGAAGACCAAACCTAAGGAAATAGGAATAGAAGAAGGAAAAGAATATCAACTAAGAGGCACAGTAAATATCTTCAACAAAACCATAGAAGAAAACTTCCCTACCCTTAAAAAAAAGATGACCATGAGCATAAAAGAAGCCTACAGAACTACAAATAGAGTGCACCAGAAAAGAAATTCCTCCTGACACATAATACTCAAAAGGCCAAGTGCCCAAACCAAAGAAAGAATACTAAAAGCCATAAGGGAAAAAGATCATATAACATATAAAGGCAGACCAATCAGAATCACACCCAACTTCTCAACAGAGACTATGAAAGATAGAAGATCCTGGACAGACATCATGCAGACACTAAGAAAACACAAGTGTCAGCCCAAGCTGCTATACCCAGCAAAACTCTCAATCAAAAGAGATGGAGAGACCAAGATATTCCAAGACAAAACTAAGTTTACACAATGTCTAAACACAAACCCAGCACTACAATGAATTATAGGTTGAAAACCCAATACAACGAGGGGAACTATATCCTAGTAAAAACAAAAAACTCCTAAGCAAGACAACCAAAGAAGAAAGACACACAGGCACAATTCTACCTCCAAAAGAAAAGATAGCAGGGAACAGCAACTAGTATTTCTTGATATCTCTTAACAAATGTTGACTCCTTTTTCCAATAAAAAGATATAGGCTATCAGACTGGATACAGAAACCCAACATTTTGCTGCATACAGTTAACTCATCTCAGAGACAAAGACAGACACTATCTAAGAGTAAAAGGTTGGGGAAAATACTTCCAAGCAAACGGCCCCAAGAAGCAAGCTGGAGTGGCCATTATAATATTGAATAAAATAGATTTTCAACCAAAGGTTATCAAAAAAGATAAGGAAGGTCACGTCTTATTCATTACAGGGGAAATTTGTCAGGAGGAACTCTCAATCCTTAACATATATGCTCCAAATACAAGAGCACCCATATTCATAAAGGAAACCCTACTAATGCTCAAAAAAATACATTGCACCCCACACAATAATAGTGAAAGACCTCAACACCCCACTCTCACCAACTGACACTGATAGCTCTTGGAAACAGAAAACGAACAAGGACACAATAAAAATAGTAGAAGTTATGAACCAATTGGAATTAATAGATATGTACAGAACATATCCTTAAACAAAAGAATACACTAAAGAATACACCTCAGCACCTCACGGCACCTTCTCCAAAACTAACCCCAGAAAGCTCGGCCTACCCCAGAAACAACTCACAGACTCTGTGAAGTTCAAGAAAAAAAAAAAAAAAAACATTATACTCAATCCTTACACACCAAGAAAACGTTGACTAATTCTGGGTTACACCCCGTTTTACATGTACTTTTTGCTCATTGTAACTAGTAAGACCTTAATGCAGAATATCAAACCTTAAAAAAAAAAAAGCCAAGCACTGACAAAAATGTGAAAAAAAAAGAGAGATAACTGTGTGCTTCATACAGCGGGCATTTGGATGGGTGGTTTCTTCACTCTTGCCTATGTAGCACCAGGTAACCGACATTGAGGCTAGTGGTTGCACGGCCAGTAGACTCCACAACATTGGAAGCCATATCCTGTCCAGTTACCAGCCTTCCTTATCCCCCAGTGCTTCGTTAATTCTTTCTGTGTAAACTTGTATATATCAGTGCAAAGTGAACTTGGTTTGTTAGCAGGATCAATCTTAAACCCGCTTGCTTCATCCCCTCTCAAATGACTTCCTGGGTTGGGTTTGATTTTTTGCAGAAGGTCATTCTTCAACCAACTACCATGTCCAAGATCTTATCTATTTCTGAAAGCATGTCATCTTATTGTCTTGTCCCAGAAGATGAGCCTACAACAGTGCCTGGTGGAGAACGGAGGAACTGTAGTAAGGCAGGAATTTTTCTAGGGGACCTTCAGAGGGAACTTCTCTATGTCTCTCAAGGTCTTTCCAAACACAGGCAGCAGCCAGAGTAGTGCCACCACATCACTGTGACAACCCCCCCCATGCTGTGTTCTCCCAGAGGATAAAGTAGGGTAGAGGAGAGGGAGAAGGAGAAAGTGTGTGTTGGTGCAAGACATTCTTCTTTTATGGAAGAGTAAGGAGAGGAAGAGCTAAAATCATTTTTAGTGTGTTTGGCTAATCAAAAAGTTTAAATTATGAGAAATTAAATAATCCCTAACCAAAAATGAATGTATGAATGAATAAATAAATAAATAAAAATAGTACTTAAATAATTGTATAAAAAAAAGAAAACAAAAACACAACATATCCAAATCTATGGGATGCAATGAAAGCAGTCCTGAGAGGAAAACTCATAGCTCTGAGTGCCTCCAAAAAGAAACTGGAGAGAGCATACACTAGCAACTTGACAGCAGAGCTGAAAGCTCTAGAAGAAAAGGAAGCAGATACATCCAAGAGCAGTAGATGGCAAAAAATAATCAAACTTAGGGCAGAAATTGACCAAAGAGAAACAAAAAGAACCAGTCAAAGAATCAACAAAGCCTAGAGCTGGTTCTTTGAGAAAAGTAACAACATTGATAAACCCTTAACCAGACTAACTACAGGGTAAAGAGAAAGTATAAAAATTAACAAAATCAGAAAGGAAAGTGGAAACATAACAACTGAAACTGAGGAAACTCAAGAAATCATCAGATCCTACTACAAAAGCCTGTATTCCACAAAGTTGGAAAATCTGGAGGAAATGGATGAATTCCTAGACAGATAAAAGATCCTAAAGTTAAACCAGGACCAGGTAAACCATTTAATAATCCCATAACACCCAAAGAAATAGAAGAAGTCATCAAAAGCCTCCCAACCAAAAAAAGCCCAGGTCCAGATGGGTTCAGTGAAGAATTCTATCAGACATTTATTGATAACCTAAAACAAATGATCTTCAAATTATTTTACAAAATATCAGATGGAACACTACCAAATTCATTTTTTGAGGCTACAATAACACTTGTTCCAGTACCCTAAAGATAAGAGAACTTCAGAACTCACTTATAAACATTGATGTAAAAATACTCAACAAAATCCTTGCAAACAAAATTCAAGAACACATCAAAATGATCATTCACCATGATCAAGTAGGCTTCATCCCTGGGATGCAGGGATGTTTTAATATATGGAAATCCATCAATGTAATCCACGATATAAACAACCTCAAAGAAAAAGAAACCACATGGTCATCTCACTATATGCTGAGAAAGCATTTGACAAAATTCAATACCCCTTCATCTTAAAAGTCTTGGAAGGAACAGGAATCCAAGGCCCATACCTAAACATAATAAAAGCAATATACAGTAAACCAACAGCCAACATCAAAATTAAGGTGAGAAACTTGAAGCAATCCCACTAAAATCAGGGACTCGACAAGGCTGCCCACTCTCCCCCTACCTATTCAACATAGTACTGGAAGTCCTGGCTGGAGCAATTAGACAGCAAAAGGAGATCAAGGGGATACAAATTGGAAAGGAAGAAGTAAAAACATCACTATTTGCAGATGACATGGTTGTCATCTTAATGACCCCAAAAATTCCATCAGAGAACTCCTACAGCTGATAAACAAGTTCAACAAAGTGGCTGGATATAAAATTAACTCAAACAAATCAGCACCCTTCCTCTACTCAAAGGATAAAAATGTGGAGAAAGAAATTAGGGAACAGATACCCTTCACAATAGTCACAAAGTATATGAAATACCTTGGTGTGACTCTAATTAAACAAGTGAAGGCCCTTTTTGACAATAACTTCAAACCTGTAAAGGAGGAAATCGAGGAAGATCTCAGAAAATGGAAAGATCTCCCATGCTCATGGATTGGAAGGTTCAACATTAAAAAAATGGCCATCTTACATCTACAGATTCAATGCAATCCCCATCAAAATTCCAACCCAATTCTTCATAGAGTTGGAAAGATTAATGTGCAATTTCATCTGGAATAACAAAAAAACTAGAATAGCAAAGTCCATCCTCAACAACAAGAAAACATCTGCGGGAATCACTATCCCTGATCTCAAGCTATATTACAAGGCAGTTGTGCTAAAAACTGCTTGGTACTGGTACAGAGATAGGCATGTGGATCAATGAAATAGAATAGAAGATCCAGAAATGAGCCCTCACATATATGGTCACTTGACTTTTAACAAAGGAGCTGTAAACATTCAATGGAAAAAGGACAGCTTCTTCAACAAATGGTGTTGGTCCAACTGACACTCAGTATGCAGAAGAATGAAAATAGACCCTTTCTGATCTCCTTGTACAAAGCTCAAGTACAAATGGATCAAAAATCTCCACATTAAACCAGGTACACTAAAATTATTAGTAGAAAAAGTTGGAAAACCTTAGAACACATAGGCACAGGAGAAAATTTCCTGAACAGAACACCAATGGCTTGTGCTCTAAGGTCAAATATCGACAAATGGGACTTCATGAGATTGCAAATTTTCTGTAAGGCAAAGAACACTGTCAAGAAAACAAAACGACAGCCAATAGTTGGGAAAAGATCTTTATCAACCCCACTTCAGATAGAGGCCTAATATCAAAGGTATACAAAGAACTCAAGAAGTTAGACACCAGAGAATCAAACAACCCTATTTAAAATGGGGTACAGAGCTAAACAAAAAGTACTTAATTGAGGAATATCAATTAGCTGAGAAGCATCTAAGGAAGTGCTAGACATCCTTAGTCATCAGAGAAATGCAAATCAAAGCAACCCTGAGATTCCACCTCACACCAACCAGAATGGCTAAGATCAAAAATTCAGGTACCCGAAGATGCTGGTGAGGATGTGAAGAAAGAGGAACACTTCTCCACTGTTGGTGGAGTTGTAAACTGGTACAACCACTATGGAAATCATTCTGGCAGTTCCTCAGAAAATTGGACATAGTTCTACCTGAAGACCCAGTTATTCCACCTGTGGGCATATACCACAGAGAAGCTCCAACATACAGCAAAGACACATGCACCACAATGTTCATAGCAACCCCATTTATAATATCCAGAAGCTGGAAAGAGCCTAGATGTCCTTCAGTAGATGAATGGATATAAAAATCGTGGTATATTCACACAATGGAGTACTACTCAGGTATCAGAAACAATAACTTTATGAAATTCTTAAGAAAATGGATGCATCTAAAGAATATCATCCTGAGTGAGATAACCCAGTCACAAAAGAACAGACATAATATGCAGTCACTGATAATTGGATACTAACCCCAGAAAGCTCTGAACACCCCAATAACAACTCACAGACTGTGTGAAGTTCAAGAAAAAACAAAGGCCAAAAAAAAAAAAAAAAAATGAAAATGAAGAACCATTTTTGTTTAATTTTTACACACCAAGAAAATTTTGACTATTTCCAGGTTACATCTTGTTCTACATGTATTTTATGCTCGTTGTAACAAGTAAGATTTTAATGCAAACTATCAAACCTTTAAAAAAAAATCAAGTACTGACAAAAACGTATTCACATATTTTCATGCAAAAATGCTTAAAACCTGTACTTTTATCTTTTTTAAAAAAAATAAAGTTGGTCAATTTATTTAAACAAAAAAAGAAAACCCCTGGGATGATGCATATACCCAGTGACAGACACCTGGCATAAATAATAAAAATGCCCCTGTTTTTGAAGACAAGGAGAACATTCATCTCTAATGAAATGAATGGCACCAAAATGTAGTGTATGAAGTGTCTCTGTCCTTTTTCTTTTTAAAAGAGAATTTGATGATTGCCTCAATTTGCTGCCTCAGAAGAGTACAAGACCAGATGTCAGGATGTCAGAGTGCTAGAAGAACATCAAAGTCCCCAGTGGTGACAGCACAAGTGTTTTTGAGCAGCATCAAAGAAATGCAGGGCTTGTACCTGTCTTCTTAGAAAAAGAACATCAGACTCAGCTTTGGCAGCTTTTGTCTGCCTTGAAAATTCATTCACCACTTTTGTCATATAGTTGGAAGCAGTAAGTTTATCTGTAATCCCTGAAGTGTAAAAAATGCCCACGTTTCTTAACTAGGCAATTTATACATCATGGTGCTTACCCATGTTACTAGTCAAGTAACTAGACATATATGTACCCTTCCCCAAAATGCTCATCATTGTAGACAGATATGGAAATCATCCTCTAGAAATCTAGAGACTGGAGCAAAGGCAATCCATTCCATATGCAGTCACCAAATCCCCAAACCCAGTCACTATTGCTGATGCCAAGAAGTGCTTGCTGACATAATCCTGATATGGATGTTTCCTGAGAGGCTCTGCCAGAGCCATACTGATACAGATTAAGATAGTAGCTTGCAGCTACCATCAGACTTTGCACTGGGACCCCAATGGAGTTGTTAGAGAAAGGACTGAAAGAGCTGAAGGGGTTTGTTACCTCATAGGAAGAACAACAATATAAACCAACCAGGCAACCCCCTCCCCCAGAGCTCCTTCAAACTCATGGCCTCTTTTTAAACTAATTATTATACCATGTATATGTATATGTATATAGCCTACAAGTTACCAACTGAACAGGTTTTTTTTTTTTTTTTTTTTTTAGGACTCATGAACTATCATATGAATTTTGGCTCTTATGTTTACTTTTCTGTTTTATATATGAATTGTTTGTATTTTGTTTTCATTATAAACTATAAATTTATCATTGAAACCACCATGTGCATAGAGCTTTTGATCTTAGTTGTTCCATGGAGATCAATTGAGTTATATTCTTGTGTTATAACTCTATGTCACCACTTCCTCAGTGATTATTTATATTTCATCCACAGCCTCCAGACATTACAAAGAATGCTCTTGAAATCTATATGGGTTTAAAGAAATAGCCCTCTATATCTTATGAGACAGACAACGTTACTGCTTATTCAATCTTTCTTATAGAAGAGTTCAGTGATAATGGCCAAATTAGAGCTCTGGTCACCCATAGCTTATGATGAGCTCTATTGATGGGCACCCTTGGCTGGAACATGAAAGTGATGTCCTGAGAAATGATTAGTGTTCTGCTCTAAAAGTCAAAGGCATATCCATTATAGTATGACTGGGAAGGAGGGATAAATATATAAATATAGCCTCTAAATCATGCATACTCTCTGCCATGAGCTCTAACATATCTATCAGATGCCTTCATGTGCATGTGATAATGCCAATACCACATCTCAGGTCCTTATAATCTTATAAAAGCACATATGGGTATGTAAACAATGAGTTATTCTGAGAACAGCCATGTGAAAAAAAAACTTGGCCTTGCATGCTACTTGTTTATGCATTTGGTAATCATTTCTGAAGACTCACTTATCCTGACTGGATATTATGCTAAATGCTAGCTATTCTATTTTCAAGATGTCTATAGTCCATTTGGACAAACACTTACAATTACGTGTAAATGTCATGGTAGCATTAAATACATGGAGAAAAAATGGATTGATACCTAGATTTGGGGAAACATGATGCTCTGGAATCTTCCCTAGGTATAATAATTTCTGAAAACAGCTTTGAAGATTGAACAGAGGATATTGAAGAGAAGAGATAGGGTAACACATTGCAGGCAGACAGAGTGACACGTGCCTTGATACAACATCTCTTACACAGGGCCAAATGACAAGGAAGGATAGAACAGAGAGTAAGGAACAAAAAAGATGTTAGAAAACAAGCAAGATAGATGAAAGAAAAATGTGGTAGTTCAAATACAAAGCTTCTACCCTGTGTGGAAAAACAAGGAAATGTTATAGCCATATTTTTAAGTGACATAATCATACACACTCTTACAGCAAATATGGAAGGATAAATTATGTCTCCCAGTGTTGATAAAGGCTTGAGGCCTGGGAGCTTTGACTGGACTGGTACAGAAAATATAGAGAAAAAATAATGAAGACTCAGGTAAAATGATAGAGAAGAGAGGTCAGTATTGTATGACATTCAAGATTAGAAACCATGATTCTTGGTGAACAAGTGAGCAGAAGAGGAGAAGAGGGGATTTTGGATTACAAATTGATTTAGACCTTTAAGTATCTTGGATATGTGATGACATCCTTGTTAGAGAAGAGGGAACACAAGATAAAACAATTGAACAACTGGAAGGAAAGTAAACTTTTCTTTTGTTTCAGACGCTGTAGGACCTCAAGGAGAATCTATTTCTCCTTAACTTGGAATGAGATATAGCAATTACTTATTTAAAGTTCGCAGAGATAAGGTGGGGGAGGCAGGGAGAACCTGGAAGGAACTGATCCAGGAGAAACTGGAATCAGGATATATTGTATGAAAAACATCTATTTTCAATTAAAAGCAAAGCAAAGAAACAAACAAAAATAAAGTACAGAGAATTAAAGGTGAGGATTAACCCTTGCCAACAGTAACCCCCTCTTCTAATTTAGTATATTCTCTCTTCCTTCTTCCCAAATGGGTCTCTGTCTAAATTTTTATAGATAAAGACAGATAATCTCATAAATAGGTGCAGGAAATAGGTACAACTGGAGAAAACTCAGAAATCTGAATAGACAAAAGGCAAGACAGATAGTTGTTGGAGCAAACTTGGCACCAGCAAAGAATGAATACTGCTACAATGGAAGAAAAGATGGCTGGGGAGCATTGCATAGAATGTGAGAAGCCCTAGTGTTAATCTTCAGGATTAGATAAAATAGGAAGAGAACAGCACAAGATTTGAGATGTGGAAAAGAAAGTATGAACATTACTAAAAACATAGAACTGGGCTCCTAATGAACTCATTCTCTAGATGAATGCTCGAATCTACAAAGGTGATCCCTGTGAGGACTCATAGTACTGGAGGATATGAAGCTTGAAGTAACTGTTTTTCATATCCAGGCAAGGTTTCCAGTGGTGGGATAGGTTACATTGGCTTGAGTAATTTGACAAGGGTGTCCTTTGTAGATCCTTAAATAACCTAGGCTGATGTTAAGATAAAAGGTTGCTCTTTGAAAACTGATATAGGGCCCTATTGCCAAGGACAACATACATACAGATCAATGAATATAGAAAGGTTGAGCTGGTGGCTGCATGGAACATTTACCTCTATGTTCTAGTCTCTTTCTCAAGAGAAAGTGCTTTGCAGGCTATGGAAACAGAAACATGGACACCAACCCAGCCACACAAACCTCAACCTACAATCTGTCCTGCCTTAAGGTGTGCTGGGCAATGGTGGAACAACTACTGTTCCACCATCTGGGAGTGGCCAACTACTGTTGGTTTGACCTGAGGCCCACAACATGAGAAGGAGCCCATGTCCTGCACCGTATGGAAGGCCATGAATTAGAGCTTGGATAGCCCAGAGACCTAAGGAAAAACCAAACAGGACAGGCAAAAAGGTCAATGAAAGGATTCCTAATTATGTTCTGCTATGCTCATCATAGATCGGTGCCTTGTCCAGTCATCAGAGAGGCTTCCTCTGGCATCTGATGAGAGGAGGTGCAGACACCAACAGCCAGACATTATACAGAGTGACACTTTAGAATGGAAGTCTCCATTGAGTCTCTCCCTTTGGAGATCAGGGAACCCCACAGAAGAGGAGGATGAAAGACTGTAAGAGTCAGGGGGAATGGAGGATACCAGGAAAACATGATGCACTGAATCAATTAAGCAGGGATTATATGGGCCCAGAGACTGCAGTGGAAAGCACAGGGTCTTCAAGGTACTCTCTATATATGTTATAGCTGTTAGCTTTGTGATTTGGGGACTAACAGTGAAAGTGGGTATATTTCTGACTCTTTTTTCTGTTCTTAGGACTTTCGCTTCTATTTGGTTGCCTTGTCCACCCTCAGTGTGAGGGCTGTTGCCTTGTCTTATAGTTTCTTGTTTTGTGATGTTCAGTGGTTGTTTCTTGGAGGCCTGCTGTTTTTGGGAGAGGAAACAAAAGGAGAGTGAATCTAGGGAAGAAGGGAGGGGGAGCTGGGAGGAGTGACGAGAGGAAACATTGTGGTCCTGATGAGAAGAGCCTATCTAAATTTCAAAGTTTTTAAGCAATAAACAACTAAAAGACACTAAAGACCATTATATGATTTGTATTTTAGTAATATGGTCTGATAGTAAGCATAAAGGTACAGAAATTAGATGTAAAGAGATCTAATCAAAACATGGTAGTGTGGCTCTTTCCAACATCTCCAGATGGTTTGTGAAGGATTCATATCCGGGAGAATGAGGGAGCACTTGTTGGCTTACAGTGCTTGCCACACAGTATGAAGACACAGCTTCCACACACCAGCACCCATAGAAAAAGCCAGGCATGGCTGCATGCACTTGTAGCCTCAGTTCTGGGAATGGTAGAAACTGGAGGACCAATAAAACTTGTTTGGGTAATATAAACAAATTGGTGAGTTCTTGATTCAGCCAATTATCTTTTCATCTACTGCTGACCTCCTTATGTGCATTCCTAGACACTCTCTGTCTCTGTCTCTGTGTCTTTCTCTCTGTCTGTCTCTGTCGGTCAGCACTGTAATTACTAGTCTTCATTATGAATACTAAAGCACATGGGTGTCTTGAAATATTTCTGCCTTACACACCAGAAGATACTCAGCCACAATCACCTTGAAGCAGAAGGATGAGATCTGTGAGTATTTTTTTTTTTTGTTAGAGAAATACAGATGCAAATAAAAATAAAGCTTGAAGTAATGATTATTTTTGTTCAAAGGACAAATGGTTTCTCCTCCCACTGATGCTAACAAGGCCACCTCTGCTACATCCGTAGTTGGGGCCATGGGTCTGTCCATCTCTACTCTTTGGATAGTGGTTTAGTCCCTGGGAGCTCTGGCCGGTTGCTATTGTTGTTCTTATGGCGTTGCAAAACCCTTCAGCTTCTTCAATTCTTTCTCTAACTCCTCCATTGGGGACCTTGTTCTTAGTTCAATAATTGGCTGTGAACATCTGCCTCTGTATTTGTCATGCTCTGGCAGAGCCCCTCAGAGCACAGCTATAGCAGGCTCCTCTCAGCATGTACTTCTTGGCCTCAGCAGTATTGTCTGGGTTTGGTGGCTATATTTGGGCTCAGTCTCCAGGTGGAGCAGTCTATAGATGGCCTTTGCTTCAGTTAGGCTGGCTTTTAACTCACAGATATCAGCCTGCCTCTTCCTACCAGGTACTGTGATTAAATCTTTGAGTATCACACCTGATATTATTTAATGAGTATAAAGTTATGTATATTTGTAGGTTATCATACTGTCTTGAGACATGAATATGTTATACAATATTGGAATCAAGAAAGGCAAGACTACTCAAAAGTTTAACATTTAGGATAAAAAATTAGTCTTATTTTTTAGTATAGGATACATTATTACTCCCTGAAGCCATTCCGCTACACAGTAGTCCATCAGAACTTTTCCCTCCTAACTTTCTGCTTATTAATAAAATTGTCTTCATCTCTCCTCATACCATCTCAGCCCATTCTGCTCACAAATCCTATGAGTTCAACTTTCATACATTCCATACATGGAAGATCATGAAGTCCTTGTCATTCTGTGCCTGGGTTACTTCACATATGATCTCCAGTTTCAATTCTTGTGCCTCAAAGGCTGGGATTCCATCTTTATTTATGGCTGAATGCCATTCCACTATACAACTGTGTCACATTTTTTATTCATTTATCAGTTTATGGACACTGTTTATTTCCAATCTGATGATGAAGAGTGCTGAAGTGAACATGAGAAGTTTCTTCCACACAGAATTTCATTGACCAGAGGTGTATGGAAGTTCTATCATTGACCAGAGTGTATGGAAGTTCTATCACTGACCAGAGTGTATGGAAGTTCTATCACTGACCAGAGTGTATGGAAGTTCTATCACTGACCAGAGTGTATGGAAGTTCTATCACTGATCAGAGTGTATGGTAGTTCTCTCATATCTGTTTCCTTACCACTTAAGAACTTCCCATGCTGATTACCACTGTTCTTCTTTTCTCCATATGCTGCTCTGCACTAGACTCTGTCTTTTTTTCCTAATAATGATTCTATCTGGTGTGACAGGAAAAAAAATTCAGTGTGATATTTATTACCAGATCATTAACGATAGTGTGTGTTTTAAACTTTTAAGTTTATTTTAGTGTGTATGTGTGTACAGAGGTGCATACATGCAACTGCACATATGTGGAGGTCAGAGAACAACTTGGAGGACTGGGCTTTTTCTTTCGACTTTGTTAAGGCAGTATCTCTCTTGTTCCTGCTGGTGTACTATGTATACTTTAAGACAGATGGCCCACAAGCTTTTGGGCAATTCTCCCATGTTCACACCCCCTATCTTACAAAAGGAGTGTTTGGACTGTAAGTATGTGCTGCCTCATCTAGATTTTTATATGGGTTTCAGAGATCAGTCTTAGGTCATGAGGGTTGTTCAGCTAGTTCTTTTACCCACTGAACCAACAGCTGATTGTGTGTGTGTGTGTGTCTGTGTCTGTGTTATAAGTGTATACATGTTTGTGATTATTAATCTCAATTGTCGACTTGGTAACATCTGTTATACCAAGGTCCTGCCTCTCTGATGAGGGTGCCTGGGTGTTGCCTGGTACCCCACTCAGAGGAGACAGGGCAAAGTCCATATCAGGCATCTACAGCTGGCTGTTTTCCTTCACAGGCCAGAAGAGGAAACAGTATCTAGGACAAATTCTATGATTCCTGGTCTACTCTCTGGATACTCAGATGTGGGAGTCAGGAATGGAAGTCAGAGGTCTAAGTTTCCCCTCAGGGCCTGTACAAGCCAGGCAGGAAATGGAAGGCAGGCAAAGCTCAGGATAAACAGGATCCCACCTGGTTGGGAGTGAGGCCAAGCACTGGAGGGGCTGGAGAAGAGAAAGCCTTCCTTGGGAGCCTTAGGCACAGCTCTTTTAGGCAAAGACCTTCTCCTCAGTGATCTCTAATGAAACACCTCTCCAAGAAAAATCCATGCTTGTTCATATTGTCTTATTGAGGTGAATGTAAACACATTTACTTTATTCTGGGAGACCAGGGGATTATATACCTCTTGATGGAAGGAATGCACAAGAAGGAAAGGTCATTAACTGAAGGCTTAGGGTACCAAAATGCCTCATTAACATGGGAAGCATTCTAGGCTTTCTGGTACACAGTCCTCTCAGCAGGGTTACATGGTTACCTGTTCCAGAGCAGGTACAGAAATAAGTAGTAATTTGTTTGACTCCAACCATTTTCAGATCTCCGATATTCCTGGAGATTCGAGCTCGTTTGACTTTGCCAGTTCTTATGCCTATTTGGTAGCACAGTCCCACATGCTCTACACCAAGAATCACATGTGAGATGGGCTTCAGGCATGTCTCTAAAGGATTTTCCTGTTTAGGTTAATTCAACTTAAGAAGCTCTGCCCACAGTGTATTGTACCATGCCCGGGACTATGCCCCTGTCCTATTAAAAAGAGGAAAGTGAGCTAAAGCATACACATTCATCGTTCTCTGCTTCCATACTGTAGATGCAAAGTGATCCATTCCTGCTACTGTGAGCTCCCTTCCATGATGAATCATACTCTGGAATCTGAGTTCAAATAAACATTTCCTCATTATAGTGGCTTTTGTCAGGCTATTTTATCACAATAGCAGAAAAAGTAACTAATACAGTATCTGTACCTGTATGTGTGCATGCATGTCAGCACTGCTCTAACTTAGACACAACATGGGGTATCTTCCTCAGTTGCTCTACAACTTTTGGATTGAGAGAGGCTCTATTCTCTATCTAGAGATCACCAAATTGGTTAAACTTGCTACTCAGCAATCTCTGAGGATATATATGTCTCTGCCTCCACAGTCTTGTAATTATAAGGACATATTTCTTTGTCCAGTTTTTTTACACAGGTCTTAGAGATTTGAAGTTGAGTACTTGTGCTTGTGTGTTACACACTGAGCCTTCTTCTTATACCCAGCATTTTGTATTTTATCATATTTCTGTCAACCATTTGTATCCCTTTCTTTAAGATATACGTACCTAAGTCTTTTGGCCTCATTTCTCCTGAGGTCATGTTTCATCATATAGCCCTGGTCACCTGGAACTCAGTGTATAAACTAGACTGGCCTTGATTTCAAGTAAATATGTCTTCCTCTGCCTCTCAAGTACTGGGAATAAAAGTGTGTCCTACCATTTCAGTCTATGCCACCCATTTTTTAAAACGATTATTTCTTCTGTTGCTATTGGAATTTTACTTTTTGGCTTTCTATATATTCTTGTTATCAACCTCTGCTCAGATATATGTTTTATAAATTATTTCCTCCACTTCAGTGTACTGACGGTTTCTTTTGCTATGTGAAAACTTATTAGTTTGAAATAGTCCCATTTGGCTGTTTTTACTTCTGATGCCTATTCTTTGGAGATTTTTTTGCAAAAAAAAATAAAAAATACCTATGCCTATATCTTGTTACGTTTCACTGGGGTTTTCTTCTGGTAGCTTCAGATTCTGTATGTAGGTCATTGATCCGTTTTGAGTCAATGCTCGCACAGAAGTGGCAGGGATCAAATTTCAGTTTTCTGAAAACTGGAAGTCTACTTTTCCCAGTACATTTATTGAAGAGGCTTCCTTTTCTCTGATCTTAGCCTTGGTGTGTTTGTTAAAAATCGGTTGGCTGGGGCAGTGGTGGCCCATACATCACAGACTCCAGATTGGGGTACAGTGGGGGCCAAGTTAGGCAGATTCCTTAGTTCTAGGACAGCCTGGTTTGCAGTTGAAGTTTCAGGACAGCCACAGATACACAGAGAAACAGGCCTCAAAAACAAACAAACAAAAACCAATCAGTTTGCTGTGGCAGTATATGTCTTGTCAAATCCCTTGAATTATATATCTATTTTATGCAAAAATTACCTTTACTACAGTTCTGTATAGTATTTTGAAGTCAAATATAATACCTTTTGTTTGTTCTTTCGCAAAATGTCTCCATCTATTTAGAGTTTTAACATGGTTCCAGATACATTTTAGGATTGCTTTTTTTAGTTCAGTGAAGAAAGTCTTTGGTATCTTAATAGAGATGGCATTGGATCTGTAGATCACATTGAATATTTTGCACAGTTTAACAGTATTGATTCTTGCAATCCATAAACACAGAATGTCTTTCAATTTCTTTACATTCTCTTCAATTTCCTAGGATGAAAATCATGGCCTTGTGCATACTAAACAAGTGTTATACCACTGATCTACATCTTCAGCCCTTCTTACTTTGAGAGGAATATTACTATATAGTTCAGTTTAGCCTTAAACTCCACATCTTTGTATCTCTGCTTTGAGAGTTGTGGAAACACAGGCATGCTTTATTATGCTGAGCATAACCAATACTGTACAGCCTCTATCATCCCATTAGATTATTTGTAGGCATTTTAATTTTGGTAATTATTATAAGTAGAAATTCTTTTATTTATTTTCAGAAGATTATATATATATATATATATATATATATATATATATATATATATATCCTCATGCATGTATACATACATGTATGTACACACACAGGAAGACTACTGACTACTGTATGTTGACTTTTCTATCTTGTGTTTTGCTGCATAGATTTATTCTAGGGGTTTTTTTTGGTGGAATCTGGGTTCTTTATATATAAAATCACATTAGCTGTAAACTGTAACAATTTGACTTCCTCCTTTCCAATTTAGAGTCTCCTTTCTCTTGCCTGATTGCTCTAGCTAAAATTTCTGTTTCAGTTGTTATTTTAAATAAATACAGGAGTGACCTAATACAACTAATGTAAATTTATCCTATATGCTGCTTTGAGCATCATGGATGATTGAACTTAACTGAATTTCTGCTTGAGAGAATTACAAAATACCATTAAAAGATTTTCAAATGTTACTATTTCCTATCTTATGCTATCACCTGTACAATTGCTCCATTTATAAAAACATTTTAAAACATTATAATTCACTCTTATTGTGTAGTTACTGCCAAGAACTATAAATTAGAAAAGTTTTCAACACTTTATAAAATATAAATGATCTTAGAAGTAACTGTTTTAAATAATTTTAAGCATATAAAATTCATGAATAATCTGAAAACTTATAAGGACATGTAGTGTATTTGATGTCCAGCAGGTGTTTAATTGTACAGAAGCTGATGAAAACCTGTTGTTCACATTCCATCAGTTTATACAATGGCCAAAGTTGCAAGGTTAAGAAAAAGAAGGGGGCTTCTGGGTTTTGTCTTTGCCTTGAGCTGATCCAATGCTACAGATCTCTGTACCCAGACCCAACTGGTAGAGAGCCAGAGTCACAGGAACTCTGATACATCTTCAGCACAGGGAAGACAACAACATCTGGTCAAATTCCAGGCACAAGAAGAACTAACTACCCAGAGCCCTCAGGACACAGGAATGAAGTATCAGTCTGGGACAGGATCCTTCTGGTTTCTCTCTACACCCTGATGTGACCCTGTGCCATAGCTATCTCTACCCAGACTCTGCTGGGAGAGAGCTGGTCCCCCAGTAGTGCTGACACACAGGCTTACAGGATCTGACAGCCACTGTCAGAATCAGCAAGACTACCTGACACCAGAGATAAGCCGATGGTGAGAGAACCTAAGCAAAAAAAAAAAAAAAAAAAAAAAGAAAAGAAAACCAAGGCCACTTGGCATCATCAGAACCCAGTTCCCTCTCCAGAGCAAGTCCTGGATATCCCACTGCCAGAAAAGTAAGATTCTGATTGAAAATCACAATTCATGATGATGTTAAAAAATTTTAAAAATATTGTTTACATATATAATATTTAAATAAGAACACACTTCAAGAGTATATAAATATGTTATATTCTATGGGAATATAAAATCACAAAGTAGCAAAATCACAATTATACTTAGATCTTAAACAAATGAATATTTTCATTATAGTGGTGGCCCAAAGATAATTCAAAAGTTCGTGTATTCTGAAAGTCATAACAGGTACTCACCTAATTATTTTTAAATGATTAATTAATTTTTAAATCATAATGATTTTCAAAAATTTTATTATTCACTTTACAACCCGATATCAGCCCTTCCTGTCCTCCTAGTACCTCCTTCATTTAAGTCCTTCCACTATCATGCTTTGCCCTTTTCTTCTGAGAAGGGGGCCTTTTCTGAATGTCATTCCCCTACTAACACAACACCCTCCCCCACCCATGGATATCAAATCACTGGGGGACTAGTAGAATCTTCTCCCACTGAAGGCAGACAAGACAAAATCCACAGGCATGCAGGCAAGAAGCTCATGGTCAGCCCCTGCTCCAGTTGTAGTTGTTGGGATGAAGACCACGCTGCTTATTTCCTACTTATGATCAAGGGCACAGGGGGAAGTGGGGCAAGATCGAGTAAATGCTCGAACTTTGGTTGGTGGATCAATCTCTGGAAGCCCCCAAGGGTCCAGATTAGTAGACTCTGTTGGTCTTTCTGTGGTGTCCCTTCCCTCTTCCGATTCTTCTCCCAGTTCTTCCATAAGATTCCCAAGTTCCATCTAATGGGTGTGAATCTCTGCATCTGGCTTAATGAGACTTTTTTAATGAGACTTAATGAGGTGGGAAGATTCATCTTTAGTGTGGGCCACACCTTCTTCTGGCAGCCTGTATACAGGGCATGTCTGCTTTTGTTTTGTTCTTAATAGCAAGTCCATTACCTTCACGAGCGTTAGAGTCTACTTCTTTGAGATTCTGACACATAATGAAGACCAGCTGAGACATCCAGATTTGTGGACTGAACAACTCCTGGATTCTTCATCCTTCCTTTAGTAGATAGCCACTGCTGAACTATCTGGATTAGGTTACTAGCCTATAAATCACTCCAATAAATCATACTATTGATTATATTATATATATATAAAATGAATATATTGACTATTATGTATTATCATATATATGTATATATATTAATTTAGTAAGTTCTTTTACTTTGGAGAAGCTTCACTAATATACATATATAAGATATGAGATTTGACATTTATGTGTGTTATGAACATATAGAATTCATTGTATGTGTTCAGAATTTTCAATATTTCTAAAATTATGTGTTACAAAATCTTTTATGTAAAAGATGGGCTGTTTTTTTTACAACTTTATCTTAAAAAGAACAGAGATAGATGTACAGATTTTTAAAAGCATTTTGCCTAAAACTATATGAATATATTTTGTCAGTACTTATTTTTTAAAGGTTTGATAGTATGCATTGAAATCATACTAGTTACAATGAGCATAAAGTACATGTAGAACAAAATGTAACATGGAAATTGTCAAAATTTTCTTAGTGTGTAAAGATTAAACATAATGATTTTTAAATACCAAAAATTTTCACAAGGATATCTTCTTAGCTCTTAAGTTATTAAAGATTTAATATCTAGGTGTATTCCACTCTGAAAGGATGCTATAAACTTAATGTCTTTCTTTTATAAAGAGGATAGAGGCTTCTACTTTTTGGCTTTTGTTTTGACCTTCATATGGTGTGTGAATTGTTTCTTGGGTATTCAGAGCTTTCTGGGCCTAGTAAAAAATTATCAGTGACTTCATATAGTCTGTGAGTTGTGTCTGGGGTGTTCTGAGCTTTCTGGGTTTAGTATCCAATTATCAGTGACTGCATATTATGCCTGTTCTTTTGTGACTGGGATACAATTTGCAAATTCATCTGGAATAATAAAAACCTACAATAACACAATCTATTCTCAACAACATGAAATCTTCTGTGGGAATCATCATCCCTGACATCAAGCTATATTACAAAGCAATTGTGTTAAAAACCGAATGGTCCTGGTACAGAGATAGGCAGGTAGATCAATGGAACAGAAAAGAAGATCCAGAAATGAACTCTCTCACATATAGTCACTTATTCTTTGACAAAGGAGCTGTAAACATTCAATGGAAAAAGGACAGCCTCTTCAACAAAAGGTGTTGGTCCAACTAGCACTCAGCCTGCAGAAGAATGAAAATAGACCATTTCTTATCTCCTTGTATAAAGCTCAAGTGCAAGTGGATCAAAGATCTCCACATTAAACCAGGTACACTGAAACTATTAGAAGAGAAATTGGAGAAAACCTTAGAACACATAGGCACAGGAGAAAATTTCTTGAACAGAAGAACATCAATGGCTTGTGCTCTAAGAATAGATAAATGGGACTTAACAAGATTGCAATGTTTCTATAAGGCTATGGACACTGTCAAGTAAACAAAACAGCAGCCAACAGATTGGGGAAAGATCTTTACCAATCTCACATCTGATAGAGGTTTAATATTCTATATATACAAGAACTCAAGAAGTAAGACTCCAGAGAATCAAACAATCATATTAAAAATAGGGTACAGAGGCCTGGTGAGACTGCACTTTGAGTAGCTAGGGCACAGAGAGGTCTGGCCCAAGCACCCGGAAAGCGCCCCCTCATTGGTTCAGGAAAGCAGGAACTCTGCCATAGGGACATGGTTTCTAGCCAGAGGGCTTTTACGTGCAGAACCTGTGCTCAGGCCATCTGCCACCAGGAACAGCAGAAATCCAGGGACTCAGGCCTGGTGAGACTGAACTGTGAGTGGCTGGGGTGCAGAGAGGTCTGAGCAGAGTGTCCAGAAAATGCCCCCCCAACTTCTCAACAGAGACTATGAAAGATAGAAGATCCTGGACAGACATCATGCAGACACTAAGAGAACACAAGCATCAGTCCAAGCTGCTATACCCAGCAAAACTATCAATCACCAGAGATGGAGGGATCAAGATATTCCAAGACAAAACTAAATTTACACAATGTCTTACCACAAACCCAGCACTACAACGAATTATAGGCAGAAAACCCAATACAAGAAGGGAAACTATATCCCAGTAAAAAGAAGAAAATACCTAATGAAGAAAACCAAAAGTAGAAAGACAAGCAGGCACAATTATACCTCTAAAAGCAAAAATAGCAGGAAACAGCATCCACCATTGCTTCATATCTGTTAAAATAAATGGACCGAATTCCCCAATAAAAAGTTATAGGCTATCAAACTGGACACATAAACAGAATCCAGCATTTTGCTGCATACAGAAACCTTATCTCAGAGACAAAAACAGACACTTTCTCAGAGTAAAAGGTTAGGAAAAAACCTTCCAAGCAAACGGCCCCAAGAAGCAAGCTGGAGTGGCCATTCTAATGTTTAATAAAATAGATTTTCAACTAAAAGTTATCAAAAAAGCTAAGGAAAGACACTTTTTATTCATTACAGGGAAAATTTGTCAGGAGGAACTCTCAATCCTCAATATATAGGTTCCAAATAAAAGAGCACCCATATTCATAAAAGAAACCCTATTAAAGCTCAAAGAATACATTGCACTCCCACACAGTGGGAGACCTCAACACCCCACTCTTATCAATGGACAGATCATGGAAACAAAAACTGAACAAGCACACTATAAAACTAGCAGAGGTTATGAACCAATTGGAATTAATAGATATCTACAGAACATTTCATCCTAAAGTAAAAGAATACACCTTCTTCGCAGCACCTCATTGCACCTTCTCCAAAATTGACCATATAATCGGTCATAAAACAAGCTTCAATAGACATAAGAAGATTGAAATACTCCCATGCATCCTATCAGATCAACATAGTCTAAGGCTGGACTTTAATAACAACAAAGACAACAAAAAGCCCATATACACATGGAAAATAAATAATGATCTATTAAAAGATAGCATGGTCAAAGAAGAAATAAAGAAATTAAGGATTTTCTAGAATTTAATGAGAATGAAAACACAACATACCCAAACCTATGGGATGCAATGAAACAGTAGTGAGAAGAAAACTCATAACTCTGAGTGCTTCCAAAGAGAAACTGGAGAGAGCATACACTGGCAACTTGACAACACAGTTGAAAGATCTAGAACAAAAGAAAGCATATACACCCAAGAGGAGTAGACAGCAAGAAATAAACAACCTCAGAGCAAAAAATGACCATATAGAAACAAAAAGAACCAGTCAAAGAATAAACAAAACCAAGAGCTTGTTCTTTGAGAAAATTATCAAGATTGATAAACACTTAGCCAGACTAACTAGAGGGCAAAGAGAGTGTATCCAAATTAACAAAATCAGAAATGAAAGTGGAGACATAACAACTGAAACTGAGGAAATTCAAGAAATCATCAGATCCTACTACAAAAATCTATACTCAATAAAGGTGGAAAATCTGGAGGAAATAGTTGAATTCTTAGACAGATACCAGATAATAAAGTTAAACCAAGACCAGGTAAACCATCTAAATAATCCTAAAGGAATAGAAGCAATCATCAAAACCCTCCCATCCAAAAAAAGCCCAGGTCCAGATGGGTTCAGTGCAGAATTCTATGAGATATTTATTGATGACCTAATACCAATACTCTCCAAACTGTTCCAAAAAATAGAGTCAGATAGAACACTACCTAACTCATTTTTTTTGAGGCCACAATAATTCTTGTTCCTAAACCACACAAAAACCCTACAAGAAATTCAGACCAATCTCACTTATGAATATTGATGCAAAAATACTCAATAAAATCCTTGCAAACTTAAAACAAGAACACATCAAAATGATCATTCACCATGAACAAGTAGGCTTCATCCCTGGGATGCAGGGATGGTTTAATATACGGAAATCCATCAACATAATGCACCATATAAACAAACTCAAAGAAAAAATCCACATGGTCATCTCACTAGATGGTGAGAAAGCATTTGACAAAATTCAACACCCCTTTATGTTAAAAGTCTTGGAAAGAACAGGAATCCAAGGCCCATACCTAAACATAATAAAAGCAATATACAGCAATGCAATAGCTAACATCAAAGTTAAAGGTGAGGAACTGGAAGTAATCCCACTAAAATCAGGGACTCAACAAGGCTGCCCACTCTCCCCCTACCTATTCAACATAGAACTAGAAGTCCTGGCCAGAGCAATTAGACAGCAAAAGGAAATCAAAGGGATACAAATTTGAAAGGAAGAAGTAAAAACATCACTGTTTGCAGATGACATGATAGTGTACTTAAGTGACCCCAAAAAATCCACCAGAGAACTCCTACAGCTGATAAACAAGTTCAGCAAAGTGGCTGGATATAAAATTAACTCTAACAAATCAGTAGCCTTCCTCTACTCAAAGGACAAACATTAGGAGAAAGAAATTAGGGAAAAGATATCATTACAATAGTCACAAACAATATGAAATACTTTGGTGTGACTCTAGCTAAGCAATTGCAGGACCTATATGACAAGAACTTCAAATCTCTAAAGAAGGAAATCATGGAAAATCTCAGAAAATGGAAAGATCTCCCATGCTCATGGATTGGAAGGATCAACATTGTAAAAATGGTCATATTACCAAAATCAATCCACAGATTCAATGCAATCCCTATCAAAATTCCAACCTAATTCTTCATAGAGTTGGAAAGAACAATGTGCAATTTCATCTGGAATAACAAAAGACATGGAAGAGCAAAATCCATTCTCAACAACAAGAAAACATCTGTGGGAATCACTATCCCTGTCCTCAGGCTATATTATAAGACAATTGTGCTAAAAACTGCATGGTACTGGTACAGAGATAGGCATGTGAATCAATGGAATAGAATAGAATATCCAGAAATGAGTTCTCACATATATGGTCACTTTATTATTGACAAAGAAGCTGTAAATATTCAATGGAAAAAGGACAGTCCCTTCAACAAATGGTGTTGGTCCAACTGGTACTCAGCCTGCAGAAGAATGAAAATAGACCCTTTCTTATCTCCTTGTACAAATCTCAAATGCAAGTGGATCAAAGATCTCCACAGTAAACCAGGTACACTGAAACTATTAGAAGAGAAACTAGGGAAAACCTTAGAACACATAGGCAGGGGAGAAAATTTCCTGAACAGAACACTAATGACCCGTCCTCTAAAGTCAAATATTGACAAATTGGACTTAATGTGGTTGCAAAGTTTCTGTAAGGCTAAGGACACTGTCAGGAAAACACAATGGCAACCAACAGATTGGGAAAAGATCTTTACCAACCCCATATCTGATAGAGGCCTAATATCGAAGGTATACAAAAAACTCAAGAATTTAGGCACTAGAGAATCAAGCAACCCTATTTAAAATGGGGTACAGAGCTAAACAAAAAATTCTCAATTGAGGAATATCGAATGGCTGAGAAGCATCTAAGGAAGTGCTGTATATCCTTAGCCATCACGAAAATGCAAATCAAAACAACCCTGAGATTCAACCTCATGCCAGTCAGAATGGCTATGTTCAAAAACTCAGATGACAGCAGATGCTGGTGAGTATTTGAAGAAAGAGGAACACTTTTCCACTGTTGGTTGGGTTGTAAACTGGTACAACCGCTCTGGAAATCAGTCTGGCTTTTCCTCAGAAAATTGGGCATAGTACTGCCTGAAGACCTAGTTAATCCACTTTTGGACATATACCCCAAAGACACTCCAATATACAACAAAGACACATGCACCACAATGTTCATAGAAGCCCTATTTATAATAGCCAGAAGCTGGAAAGAACCCAGATGTCCTTCCGTAGATGAATGGATACGAAAATTGTGGTATATTTACACAATGGAATACTACTCAGCCATCAGAAACAACGACTTTATGAATTTCCTAAGATAATGGCTGCATCTAGAGAATATCATCCTGAGTGAGATAACCCAGTCACAAAAGAACAGACATAATATGCAGTCACTGATAATTGGATACTAACCCCAGAAAGCTCTAAACCCCCCAGAAACAACTCACAGACTATATGAAGTTCAAGAAAAATCAAAAGTCAAAAAAAAAAAAAAAAAAAAAAGAAATAAAATGAAAAACCATTATGCTTAATCTTTACACACCAAGAAAACTTTGACTATTTCCAGGTTACATCTTGTTTTACATGTACTTTATGCTCATTGTAACTAGTAAGATTTTATTTTAATGCATACTATCAAACCTTTAAAAGAATCAAGTACTGACAAAAATGTATTCGCATACTTTTATGCATAAATGCTTAAAATCTGTACATTTATCTTTGTTTTTTAAAATAAAGTTGTTCAATTAAAAAAAAAGGAACTGAAGGAACACTGCCCAATTACTCTTATGAAGCCACAATTACACTTATACCTAAACCACACAAAGACCCAAAATGTTTCAGAACAATTTCCCTTATGAATATCAATGTAAAAATACTCAGTAAAATTCTTACAATTCAATGTGAGAACACATCAAAATAATTATTCATAACAATCCAATAGGCCTCACCCCAGTAATGAAGGGATGGTTCAATATACAGAAATCCCTCAATGTAATCCACTATATAAACAAACTCAAAGCAAAACAGTTGATCACCCCCATTAAATGCTGAGAAAGCATTTGACAAAATTCAACACTCCTTCATATTAAAAGTCTTGAAAAGATCAGGAATTCAATGCCCATACCTAAACATAGTAAAAAAAATGTACATCAAACCAGTAGCCAACATCAAATTAAAGGTGAGAACCTTGAATCAATCCCACTAAAATTAGGGACTATACAAGGCTGCCCACCTTACCCCACCTATTCAGTATAGTACTCAAAGACCTAGCCAGAGCAATTAGACAGCCAAAGAAGTAAAATAGATACAGATTGGAAAGGAAAAAGTCAAAATATCTCTATTTGCATATAATATGATAGTATACCTAAGTGACACCAAATATCTCACCAGAGAACTCCTATAGCAGATAAACAACTTCAGCAAAGTGGCTGGATATAAAATTAACTCAAACATTAGCTTTCTTCTACGCAAAGGATAAAGAGGCTAAGAAAGAAATTAGGGAAATGACATTATTCACGATCTCCACAAATAATATAAAACACCTTGGTGTTACTCTAACCAAGTAAGTGAAAGATCTGTATGACAAGAACTTCAAGTCATTGAAGAAAGAAACTGAAGAAGATCTAAGAAGATGAAAAGAACTCTCATGGTCATTGATTGACAGGATTAATATATTAAAATAATCATGTTGCCAAAACCAATCTGCAGATTCAATGCAATCCCCATGAAAATTCCAACTCAATTCTTTATAGAGTTAGGAAGAGCAATTTGCAAATTTATTTGGAATAACAAAAAACTCAGGATAGCAAAAACTATTCTCAACAATTAAAGAACTTCTGGGAGAGGAGCATTCTCTTCCCTGAGCCTACAGGTGAGTCCCCACTTTCTCTCCACTGACTATCTGGGGAGAGACCACCGGGAACCCTTGGGGTGTAGGTATTCCAATGCTGTTTGGGAATGGACTATTCCAGCCTCCATCTCTGCCGAGAGCCAGAGCAGGCCCACCACTCACAGCCTGCCAGCAGATTGCTGAGGACTCAGAGGAGTCCGGGGAGAGCTCTACTTCCTGATCACATAGGTGAGTCCCTACTTTCTCATCACTTACTATCTGTGGAGAGAACTCTCGAAACTGTCTGGGGGCAGATATCATCATGCTGTTTGGAAATAAACTGTTCAGGCCTTCTTCAGTGCCCAGAGCCAGAGCCTGCTCACTGCCATCAGAACTCACAGGCTGCCTACACAAAGCTGAATACCCAGGAGCAATCTCTTTCCTAAGCTCATGGGCCCACAGGTCCACAGGTAAGACAAGCTCCATTTAGAAACAAGAAGATCAACTAGCACTACAATAACAAGATGGCAAGAGCAAGAACCTAAGCAACAGAAACCAAGACAACCTGGCGACATCTAAACTGTGTTCTACCATTACAGCAAGTAGAGGATATCACAACATACTAGAAAAGCTGTATTTGGACTTGAAATTATACCTCATGTTTATGTTGGGGTGGTCCTGAAAAATGCATGAATAACTACTGTTAAGAAATACAGGAGAACTAGGAGAACACAGGTAAAACAAATAGAAGCCCTTAAAAAGGAAATGCAAAAATCATTTTAAAAGCTACAGGAAAACACAACCAAATAGGTGAAGGAATTTTACAAAGCTATCCAGGTTCTAAAACCAGAAATAGAAACAATAAATAAATACAAAAAGGAGACAACCCCAGAGATAGAAAACCTAGGAAAGAGATGAGGAGTCATACACATAAGCATCACCAAGAGAATACAAAAGATGGAAGAAAGAATCTCAGGGGCATAAGATAAAAGAAAACATTGACAGACCAATCAGAAAAAAATGCACAAATTAAAAAGCTCTTTCCCCAAAACATCCAAAAAATCCAGAACACAAATTAAAAAGCTCCTACCTCAAAACATCCAAAAAATCCAGAACACAATGAGAAGACCAAACCTAAGGATAAAAGGTGTAGAAGAGAGCAAAGACTACCAAGTCAAAGGGCCAGTAGATACCTTCAACAAAATCATAGAAGAAAACTTTCCTAATCCAAAGAAAGAGATGACCAGGAACATACAAGAAGCCTACAGAACTCCAAATACATTGGATCAGAAAAGAAACTTCGCCTGACACATAATAGTCAACAGATCAGATGTTCAAAACAAACAAAGAATAGTAAAAACAGTAAGGGGAAAAGTTCAAGTAACACACAAAGGCAGACCTATTAGAATTACACCAGACTTCTCAACAGAAACTATAGAAGCTAGAAGATCCTGAGCAGATGTCATACAGACCCTAGGAGAACACAAATGCCAGATTAGGTTTCTATATTCAGCTAAACTGTCAATTACTATAGATGGAGAAACCAAGATATTCCAGGACAAAATCAAATTTACGCAATATCTTGTCCACAAACCCAGCCCTATAAAGGATAATAGATGGAAAACTTCAGCACAAAGAGGGAAACGTCATCCTAAGAAACACAAGAAAGTAATCTTTTCTGCTCCTCATCCTCTGCCTCCTCCTCTTCTTCTAGTCTTTTTTTTAATTTCCTTGTAATGTTCAGGACTGAATCCAGGTCCTTGTACATGCTAGGCAAGTATTCTTCCACCTGAGGCTATACCCTCAGCCCTTTCATTATTTATTCAACAAAGATTTGTTAAATATGAACTGTATGTCAGGTATTTTGTTGGGTACTTGGAGTACAGATCTGGAGAAGTCAAATACCTTTTTGTCATCCTATTAGGCTCAATGTGCAATTGTCATGGCTAGTAGTAATTGTAAAATTAACAAAATATAGAATCACCTGTGAGATGGGACTCTGTGTGTGCCTATGGGAAATTTTCTTCATCAAGTTAATTGAGGTGTAAAGACCTGGTCACTGGGGTGGCACCATTTCATACTAGCAAGCTTAGACTATTGTAAGTATAGCATGGGTCCTGAGCTCTTATCCCTCACTGTTTTCTTCCTGTGACTGTATTGTAACAAGTTGCTTCAAGCTCCTATTTCCTTGACTTAACTTCCAAAATAGACTATATACTTCAATAGTAATGAAGAATAATCCCATTATCCATTATGGTTTTTTAATTTTTTTGAGAATTTCCTTTATGAATACATTGTATTTATAGTATTTCCACAGTATCTCCTCCTCCAAATATTCCCATGTTCTCTCTACCATCAAATTTTTATCCATTTATTTATTTACATTTTAAGTGAAATCCCCCTTCCCTGTTACCACTCAACAACTCTCCCATCTTCTCCCCCTCCCCTTTGCCTCTATGAGGGTGCTCCACTTACCCACTCCTGCCTCACAGCTCTAGTATCCCCCTACACTGGGGGCATCAAGCATCCACAGGACCAAGGGCCTCCCCTCCCACTGATGTTGGACAAGGCCATCCTCGGCTACATATGTATCTGTAGATTTCTCTATATATACTCTTTGGTTAGTTTTTTAGTCTCTGGAAGTTCTGGGTGGTTAGGTTAGTTGATATTGATCTTCATATGGGGTTATAATCCCCTTTAGCTCCTTCAGTCCTTCCCCTAGGTCTTCTGTTGGGGTACCCAGACTCAATCTGATGGTTGACTGTGAGTATCTGCATCTGTATTGGTCAGGTACTGGTAAAAATTCTCAGGGAACAGTCATACCATGCTACTGTCAGCAAATGCTTCTTGGCATCAGTAATAGTGTCAGGGTTTGATGTCTGCAGATGGGATGGATCTGTATGTGGGGTGGTCTCTGGATGGCCTTTCCCTCAGTCTCCTTTCCCTTCACCTTTAAAGCTTGAAGATTTGTTGATAAAATATCCTCTCAGCTGAAATGTGACATATAAATAAGGTCTCTACAGATTCTATCTCGCCTTTGTTCTTAGGTTTTACCAGTAGTAGAACTGTTGATATTTGTTTCCCTATGCAATTTAGTACCTTCTAGTATTATGAGAACTAGCTCTATCGGGAGAGTGGGGAGGGGGGATTGCCAGACTAAATCCATAACAATTCCTCCAAATCTATGAATTAAGTATATGTTGTCTTCAGCAATAGGGCCATACCTTCAAGTTCTGGGAGACAACCAAAGGCAATGGCAATAGCTTATATACTTGAAAGGATTTCTTTTTTGCCTGGCACTTTAGATTTTGGGTTTTTTTTTTTTTTGTTTATTTGTTTGTTTTTTTCCTGAGCATTGTATCATAGAAATAGGAACAGAACCAATACAATAGTAAAGAACTTATAAAAACTATTTGTCAATGGTAGTGGGGGGAGCACAATGAAATTGTTTGATCCATTCCTAAGGTTCTCAAGGTAACTTTTGTGCTAAAGTTTGAGGGATGTGTAGGAATTGACAAGAAGGAAGGGGAAAAAGGTGGTTGGAGATGATATTAGATAAAGGAAGGCACAGTACTTAGAAGCTGTGTCTGTAGAAACCAGATCATTGATGGAGCCTTTGTTACCTTTTTGCCTGCTATTTTGTTTCACTTCAACCTGACTTAGCTCTAATTCAAGAAGAAAAGAAAAATAGGTCTCTGTCTTTTACCCTTCTTGGAAGAATAGCCAGGGAAAATCAGAATAAAACTTTTACTTGCCCATCCCACACCCATAGGTATATTATTAAAACAAGGGATATGACACAGCTCATTCTGAAATCTAAAATTTGAATACATTCTAGGGGGCAATATACATTAAGGCTTTTTTGATTTTTATGGATGGCAGTGGTATCCTGCCTAAAATGTGAGAGGTGAGGAACTGTTGCCCTGACTACCTAAATGTCTTTCACGCAGAAGAGAACCAACATAATAAATAGAGGTTTGCACCAGCTTCGCCTTGTGCCATTCAGTTAATGCTGCAAGCGTGTTTATATTATAGACTTCATCTTTAAAGCTCAAAGATTTGGTCATAAAATCTCCTCTCAGCTGAAATGTGACATATAAATAAGGTCTCTGCTTAAGGGCTGGATTGCTCTCTTGCTCTTTTAAGCTGTCCTTCCAATAAATACAACTCTTGCTGCCTTTTTAAAGCTGTTTGAAACTACCGTCCACTTTTAACTCTTGGTGATTAAAATTATACTACAAAACCACCTTATCATTATTGCCTAGCACTTAGTGTTCAGAAAATTAAACTCATGGATAATGAGGAGAAAATACATGTGATCAGAGAATATTTTCAACATTAAATTTCTTTAAAATATTTTTCATTCTTACTTGATAATTTAGGGTATGAGATCTGTGGTAATATAATGACATATAGCATACTCAAGAAAGACAAACAAGAACCTTCATTGTTTCTGCCAAGCATTGTGTCATAGTAATGAGAAAAGTAATGAATAGACCTAACAACTGTCTTATGAAAATCTCCACATTGGTGATTTTTATGTTAAAAATATTTTATATTTTATATCACTTCAAAATCTAGTTTTTATCTAGCTAGTCAAATATGGAATCTAATATTACAAAAGGCTTTTCTATTCATTTTACCAACTCAATTTATGCTTAATATTCTGGACTGGGACTATATGTCAATTTAGAAAAAGTGTGTGTGTGTGCGCGTGCGTGCGTGCGTGTATGTTGGATTTCTCTGTTTCAGTGTATATATGTGTGCATACACATGTGGATAGGCCAGAGGTCAAATTAATGAATATTCCTTAATTGTGCTTCATTTTGTTGATTGAGACAGTGACTCCTACTGAGCCTAGAGCTCACCAATTAGCTAAGCTAGCTGACAAACGAGATTCAGTGCTCTGAGCTGTCATATGTTAGTGCTGAGCATCTGAATTCAGGTCCTTTCTTCTACATGACAGTAACTTTACAATCTGAGTAAACTCTTCAGCCTCTTGTTATCTTACAAATTACAAATTTTTATTTTTAAATAATTGTAGATTTGCAGGAAGCTGGAAAAAGTAGTATAGGTCAATGAACATGACACATAGCTCCCTCCAATGGTGACATATTACAAAACAATAACATGTTATCAAAGTCAGGGCTTAAACTACACAATATAACTTATTACATTTCAGATCATACTCTGACTTCATGCATGCACCCATTTTCCCTTGTCTGTATTACAGTGTTTGTGAAACTACCACCATAGTCAAGACACCAAAAAGATTTCCCTTTTAAAAACTTTTTATTGATTCTTTGTGAATTTCATGTCATTAACCCCAATTCCCCTCATCTTTCTATCCTTTTGTAAATCTTCACAAAAGAAAATAAAATCTGATTGTGGAAGCCATAGTGTGTGATCGCGTGTCCTACAATATATCCTCTTGTCCACACTTCTGTACTTGGAAATGATCATTGCAGTGAGTCTTTGGTCTGGTTGGAGGACTCTGGCACCTGCCACACCACCAATATTGGATCCTCACTGTGACTCCCCTCAGATATTTTGTTGTCCTGTGTCATGGAGAATCTTCAGCTTTGGATCAGGAAGACTATCCCTTTCATTCATTCAATCAGATCATAGATGGGGTAGGTGTCGAGGTGGGCCAACTCAAAGCCCTGGATTTGGGCCTGGGTGGTAGCTGAGCTGGTAGACTCACCAGCTCTCTGACACCCATACCACCAGATTGAGTTCTCTAGCACGACCCTGGCTAGCTCACCCAGTGTTTCAGCCAGCAAGGGGCACAGCCAATTCTCCAGCTTTCATGCCATAGGGGACAGCTCACTGGTGCTTGCCCCAACAAAGCCAGCTCTATTGTGTTGCCTAGGTGAGGCGCAAGGCCTGTCCTCCCAAGTGTTGCAGCTGGTGAAGAGCAAAGTCAGCTCTTCTGATATCCGTACCTCAGGGCCAGCTCTCCTTCTTGCTACAGGTGTGGAGGGGTGAGTGGGTGAGGGCATCTCCCTTGTTCACTCCAAACCACAGTAGACAAGGTGCAAGACCAGCTCTCTCATGCTCACTCCTACAGGGCTGCCTTACCCACAACCCCTGCAATAAGGGCCAGCTCTTCTGTGTTTCCTGGAAGTGGTGTGGAGCTTGGTCTTCTGAATACTGCAGCTGGTGATGGTGAGGCCAGTTCTCCCATGATTCCCAGGTGAAGGGTTCAGCCAGCTCTGCACAGCCCCCAGACATCAACATGTTCCCAGGCAGCAGCCTAGACTAGGGCATCTGCCTGGCCTTTGATGGTTACTTCCCCATTGCTGCAGAGCCACAGACCCAGACATGACCCCCAGTGGCAGCACAGGCAAGGACTTCACCATGAGCTTGGGTGGCCTTAGGTGGCATCAACAGCTCCTCACATTAGGCATTCGTCACTACCACCGAGTGTTCGGTTCTGTCTCTCTTCATTGTGCACACATCCTTTTGCTTCTCTTTTTATTCCATCTCTCTACCACTCACTTGCTCACTTTAGTGGCATGTGGTGTCACTGAGAGTCTAGAGCTGTCTCATGAATGCTATGCCCTACTCATGCCATGTGGCACCAAGCATCAGTCTCTATGGGGTGCTCTGCCTGCCTGGGCCGAGTGACACTGGGCTGGAGGTCACAGTGGTGAAGTAATTTTTTATGGAATGTAAGAGGCTTTTGACAAAAACTCTATCGTTGATCAATATTCTTAGCTTGTTTTGTTCTTTTACAATTCTTAAAATTTGTTAGCATTGTTTTGATTCCCATATGTGTTCTAATGAGACAGAGAGAAAGAAAAGGTGTGGATTTGGGTAAGAGGAAGGAATCAGATGGGACATCTATTTTAATAGAGAAAACAGAAGCTTCTCAATGTCATGTATTTTGTTTAAGAGGTAGATGATAAATTAGTAGTTATACGGGAAGAAATGAAGTAGACATAGTTACCACAGATATGGTATTATTACTATATGCAGTAATCAAAAAGTAACTTGGTTCTAAACTAAAGAATTACTATACCATATTTGTTAATTTTATTAAGGAAGGGAGAATTTTTTATTGAATATTTTCTGTGTTTGCATTTCAAATGTTATCCCCTTCCCCTTCCACTTCCCACTCCAATCCTGTCTCCACCTCAACCTACTTCCATGAAGGTGCTCCCTCTCCCATCCACCCTCTCCACCTCAGTGCCTTGTCATTCCCCTACACTGGGAAAATGCACGTTCACTGGACCAAAGGCCTCTTCTCCCACTGATGCCAGATAATGCTATCCTCTGCTACATATGCAACTGGAGCCATGGGTCTCTCTGGTGGATTCCCTGGTGAGGCAGCCTCTGAGAGATCCTTTCTCCAATCCCTGCTCCACTATTTGTCCCTGTATTACCTCCCGTGAGTATTCTGTTCTCCCTTCTAAGAAGAACTGAGGCAACCACATTCTGGCCTTCCTTCTTTTTGAACTTCATAACGTCTGTGAATTGTTTCTTGGGTATTCAAAGATTTTGGAGCTAGTATCCACTTATCAGTGACTGCATACCATGCACTCTGTTGTGCAAATGTATCACAATTTCTGCATCCATTCCTCTGTTAAAGGACATCTGGGTTCCCCCGAGCCCCTGACCATTATAAACAAGGCTGCCATGAACATGGTTGAGCATGTGGCCTTGTTAGATGCTGGAGCTTTCTTTGGGCATATGCCCAGGAGTGGTACAGCTGGGTCCCCAGGCAGTACCATATCCAATCCTCTGAGGAACCTCCAGACAAACCTCCACAGAGTGGGTGCACCAGTCTACAACCCTACCAAAAGTGGACAAGTGTTCCTCCTTCATGAGGGAAATTGATCTGAATTCTCTTTTTTGATAGTGTCTTTGAGTTGTTTAAGTTTGAGCATAAATGTGGCTTTGAAGTATGAGTTGGGTAGTGATCTGTTTCTATTCTGTTGAATATATTATAGAGTACTGGTATAATGTCTTCTATGAAGGTCCGATAGAATTCTGCACTAAAATCAGCTGGTCCTGGATTTTGTTTGTTTGGGAGGCTTTTGACGATTGCTTCTATTTCTTTAGGGGTTTTAGGACCATTTCAATAGTTTAATCTGATCCTGATTTAACTATGGGACCTGGTATCTGTCTAGAAAATTGTCCATTTCCTCTAGATTTTCCATTTTTGTTGAGCATAAGCTTTTTTTTAGTAGGATCCAGTTATTTATTGAATTTCCTCAGTTTCTGTTGTGATGTCTCCCCTTTCATTTCTGATTTTGTTAATGTGGATACTTTCTGTGCCCTCTAGTTAGTCTGACTAAGGGTTTGTCAATCTTGTTGATTTTCTCAAAGAACCAGCTCCTTGTTTTTTTGATTCTTTGTATAATTTTTTGATTCTTCTTGGTTGATTTCTGTTCTGAGTTTGATTATTTCCTGTTGTATACTCCTTTGGGTATATCTGCTTCTTTTTGTTCGAGAGCTTTCAACTGTGCTGTCAAGCTCTCCAGTTTCTTTTGGGAAGCACTCAGAGCTATGATTTTTCCTCATAGTACTGTGTTGATTGTATCCCATATTTTCAGATATGTTTTGTCTTCATTTTCATTAACTTCTAAAAAGTCTTTGTTCTTTTTCTTTATTTGTTCTTTAAGCAAGTTATCATTGGGTAGAGCATTGTTCAGCTTCCATGTGTATGTGAGCTTTCTGTTGTTTTTGTTGTTATTAAAGACCAGCTTAGTCCATGGTGATCTGACAGGATGCATGGGAGTATTTCAACCTTCTTATATCTGCTGAGGCCTGTTTTGTGACTGAGTATATGGTCAGTTTTGTAGAAGGTATCCTGAGGTACTAATAAAAAAGTATATTCTTTTGTTTTAGGACAAAATATTTTATAGATGTCTGTTAAATCTACCTGTTTCATAACTTCTGTTAATTTCACCGTCTTTCTGTTCAGTTTCTGCTTCCATGATATGTCCATTGATGAGAGTGTGGTAGGGAGGGAGAATTCTTATTCAGCATCATTTGAAGAATGTGAAATTAGTTGGCATATGCTGATCCAAAATGATTAGACAGGAGCCTGACTCAAAATAAAGTGATCATGATAAAAGAGCAGTTTTCAAAGTGTAGTCCTTGTTTTTATGTTATCTAACATCTTGAGTTCTTTGAATATTTTGGATATTAGCCCTCCCTCAGATGTAAGGTTAGTGAAGATCTTTTCCCAATCTGTAGGCTGTCGTTTTATCCTATTGACAGTGTTCTTTGCCTTACAGAAGCTTTTCCATTTCATGAGGTCTCGTTTGTCAATTGTTGATCTTAGAGCCATTGTTATTGTATTCAGGAAATTGTCTCCTGTACCAATGCTTTCAAAGCTATTTCCCATTTTCTCTTCTATTACATTCAGCACATCCTGTTTTGTGTTCAGATCTTTGGTCCATTTGAACTTGAGTTTTGTGCAGTGTGATAAATATGGATTTATTTACATTCTTCTAAATGGAGACATCCCATTAGACCTGCACCATTTGTTGAAGATGCTCTCCTTGTTCCACTGTATGGTTCCATTCTTTGTCTAAAACCAATTGTTCTTAGATGTGTGGGCTTATTTCTGGGTCTTCAATTGAATTCCATTGGTCAACCTGTCTGTTCCTATACCAATCCATGCATGCTTTATCATTATTGATTTGTAATACAGTCTGTGGTCAGGGATAGTGATTCCTGCTGAAGTTCTTTTATTGTTCAGAGTTGTTTGGTTATCCTGGGTTTTTTTTGTTTGTTTGTTTGTTTTACCACATTAAATTTAGAATTGATCTTTCAACATCTGTAAAAAACTGTCTTGTAATTTTAATGTGAATTACACTCAGTATGTAGATTGCTTTTGGTTAGTTTGACATTTTATTATGTTAATCTAGAAATAAAAAAAACTTTTCTATCTTCTGAGGTCTACTTTTAGTTCTTTCTTCAGAGACTTGAAGTTCTTGTCGTACAGATTTTTCACATCCTTGATTAAAGTTACATCAAGATATTTTATATTACTTTTGGATATTGTTATTTCCCTAAATTCTTTCTCAGCCTATTTAACATTTGAATTATTAAAGGAAAACTCAGTTTAAAAATGAGATATAGAGCTAAACATAATTTTCAACAGAGAAATCTAAAATGGCTGAGAAGCACTTAAATGTTAAACATATTAGTCATCAGGGACTTAAAATGCCTCTGAGATTCCACTTCACACCAATCAGAATGGCTAAGATCAAAAACTCAAGTTACCTCCCATGCTGGCAAGTATGTGAAAAAAGGGACTACCCCTCCATTGCTGGTGGGATTACAAACTGGTACGACCACTCTGGAAATCAATTTTGCAGTTCCTGAGAAAATTAGAAATAGTTCTGTCTGAAGAACCAGCTGCTATATTGCTCCTGGGCATATATCCAAAAAAGGCTCAACCATATCACAAGAACACATCCTCCACTATGTTTATACAAACATTGTTTGTAATAGCCAGAAATCAGAAGCAGCCCAGATGACTCTCAACTGAAGAATGGACACAGAAAATATGGTTCATTTACACAATGGGATACTACTCAGCTATTAAAAACAAGGCCATCATGAATTTTGCAGGCAAATGAATAGAACTAGAAAATGTGTTAGTGAATGAGGTAACCCAGTTCCCAAAGGACATGCATGGTATGTCCTCACTAATAAGCAGATGTCCGCACAGACTGCTAAGATGTTAAACAAGAAGAGAGGCCCAAGTGAGGACACTTGAATCCCACATAGAAGAGGAAACAAAATAGTCATGGGAAGCAGAGAGAGGGACCTCGGTAGAACAGAGGACAGGGAGAAAAAAGGGGGGCAGGATCATGTCTAAGTGGAGACAGGGGAGAGTCTTAGAGGGCCAGGAGAATGAATGAAAATATGCAGCTGCCAGAGGTGGAGAAAGTCCCAGAGACCTGGGATGGTGGAGGTTCCCGGGCCTTAATGTGGGAGGACATTAGCTGAAATGCCTAACAGTGGAACCTGAAAAGGCTACCTCCTATAGCCAGGCAGGATCCCCAGTGGAGAGATGAGGACATCAATTCACCTACAAAACTTTAACACTAAATTGAAGGAATGGATGACCAGTGACCAGACCAACTTAGGATTCATCCCATGGGGAGGCACCAAACTCTGACACCATTATTGATGCTATGTTGTGCTTGCAGACAAAAGCTTAGCATGGTTGTTCCATGAGAGGCTCTACCAGCCTGACTGAGACAGATGCAGATACTCACAGTCAAGCATTGGATGGAGTCAGAGACCCCTATGGACAAGTTAGGGGAAAGATTAAAGGAGGTGAGGGGGATGGCAACTCCACAGGAAGACCAACAGTGTCAACTAACCTATACCCCTGGAAGCAACCAGAGACTAAGCCGCTGACCAAAAAGCATACATGGGCTTGGCTGAGGCCTCCCTGCACATATGCAGCAGAAGATTGACTGCCTTCTCTGACCTCAGTGGGAGAGGATGGGCCTAGTTCTGTAGAGACTTGATGCTCCAGAGAAAGGGAATGCCTTGGGAAGGACACCCTCTCAGAGCTAAAGGGGGGGGGGTGTGGATGGAGTGAAGAACTCTGGGGGGGGGCCAGAAGGGACCAGGAAGGGGGTCAACATATGGGATGTAAATAAATAAAACAATTAGTTTTTTTTAAAGGAAAAAAGAAAATAAATAATTAATTTAAAGAAAGTATAGTCATGCGACCAACAAACTGGGATTTTGTGCAAAGCCAATCTTCCAGTACCACCACCAAGTTAGGGACTCAAACCATGGGGGTAGGGTCCAGCATCCTGAGCTGTAAATTCTTCCACGTGATTCTGGATGATGGTTCAGTTTGAGAACCTGTATAATATGTAATTGAAAATGGATACAATTTGCATCCATTTCGTCTAGTTTCAACCACATGTAAAATGTAAAAGTCCAATAACCTGGTTGAAACACATTTATTTTCTTGGCACAGAGGGCACGGGTAGTGTGATCAGTGCTTGGGTAAGAGTGGCGTACATTCATCAGAATCCTATGTTATTTCATTCTGTTTTGTGATCCTGGGCACTGGTTTACCTTCTCAATGTTTTCTCAGGCCAATATTAATCTAGTTCTAGCTCGCACAGCTCAAGTTTAAGGAATCACAAAAGAACCTTAGGAAAAGACTGGGTGGGGTGAGACCTCCAAAGTAAGATGGTGGGATCTTTAAGTATCTATCCTAGAAATCCTACACATTAACATAAGTATTTCATAGTTAGATGGCCACAACTACTTATAGGGGAAGATGGAAAATGTCTTTTGTTATATTTTAAGAAGAACTTAAAAAACCAGCATAGGATTCTATTACTAATGGAAAAGGGAGAATTTATACCAGATGATATCAGGTAGTTTCTGTCTGGAAAATTCTAGAAATTGGAAAATATTGGAGCTATTTAATTCTTTACCTTTTTATAATAACATTCTTATTAAGCCTTTAGTTATTTATGACATATCTTTCTGATTATAGGTTATAAATGTTAGGATATTCAAAATTATATGGAACAAGAGAGTTTGGTTATAGAGTCCCTTCTTACCATTTACCTCCCATAAGATGCTAGCTCTAGTTCTTCTGATTGTTCAGAAGAGGTGTTGTGATGGTTTATAAATGCTTGGGCCAAGAAGTGACAGTGTTAGGATGTGTGGCCTTGTTGAAGTAGGTGTGTCACTGTGGGTATGGGATTTAATACCTTAGTCCTAGCTGCCTGGGAGTATTCACCTAGCAGCCTTCAGATGAAGATGTAGAATTCTTAACTTAATGCCTGCCTGGATGCTACCAAGTTCCTGTCTTGATGATAATGGACTGAACCTCTGAACCTGTAAGCCAGCCCCAATTAAATGCTGTCCTTTTAAGAGTTGCCTAGGTCATAGTGTCTCTTCACAGCAGTAAAACCCTAACTAAGACATCTTTATTTATTACAGAAGCAAGTGGTTGATTTCATCTAGGCAGGAGTTTGTTCAAACAAGCCATTCCTTGTTTCTTATTAGTTTGCTTTATTGAGATAGATCTTATTAAGTAGTGTAGGCTGACCTACAAACCTGGATCCTCCTGTCTCATCCTTGTGTAGGATGAGTGTTGTATAATTACCACCATATGTACCTTCTACAAAAGGAAATTTCAGCCTTTACTTTCAATTAAAGAGAATGATTTACCTTTACTGGTTCATAGCCCTAAGGTCTGTAGGGAACCTTAGCTTTGCCTTCCCTACATTGGAGGTAGAAAATGAAGGAGGCCCAGGCAAACCAGGGGAACTGCCCAAAAGAATGAAGATCATAGTTGTCTTTAGTCTTAGTTTCTCAAATGCCAGGTAGAAGAAGCTCACTTGGGGACAGTGATTAGAATGCAATTTCCTGAACTGCAAGCTAAATGATTCTAGTGACACAGAACCCAGGAATTTGTTGGATATTTTCACCCCTCCTGGATGATCTGAATGGATATTTAGAATTTGTAACTATGTATGAAGCATTCAAACATTCAGGCTCCTACAACAGGCAGTATATGGAGCAAATTCATCCAAAAGCTGAGTCTTGCATCTTCACTTCCAAGGACAAAGTTAAAACAGCTGGCCCATTTGATGAAAAAGATGGATTCAGCTGTTTGACAGAATTTTTTGGCACCTTTAGTTAAAGCAAAATCTGCAAAGTCTTTAAGCCAAGAGCCCATCATTAAGGAGTAACTTTTTTTTTGTAACAACAATGTTGATGACAGCAGCTATGGCAAAAGTCTGGTCACATGCCAAAGGCTGTCCCAAGTCACATTGTGATCTCTTTTCTTTAGCCTAAGCCCTATTGCTTTCAGTAGAATGTGATGTTCGTGTTCTACTCACCTCTAACAAGGTATACATTTACACTCAGGTCACTAGACAAATCTCTGTCCTGTGTGCTTCCCTGATGCCTTTCTAATTAGAGAAAGAGGAGAAGAGTGAGGGAAAGAAAGAGGAGAAAGAATACAGGTCATAGAAGCTTCCAGTTCTCCAAGGGAGCAGAGCCCACACAACTATTCATGTATGCAAAACTCATTGCTTGAGTAACACATATCTAGATCAGGTGCTGTTAAGACCTGCATTGCTGACATGAGTCAGAAAAGTATATGCTGCAGTCTAGTCAAGATTACAAGGTTTGTTTTGTATACACCAGCTTCCAACTCCTGTTTCCCTGCTGGGAGGGAAAAGATAAAGAAAAAGAGAAAAAAGTCCTGACAGACAGGGGAAAATCCCTCATCCTATGAGCTGCAGTGTGATTTAACATAAGAGATGTGCTCCATCTACTGGTCGAAATGACAACCACAGACAGAAATGTGCAGTCTGTAAAAATCAAATGAAGGCATGTATCATAAATTCCATTTCGAATTTTTAGGTAAGAAAGGACATTGTTTCACTTCCGGGAAGAAAAGACAGAACAAAAAATGAAATATACACCATTTCCCAAGTCGACATGATGACAAACGAAAATGTCCATGAGCTGGCTAGAGAGATAATGGGCAAGGCAACAAAAAGCTGAGAAGGAAGCACTGAAACTAAAGCTGAAGGAAATAAGCCATTTTCGCATCATGTCAACACAGAAGCTTCAAATCAAAGCCCCCATGGGATCTTGAAATAACAGACTACATGCCATATATTAGAACCTCCCTCTGTATTATTGCAAGCAAATATTTTATAGGAATTCCACCCACATAATCCCAATTCACTTGAGTAAGGCCAAGTCTTAGTATAGAATCATTATACATTTTTTCATTGTCTGGGGATGTACAGACAATAGTGCTGACACCAACATTTGCAGTAATTTGGAAAAGGCTGGAGGGGTTGAGGTATGACCAGCCCTTCTGTGCCTCTTATACATATAGCTGGTCTCTAATGACAACAGCTGTTGCTGACCAGGCCTGTCACTGTTTCCAGTATGATTTGTAGGCGTCTGAAGAATCTGATAGTCTTTCCTCCTGAAACAGATCTACGTGCCTTCTGAGGCTCTGGTGGATATTGGAACATCATTTCTCACTTACAAGCACTGACAGTGCAATTCTGCAATATATTATAGAAACATTTTCCCAGAGCTTCTACACTCACCCCCCTAATTGACCCTAAAAAAGGAGTATTTCTAGGCCCTGGAGTTGGTGCTTTCTCTACTCTGCATTTGAGATTCACATCAGCCTTATGAAGGTCTATCATATCACTATTTTGGGGACACCAAGATGATGAATCAGTGCAAGCAAATACTTGTCTAGATGCCGTTACCTCTGGGATCTGGAAAGATGAGCAGAGGAATTGTGTTTATATACTATGGCAGGGAATGTGCCGTGCTGGCATGAGGTAATGTGGTAATGAGTATGGATAAGCTGGTGTTTCTTAGCATAGGAAGCTGAAGACACTTGCCTCGGGATTCTTGGAATTATCCGTGGAACATGAAAAGGCCTCAGATGCAGGTAGCTAATATCAACACTTGACAGGCTGGGTCAAAGGTGCCATAATTTCAAGGCCAGCCTGGGAACTATAATAAGGTCCATTAACACCGAGAGAATCAATGCAACAAGAATACTAAAACACAAAATTCAGACTGATCCCTGTTCCTCAGCGGACTGACTGGATCAGAACTGGTAAGAGAATCTGGAGTCAGCACTGTGGTAACTGCAGAGGTAACTCTGGTTGTCATTGTTGAGATCTGCCTGATATATAAGCAAAACCAAAAGAAACAACCAACCAAATGAAGTTCTGGAACACTGAGGGCATGCTTTTGGAGGTGGCCCTATAAGAGGTTTTCTCCATTTTTTTTTTTCAGCATAGGCTGTTGCGATCACAGGGACAAGAATGTTGCTCTCTGTTACCTGGTTAAGCCATTCACATTCCACAAGCCAGCTTACTTGGCTGTAAAGTAGGAATCTTTGTTCCTGTTTCACCTGACTGTAGTGAGGATGTACATGTGAAAGAGCTACAAACTCCAAATGGTCCTATGATAGATTTAAAAAAGTGTGCCCTAATTGTCCACATCACCACTGTGCAACATTGACCTTGCCCATTTTCCGGTCTAACTGTGGAGTATTTTCCTCCACCCTCTGCATTGTGTCTTACATCTGGGATAAAAGTCAGCATAACCCTATCATAAGCTTGAAAGCCCTTGCATATTGAGAATTTCCCTAGGTTGGTGTTTGGGATACTGAGACCAGCATGGGCTTGAGACTGAATGAGATTTCTGGAGAACGAGAGGATGCTACAGATAATTAGCTGCCAGCCAACTACCAGCCAAGAACGTGACTGTCTATGATCATGCAGCTATCTGCTGACCTTCCAACTGACTGCATGCTGATGAACAGAAACAGCAGAAATTCGAGGAGGCAATCTACACTGAAAGAATAGAACAGGCAGCCCATTGAATTGTGGTCTTTATGACTCATTGTTGTTTAAAGTGCCCAGGTTTTAGAAATGCTCCTGGCATGGCCAAAGCTAATGGCACATGCCATTGGGATTGTGCAAATTGTTTAGTATCTTGACCATGGATTATGGGCAGAAGTACACACCACAGATAAGCAGGCATCTTTGGTTTTTCATTACATGCACACTGAAAATAATTTCCCAGTCTGTCCTGACCAATGCATCCTCTAGAAGTATTAGCAAGAAGCTAGCATGAAAGAAATAATCTCTTATTTCTCTAACAAATTGTTTCTAGACAGGCCATTCAGCAGCTTTATACAGAAGGATATATTAAATCTCCTCCAAGCTGATCGTCAATAATAATCTTCTGACTCCAGAAAAGCATGCGTAATCCACTGCATACCTTCCCAAATGCACACTTTCAGCATCCTGCTGCTGGCACTAAGATAAATGGCTTCATCAAAGGCAGTCATGGAAGCTTATGACCTGTTGAGGCAGAAAAGCTTCCTGGGGGATCAGAAACATCCTAATGCCCGAATCAAACATTCTCACCACTATATGAAGCATCACTTGCAGAATAAATTAAATAAACCTGTAGTGGCGAATAGGGCAGAATTGTGCTACCCAGCCTAACCCCAGGAGTCTTTATAACTATGATTAAATTCCTTTGATAGGCACTTTGAAAATATGTTGTTCCTCTTGCTAAATATGTTTGGTGAGATTGTCATCTGGAAATAGTATCTAAGGAGTCTGATTCAGTGGAACAGAGTACAAGTGTTTTGTTTTTAACCCTCTTCTCTGTCTCTAAGAGATTTAGTAATTGTGCAATGAATGAATATAGCCATTTTACCATTCATTTGACACACAGCAAATTGCAAGTCACTTGAGGAGCAAGTGGCTATTTGCAAGGTTGATTCACCGTATTCCAATCACATAGTCATTCTGCATCCAAAGCATCCTTTATTACATGGCTATAGTGACTGTTGTTGGAGGAGAACCACATAACGCATTTTCTTAAATCTATCTTTGAGCTGCGTTGAATTGTAATATCACAGAATGCTCCCTGGGTAACACAAAATAAGTTTCAGGCATCTCTGTTTATTGTAAATAAAAATCTATGTTTATTTGCAGTGAAAAATCTCAAGTGACTTCTAAAAATGTTAAACAATTTTTTTTTCTGGATACAATTTATACTTCCATTCCATAAATCAAAACTGGCCCAATTAAACAGACATCATTAAGTCAGTTAAGATGAGGTGTAAAACAAGAAGGATACTGAATTTTTCTTAATTTAGGTCAACTAAGTCTGAACTATGGTTAGTTAACAAGCTTGTATTTGACAAGTATTTAGTAAAGACTAGCTAAAATTGTGGTAGAATATTTAGGTGCTAGATGTAATCATGTGGGGTGAAAATGGTCCAGAATGAAATGAACAATCAGTAAAGTATAAAGAAAACCATCATATGAACACACTACCAGGGAAGAGAAAAGCAAGCAGATTATAATTGGAGCCATCAACACTCACAAGCTCTCCCCAGGACATTTATAGAGCAATAGAAGATTGCCAAGGACATAATGAAGAGAATCACCAGCGTCAAAAGTGTAGGCTGAACAGGAGACTGAAAGCCAGAAAATGATTTAAAAGCTGCTGAAGCAGTTTGTATTGTTGATGAAGGTTAGAGACTTTCCAAACACTCAGAAAGCAAGTACTAGTGTCTCTATGGAGTCTTTTGAATTTTTACAACAAATACCAGGGCCCAGGAGGTCAGGAGGTCAGTGGCAGAGCGCTTGGCAAACATGCACAGTGGCCTAGGTTCTATTACTGGCATGGAAGGAAAAGGGAAATTATGGTGACTTCTGCCAGAACTGGATGATGAGAACAGACATGAAACTGGAAAGGTTCAATCAGGTAAGAAATGAAGAACCAAAGAGAATGGAGGGAAGAAATATAACCAAGTAAAGGAAACAATGGAATATGAAAGGTGTGCTTAAAAGCAGGAGAGCTTATTTTGGAGAACAGTTGCAACCAGGGGACAACAAGCGGCACAAGGGAGGACAGCTGGGGAGAAAGATGAACTATAATCAAGCTTTGATGACATGAAAATGCCCTGATAATGCCAATTTCTCTCTATGAAAATGGCAGTGAAGTTAGAGAGAGATGGGGGAGGGTGATAGAGAAAATTAATGGATGGATGGAAGAAAATAGATATAAACTTAGGTGTGGTACAAGAGATATTAAAGTACAGATGGAATATTTATCACAAAGAGGAGAGAATGAAAGAGAGGTGGTTTCAGAAATATTTTCAGGCCTGGAAGCCAGGAATTTTATGGGCTTTCACCGAGTGACCTTTCTTAATAGTGAAATTGGTACTTATGCAGAGACTGGTGGGGCAAACAGAACACCAGAGCTATGATACAAATAGAGAAATAGCTACTGTGGAGACTGGGGATCAAATTAATGATAAAAAATATGGAAGTATCCTCAGGTATTATGCAAAAGAAGCCTCAGGTATCATTAAATAGCATGTCTTTATGGTATTGTTTAGTATAAATTGCAACTGTCCATTATTTCTGGATTGCAAAATGATAGTATTATGTGGTCCATCCTGAAAACTTGTATAACTGAAGTGATACAAGTAGTTGTGTTCTGGGCTACTAAATTCTATTTACTTCAGACTTTGCCTTTAGGAGCTTCAACGTTATCTTCCAAGCTCCTATAGAACATCCCACAGAGCTCTTAACACCCAATGGCTCTTCTAGCCCAAAGTTGCAAAGTTTTTCCACAATCCTCTTAAAAACATGGTCAGGCTGCCATAGGAACATCCCACTTCTGGTATCAGTTTGTCTTAGTCAGGGTTTCTATTCCTGCACAAAACATCGTGACCAAGGAGCAAGCTGAGGAGGAAAAGGTTTACTCAGCTTTTTACACTTTCATATCACTGTTCATCATCAAAGGCAGTCAAGGCAGGAACTCACACAGGGAAGGAGCTGATGCAGAGGCCGTGGAGGGATGTCACTTACTGGCTTGCTTCCCATGGCTTGCTCAGCCTGCTTTCTTATAGAACCCAGGTCTAACAGCCCAGGGATGGCTCCACCCACAATGGGCTGGACCCTCCCCCCTTGATCACTAGTTGAGAAAATGCCTTACAACTGGATCTCATGGAGGCATTTTCTCAGAGGAGGCTCCTTTCTCTGTGATAACTCCAGCTTGTGTCACATTGACACAAAACCAGCCAGTACAGGCTTGCATGTGTCATATTCTTTATTAAATATTGATGCCACTGTTTGGGGGGGCCAGAGAGAAACAATATCTATTCCCTTGGGAAAAAAAGAAAAAAAGAGAAAGAAAAATAAACCTTTCTGTATTTTCAATACTTGAGCTCTGTTCTTTATATATCTGCTTGTTCCATTGTGAAATAAACCCACATACTTTTGGGTGACACATTCTCTTAACTCATGCCTTGTTAGGCCTGTGTACCTTGCTAAAAGTGCATCTCTGTGACTGCTATTGCCATTTTTTTTCTAAGACATAATTTGATTATTTTTATTTTGCTTCTTTCTATCAGCACTCACAAGAATTTGGTTGTCTTTTCCCAAAAAATAATTTAAATATGACAAGGGCTCAAGCACATAGGAGACAAAGTTTCCAGAAAAAAATATCCTGTGAGTCTCACATATGCACTGATTCTATGGGAATTGGCTTAAATCTGAGGATAAATGTTTTTTGGAAGTAAAATCATTCTTGTTTAAACCTCTTATAGTATTATACCTTGTGTAGACCTGAAAACCCCACAGAAAATGGATAATTTAATAAACTTGGTGATCTGAGTCACCCAGGGACAATTTGAATTATTGTCTGTAGATAATTCATTATGCACATATTTCTAGCAAGATCCTTAAATCAGCAGGGTTTCTTAATCAGAGACTTTCAAATTTTGTCTGTAATAACTGGAGACTTGACCCATAAATCAGCAAATAGGCCAGCAGGCTCTCCACATGCTTCACATTTCTTCTTAGGAGAAAGACACTTAATTATCCTGAGGTCACAGAAAAGGCAAAGATGGACATGAAAAGTTATTGGGAATTTTATAGCAAAGTGTAATAATTTTATGATTTTCTTAAAAGTGGATTTAGGGGAAAAAAGGTGGCAAAACTGTGAAATTGAGTTAGGTATTTTATACAAGAGGGTTTTAAATATTTATAGGACAGTATTACCAAATAAAATCGCCTTCCATTTCTAGGAAGATTAGTGTCACACATAGAAAATGTGAAAATATTTGTACTATTTTTAAAATTATATTTATTTACTTTGTATGCTGTGTGTGCATGTGTGGATGTATATATGTGGATGGGTCCTGTATGCATGTGCAGATCAGAGGATCACTTGCAGGAGCCAATTCACTCCTACCATTTGGATCTTGAAAATTAAAGTGAGGTCTTCAGTCTTGGTAGCAAATTCTTTTACCTGCTGAGCCACCTTACCGATAGCAAGAACCACAGTCTAGGCTTCCTGGCAATTATCTGGGTCTTATAGCACAGTGTGAAGGGAGAACCTCCATGGGATGTAGGGATTGAAGCATTGAGTTTCAATCCCAAGGCCTGCTAACACTGTGTAGCAGATGGTATTGGTCTCAACCCAGATCTTTTGTTCCTGTGGCTGATAGACACTGTCTAGTTGTTGAAAGTGAAAACGGTTATCCGTTTATAGCCCCCCCATTCCCATGAAACTGCTCTCAGCAAGATGAAAAATACTCCCAGTAGATGAAGATAACACATACCTCTGTTGCTTTAATTTTCAAGCCATTACTTTTAATATGGGATCTTAAATGCTTTAACCATGCTTCTAACATACCATCCACCAGAGGTAGTGGAAAAGAAAGGTTATTAGTATACAGGGAAGTGGACCTGTTTAGAAATGGTTCTTTGAAGCAAATCTCATCTGCTTTGTCAAGAAATTATCAGTTCAGTTCACAGGATTCAGCAGTGGCAAGCTTCATCCACTAGCAAACACTTCACAAATATATCAGCAACCCAGTTTTGTAGTGTTTGGGATAGCAAACAGGAACCAGCAGTGGTGGCACAGCCCAACAGAACAAGCCAGGCCTCTGCTGAATCGGCGTGGGTCAGCACGAGAGACCAGGACCAGCGAGCAGGACCACATCATGGGAAGTTCTCTGTAGTGCATCTCTCAAAGAAGTGAAGTTCAGTGAAGATGTGAGAGCACAGATGCATTGCAAACCTAGCTATCCAAGCCGAGCCCTCTCTCAAAGTCTATGGAGTCTTATTTATACTCCTGTGCAACATCACGTGTCCTCCATGGGTCCTGACTCATTGTGTCATGCCTCAGCATCTTAGCAAAATTCCACCTGTCTCTGTATCACCTGACATCACGTTGCCAATCAGCCTGACTCCTCAGAAACAGCAAGAAGCAGTCAGAACATCACCAAAAGTTTTTTTGTAAAGTACATTTCTCACTATGGAGTCATGGCAGATGGAGTTCAGCTACACAATGTAAAGCGAACCAATATATGTGTGTACTTAGCAAAGAATCCTTTTTCACAAGTCCTTTCACAGACTTGCTTTAGCATAAACATCCTTGCCCCAGTGTGAGCTTCAGAAAAAGTCTCCTTCACATATTTGTCCCAGCAAAACACCACCTGATACAGCTGACTTTCCAAAGAAACCATAAGTTTCCTCTTCACCCCCACCCCAGGATAGACACGAACAAATGACTGATACAGAGGTACCAAAAATATTTGTGATGTAACACTTTTGTGTTCAGGGGCATCTTTAAGACCAGTCTGAAGTCAGCCTTAAGCTCAGACCATATCCTTGCCTAAGTGTCTTCCACTGGCTTATCATTTTCCTTCTTCCTCTTCTCTTAGTAGCACGTCTGCAATAAAGCACAGGACTAAGAATCTCCACCCCAGGCTGTGCTTACAGGGGCCCCTGAAATCTAAAATAAGGGTGGAGTTTGACACCTGATGAATATATCCGTGGGCAGTTTCTCACATGTGAAATGAGCATAGGAAGACCAAGTACAGATGATTCTTGAAGAAGCTAAATTAGAAAACTTGTGTAAAAACTTCTACTCATCAAAATACAGTTCCAATTTGAAGAATTAATAGGACCCAATGTAATGTAATACATTGTGTGTACTTTTTTTTTTTTTTTTTGCACCTTGAGCACAGTAAGGGGACATATCTCCTTTGGTAAAAGAATTTCTTGTCTTGGCTTTTGGTTCTCTTTTTACTTCACTAGGTCTCTGTGGATAAGTACTTAATGATCATCCAGCCTAAATTTAGGCAACAAGGAATCTATGAAAAGGACCTAAGCTACCTCTCTCTGTCCTAAGCATGTGTTGAGATGCCCCGGGTACTCAGAAGTTTCAGCTATAATTTCGCTGCTCTAATATGCTTTGAAACTGTTCCTAGAACTCCAGCTTCATGGGAATGACTGTTTACTTGATTATATAGCCATGTGGAAACATAACATGATTAACCTGGACCATTTATTAGTTTGCTTTATGCTTCTAAAACAGAATACTACAGATTATGTAATTAATAATGAATAAAAAATTCTCACTACTGTGGAGGTTGAGAAGTTCAAGACCCAAAGCTCATATCTACATAGAATGTTCTTGCTATCCCATCTCAGGTTGATAGCCTGCTGTGAAAGAAAGGGAACACAGACAGGAGTTGGAAAGAGGGGGCAAGCACCAAGCTCCTTTTTTTATACGGAATCCCTCCCTCCATAATGAACTCACCCCTGCAATAATGACAGTAATCTATTCATGATGCTAAGTACTCATGATCTAATCACCACTTGCAGGCGCCACCACTTAACATCATTGTGTTAAAAATCATAAACTTTGTTACACACATTAACATTAAAGAGTTGGGTATCCAAAGAGCACACATGGATGGACCACATGGCTCCAGCTGCACATGTAGCAGAGGATGGACTTGTTGGGCATCAATGTGAGAAGAAGCCCTTGTTCCTGCCAAGGCTTGATCCCCCAGTGAACAAGAATGTCAGGGCGGAGAGGTGGGAGGGGGTGGGTTGGTGGATGAACAGGGGGAGGGGTGTATGGAGGGGAAACCAGGAAAGAAGATAACATTTGAAATGTAAATAAAATATATCATATAAAAAGAAAAAAAGTCTTGGGTATACATAATCTAACCAAAAGAATATTCACTACATAACCGTAAAACTTAAAAAAATTAAGGGATGTGATATTTTTATTATTCAACAGTTCCTCAATATCACTTAAAGTTTATAGTTAAAAAAGTCAATTATAGGAGCACATACTACTTCGTATCTGTGTTTATTCTCTCTCTCTCTCTCTCTCTCTCTCTCTCTCTCTCTCTGTGTGTGTGTGTGTGTGTGTGTGTGTGTGTGTAATAGAACAGTTTATTAAGTTAGAGCTTTCCTAATTTATGTATGGAAATAACATCCACTTTAGAGGATTAAGTAGGATTAAACCCTAATCTTAATTTGAAGAAGAATAAAAACACCATTTACAATAACCGGAGTGTATGATGTGAGCTCTCTAAAAGCTAGTATCAGAAATAAAAACATAGGGCTGGTATAGAGCACAGGAATAGAGCAGTCGGACTTCATGTCTGAGGCTCTAGATTTGATTCCTAGACACAGGAGAGAAATGAAAACCTGAACTTTGAAAGACACATCTGCAGGAAGATTTTGGGTTAAAAATTGTGTCAAGAAAACCATTAGATTGAAGATTCTGTTATAAATTTGATACCTATTTTAACTTTTTTAATTTAATTTATTTAGCAAATATTTTCCAAGTACCTATATGTATTTTTTAAATGCCAATAAAATTTCTTCTTCTGTCTACAAATTGAAGAATTTATCCATATTTGGGGTCATAAAGATTTTCAAGTAGTTTTGGGAGTATAAGAATATTGATCTTCCTTTTGGTTTTGAGTCTAGCCTTTAGGCAAGGCTTCCAGTGGAGGGACTAGAATACCAACTGGAACATAAAACCTTTGATGTACAATTTATCCTGTCTGTAAGATGTGAGGAGGCAATGGAGACACAGAGCTGTGGGAGTGTCCATCCAATGAGTGGTCTAACTTGTGGCCCGAGCCACTAGAGGAACCCATCCCTAACACTGCCTTAATGACCAGGAACCAGAAGCTAGATAGCCCACAGACCTAGGAGAAAAAAAAAAACAATAAAATGATTCCTAATGATATTCTGCTGTACTCATAGATTGGTGCCTAGATCTATTGTCATCAGAGAGGCTTCTTCTGGCAGTTGATGAAAACTGATGCACCAGACACTCACAGAAAAACACTAGAGCCCAAATTGGAGATCTCCATCAGGTGTCTGTCCTCAGAGCTGCAGGAATCAATTCTTCAGAAGAAAGGGATAAAGAATTGTAGGAGCCAGAGGTCATGGACACCAAGAGAACAAGGCCCACAGAATCAAGTCAACAGGTTTCACAGGAACTGAAGCAGCAATCATGGAGTCTATATTAGGTCCTTTATATACATGTATATGTATACATATATGTATACATATTTATGTTTATGTGTATATATAATGGCTGTTAATTGTGTGTTTTTGTAGGACTTCAATGGTGGAAGTTGGAGTATCTGACCCCATTGCCTGCTCTTGGGACCCCTTTCTTTACCCTGGGTTTGCTTTCTCCATCTCTGAGATGATGGTTTGTGCCTAGTTTAATTGTCAATATTCCCAGAAGGCCTGCTTTTTTTCTGGAAGGAAATGGAGGAAGAGTGGATCTTGGGCAGAAGGGAGGTAGGGGAAGAGACTTGGAGCAGTGGAGGGAGGGGAAACTATGGTAGGGATATATTGTATACAAGGATACTAATAAAAAATAGTATAGATCTTCAAACAGTTTCAAAGCTAAATAAAAGTAGACATCTATATTATTGATAATGTTATTCAGTGTCGTTCAGTATGATGTTTGTTAAGCATATTGAACCTGAAAAGCAAGTGACCAACAATCCTTTCATAAATATGATGAAAACAATTAGTGAAGGTGACTCAAAGATTTTGCACTGAATTAAAGTTTCATTGTATCCTTATTGAACTATCCTCTACAGAGAGCAAGGTGTAGACATTTGAAGACATGTGGAAAGCACAACAAAACAATTTACTCATAGAACTATTGAAAGTCAAAACAAAGTTAAAGATGAAAAGATCTACATTAGCTAACATGACAATTAAGTCTGTGAATGGAGGAGAGAATATTATAGAAGACACACAATAGCATCAACTAGATGCAATAAAGGCTGTATAGATTTTATTTTCAAGAGCAGTATGGTGTACTTATAAACTGTGAATTTATCTTTGTCATCCCCACAGGTTTCCTGTCCTCTAGAATTCAAGGAATGTAGATTCTTGTGATTCCCAGGATTTTTCTAATACTATAAAATTGAAAAATGTATTTTATGTATCTATTTTCTCATCTGTGCAATAATACCTACTTCACAGAGTTGTCAAAACATTGTCATTCTCGATGTCTGGCAGAAACCACCAGCAGCCTGTGCATATAGATCTTGAATAAAAGAAGATTCTTTACTCCCACTGAATCAAAAACTTGGAGGGTGCTACCCAGAATTACTTACTTTAACAAGATTTTTCCTTTGATCTTGCGCACATAAAGTTTAAGAGATATTTGCACAATGAATTAGATGCTTCAGTGTTCTAAGTACTCTGGCACAGTGCCATGTATTCATACCACAGAGCCATAGGAAAAAATAAGCCTATTTATGTACATTTAGGAAACTGTAGTATCTATAGTACAAAACAAACAAATGAACATTGTTGATGTTATTTCTAGTTCTTCCTCCCAGCCCCATGCTCTCAGATATAAGACTCCAAGTCAAAAATATTTACAAAGACCTTAGTCATGTAAACAGGTTCTTCGTCGACTAGATCATAACTCACTTGTTTTAATGTAATTCTGCCATGTACCTAGTTACCTTTGCTCAGGTAGCATGCATCTATCTTGTCACATGTTCCCAGGCAAATCTCTGGTGGCTCTCTCTATCACAGAATTTTTTCTACTTCCAGGATGTCTCAACTTATATTGTACCCTTTCCTAGTAGGCTATAGTTTGTTAAATGAAAAATGGTACATCCATACAATACACAAGATATTCTCTCTCTACAGAACACACACACACACACACACAGAGAGAGAGAACTGTACATGTCCCTGTAAAATATTATGTGGTTTACTACAACTAGTAATGTTATCATCCTCACATTGTGCCCAACTGATAACTGGAACAAGTCGATCAGTAAGTATTATTATGTGGCCAACTTTGGTTTCTAGAGAGTACATTGAAGATAACATTTAAAAAGTACAAAAAAATCAGTTTCCATCAGAGAGCTGAGTGAAAGAAAGAAATTAGTATTGATTGAACACCTACTGTGACAGGGACTGTTGGGTAGAAAAATATCTTGATGAAATAGACTCTAAGGATTCCATCATCAGGCAAGTTATTCCAAGGAATAAGAAACAGAAGAGCTAACAAAGCAAACTATGATTTTCAAATCATATAATTTTAGTTGATTTAAAATATGTAGTAAAAAGCAAAGGGAAAGAGATGGGTTGGTTTAACACATTTGCCAGAGGGTGTAAATGGGATGGAGAGAGAACATTCTTTGAATCATGGATTCCACATGGTTCACCCAGACTGCTAAAGATGTAGTTAAAAAGATCAGAGAGAACAAAGTTAATGGCACTTGGAAATGATACATTTTCGATCAGAAGGACCAGTTTACCTGGACATAGTTGTAGTTTGTCAATAATCTGTTGAACAGCCAAGAGTACTTATTATGAGTTTCAAATAAAATAATTGTGACCAGAAAGGGAGTTACTAATGTGTAGCTAATATTAAACAATTAGCAATTAATATGATGATTTGTTCTGGTATGGCTCTTCTCTATCACTTCTTGCAGTCAAAATTAATTCTTTATGGTATATATGGCATATATGTTCTATTTTCCTTATAGAGTATACATCTCAAAAAACCATTGCTTCTCCTCCTCCATTCCATTTAGTTTTTGCTTTCCATTTACTTGGAAATGAATATCCTTAAACAATAAAACAAGCATATCTTTCAGATATTATGCAAGCGATTCTATGTATTTTTATTGTTTTATTCTTTTCTTCTGCTTCCTCCTCCACTTCTATATCCTTTTCTTCTTTATCTTACTTTTGGGAGACAGGATCTCATGTAGACCAGGTTGGCTTCAAAGTCACTCTTTAGTTAAGGATGAGTTTGAGTTACTGATCCCCTGCCTCAGCCTTCCAGATATTTATATTAAAGTTGGATGCCACCATGACACGCCTTATAGTCTGCAACAGGAAAAAGATTTTATGTACAGGAAATTTAAAATAACACAGAATAGTATCTAGTCAGTCAGCAGTCTTGTGGCATGAAAAGATGTGCTCTAGGGATTCAACCTACTAGTGAAGGATAGATCTATAAAGGAGTCATTTCTCCATTAGTCTATAACGAAAGATTCTCCTTGTAAGATAATAGTGTATGGGTATTACTTGCAGAGGATGAGGAAAAGCTCTGGGTAAATCTGATAATTATTGATGGCAAAGGGGGTCACATTTGTGTGCAAAAGAGATAGTCAGTTAGGAGCAAACAGAAATAATAGAAGGAGAAAGATAAAGTTTCCCTCAGAGTCAGACTTGGTCAGACTTGGTCCTCTAAGGCACAGTCATTAAGATACAGTCATTTCTATTAGCAAATGTTGGAGTGCTTCTTTTATTTTGATTGTGTTGTTCAACATATTTGCTGCTACTTCCTCTTGAGGACTGTCTAATTTCAATCTATTGATGGCTAGTGACATTGATTGACAGTGATATACCTTGCTTGTGAAGGAGAGTTTAAGCATCATAATGTGATTCCAGCATATGTAGCCCTCAGGAGATACTGGAATAGGGAGAAATCTCTTCAGCTTTGACTCCAGAATTAAAATAATGTGAAGATTATAGCCAATCCAATATTAGATAAAAATCACAAATGCAGAGTAAGTTTCTCTCTTGTAAGCTAGTAAGGTTTGTAGGCTTGTCTTATCCACACCATTACAAAGCCCCTAAGCAGTATTATTTTAGATGACCAATCACTGCAGTAAGACCAGAAAAAGTCTTTAGGATGATATGGAAAAGCCAAATACTTCATGTTTTGCAGTTATATGAAACTCTACAGGTAAAACATATGAACTAATAAGATATGGTGGCAAGATCACAGAGCACAAACTGAGAATTTTTTTAAATGCTAGATTTTTCTATGCTTCATTAACAGTTGGGAAAACAGCGATTGTATACTCTGTGTGTGTACACATGTGTGCCTATGTGCACCCAAGCTAACATAGATGTGCCAGGGTACTCTTCCATTTGAAAGTCAAAGTTCCACTAACGAAAGTCAGTTTGCCACCATGTATATCCCTGAGAATCAAGCTCAGGTTGTTAGGTTTGGCAGCATGTGCTGTTCTTATTGAACCGTCTTAACAGCCCACATACAATAATTCTTTTTAAAATTGTTTTCTTTATTTTTGACATTATAATACAATTGGATTATTTCCCTCTTCTGGTTTTTCCCTCTAAGCCCTCTAATATTATGCCTCTCTCCTCTCTTTCAAGGCACAGCCTCTTTTAAAAAATATTTTTGTAATGAAATTAAATATGAGCACCTATCTGCACATATCTGTTCTTAGCATCTCTTAGAATATACACTTGAGAACTTTTTGAATATATACTAGGAAACAAAAATAATGTCACATATTTCACAGTGTATCACTTAAGACACTTTGCTACTGACCAAGGGATTTCTATATTTTAGTAAATAGAAAACTTAAAAAAATGACCAAAAACATCCAAAAATATACTGAACCTTATTACCTTTAGGGTTAATGCAACTTAAATCTACTGGGTACTATTTTGTGGACATCGAATCAGCAAAATTCAAAAGTCAGGTAATGGTTGGCAGGAACTAAAAGCAGTGCATGCATCTGTGCCCAGTTGGTAAAAGCTTACCGATATTAGAAAAGCAATGTGAATCTGCACATATCAGTATCCCAGTAATCTCATCTCTAAGAATACACACTTGAGAACTTCTTACATATTCCTCAGGAAACAAAAGCTTACAACAGCCTTGCCCTGAAAGCAACTAACTCACCATGAGTGGTAAAATTAAGATAACATTTAAAAAGTCCAGGACCTAGTCACACAACAGAGTGTTATGAAACAGTACACACAAATAAATTACTGCCCCAGACATCAACCTGAAAAGGGATAACATATAAAAGGAGCACCTGAACTTAATTCTCTTACTTAAATGTAACTTTGTATACATGACTCAATCTGTCCAGATTCTAGCCTCTACCCCACCCCCTGCCTAAACTTGTCCCTGGATAACCACCCTGTTGCATGAAAGAAATATGAACACTGTATCTGTAGTTAGAATAATGTACTGGGTTTTTTGAAAGAGCTACAAGAGAGAATTTTGAGTATTTTACTACAGAGAACTACAAAGAATGTACAAGATCAGTAAAATGTGATAGTGCATGCATGTAATCTCAGCATTCTGGAAGCAGCAGCAGGAACATCATGATATCAAGGATGGCCTGAGTACATAAAAGAACATCATTTCAGAAAAAAATATATCAATAAAGCGTATGAAGTGATGCCTTGGTATTACTGCACAATGCATACATAAATCAATATAGACTTATCTCATAAGTATGTGACACTATTATATGTCAACTATAAAAATTAAGCAAAGTTCAGTGAAAGGATGATGTCTCCATTTTCTTTAAATGTGTACTGTATGAATCCTGTCTTCTCACTTTCTTATTAGGAAAGCCTAATGCGTTCACGTGTCCTTAGAAGTTAAACCTTAGGAAGCTAAAATACACTATCAATAGCAAATTCAGGGCAGTTTCATCTGAGAGCGTCAAGAAGATCCCTGGACCATGTAAATCAGTGACAATGCCCCTTGGCTGAAGATTAATCTTATTCCCATAAGTGTGCATGTCGTTTTCCAAATCCAGTGTATACAATTATTGTTTTTGTGTCTACGGTATATGTATAAATTGATTTTATTATTTCTTTGAAAATTTTGCTGAAAGTTTGCTGATCACCTTGATCACCACCCATACCTTCAAGATACATCCCTTCTTACCCACTCACCTATGTGTTCTCTTTGTTAGTTATTCCATCAAGTCCAACTTATGATGCAAATATACTCTTACATCTTTGTATTTTCACTGCAGCATTTCAACTCACCAAGAGCTACACACACACACACACACACACACACACACACACACACACACACACACATATATCCTTTCCCTTTCCCTTTTCCTTTGCTATGTGGGACTCCGTGTTTACCTCCTCACTCTGACCTATGATTTTTGTCTGGTTTGAGCTTACACTGATAAGTTTTATAACTGCTGTCAGTACACCAGCCTTGATGTATCCAGAAGATACTATTGTTTGTATTCCTCTAACAACTCTGGCTCTTACACTATTTCCACTCACCCTTCTGCAGTGACCATTGACTCTTGCAAGGAGGGCATGATACAGATATCATACTAAGGAACTGAACATACTGCAATCCCATTCTGTGCACTTTTCCCAGTGTATCTCTCTACTATTATATAAGGTATATCTATATTATAGAGAGAGTATAATCGCTATATACTCTATATACATAGGTTCTTCAAGTGTTGAGAGGTACATTAATCTATGAGTACAATTAATTTGAAGTAAGTTTATTACTATGTCTACTTAGCAGAATACTAGTAGTGTATCAAAAATATGATTAGTCTAGTCATTAGTTTTTGGTCTGAACATGGAAAAATGAAGGTGATACTGACTTAGGCTTTATCCCCTAATGGTTAGATAGTGTTTAATGAGAGGGGATAACTATAAAATACTACAATGTAATCCATTAGGCTGCTATTATTCTATTTGTATACTTTTATTTTTTTTAATTAACTTTACATTTTGATCTCTGCCCCCTCTTGGTGCTCCGCGTCCACAGTCTCCCCTGAGAGAATTCGGGCCCTCCCTGGCTATCCCCCCACCCTGGCTCATCAAGCCTCTACAGAGCAAGGTGCTTCTTCCGCTGAGGCCAGGCAAGACAGCTGAGTTTGGAGAACAGATTCCAAGACAGGAAACAGTTTCTGGGATACACCCAGCTTCAGTTGTTCAGGACCCACATGAAGTCAAAGCTGCACATCTGCTACATATGTAGTGGTGAGGCCTAGATCCAGTCTCTGTATGTTCTTTGCTTGGTTGTTCAGACTCTGAGAATCCCGAAAGTTCAGGTTAGTTTACTCTGTTTGTCTTCCGGTGGAGTTCCAATCTCCTTTAGGGCCCTGCAATTTTTTCCCCCTATTCTTCCATAAGAGTCCCTGGCCAATGTTTAGCTGTGGGTATCTGTATCTGTTTTAGTCAGCTGCTGGGTGGAGTCTCTTAGACGACTGCTATGCTAGGCTCCTGTCTGCACAGACCCAAACGAAAGTTACTTAGGTACTAGGGGCCTAGGTTCAGCCCATGCATGTTCTTTGGTTGGTGATTCAGTCTCTGAGAGCCCCCAAGGTTCCAGGTTAGTTGACAATCTTGGTCTTCCTGTGAATTTCCTATACCTTTCAAACCTCCAATCCCTTCTGCAAACCTCTAAGAACCAGGTCTCAGGCATATCCTGGAGATGCTTCTCCCGCCCTGCTAGCAGGGATATGAAACCCCCATTCATTTTGATAACCATCTGACTATCTCCTCTGTCTCTCCCCACATCTGACCCTGAATCTCCTCTAATTCATACCCCATCCCCTCTCCCACGCAGTTCCCTTCCTCCTTCTGCCTCCTATGACTGTTTTATTTCTCTTTCTGAATGATACTCAAGCATTCTCCTCTGGGCCTTCCTTCTTGTTTAACGTCTTTGGGTCTGTTGAGTGAAACATGGGTATCCTGTGTTTTAAGGCTAATATCCACTTACAAGTGAGTACATACCATGCATGTCCTTTTGAGTCTGGGTTACCTCACTCAGAAGGATGTTCTCAAGTTTCATTCATTTGCTGGCAAAATTTATGATGTCTTTGTTTTTAATAGTTGAATAGTATTCCATTGTGTAGATGTACCACATTCCATTGTGGAGATGTACAGAATTCTTCTGTTGAGAAACACCTAGGTTGTTTCCAGTTTGGGGGTATTATGAATAAAGCTGTTATGAACGTAGTTGAGCAAGTGACTCTGTGGTAGAGTGGAACATCTTTTGGTTATGTGACTAGGAGTGGTATAGCTGGGTCTTGAAGTAGAAATATTCCTAGTTTTCTGAGAAACCACCAGATTGGTTTTCATTGTGGCTGTACAAGTTTGTGCACCCACCAGCAATGAATATATGGAGCTCCCCTTGCTCCATATCCTCACCAACATGTGCTATCTCTTCAGTTTTTGATCTTAGACATTCTGACCTGTGTAAGATGGTATCTGAGTTGTTTTTACTTGCATTTCCCTGATGGCCAAGGACTTTGAACATTTCTTTAAGTATTTTTTGGCCATTTGAGATTTCTCTTTTGAGAATTCTGTTTAGCTCTGTACTCCATTTTTTATTTGGTTCATTTGGATTGTTGGTGTCTAACTTTTTGAGTTCTAAATAAAATATGGATATTATCCCTCTGTTAGGTGTAGGGTTGGGAAAGATCCTTTCCCAATCTGTAGGCTGTTGTTTTGTTCTAATGACAGTTTCCTGTCTCTTGCAGATTCTCAGTTTCATTGAAGTCCCATTTGTCAGCTTTTGATCTTAAAGTGAAAGACCCCCAAATTGTGAAAGCCCCTCACTCTAGTACCGGGAGAACACAAACCCAAGAATTCACAGAGAGCCTATCTCACTGCAATCAGGCAAGAGGTTTATTGGCGGGTCGGGGTAGAGCAGAGCTCTGGGGATAACACATATCTCACGCAGGAGATAGAGGAGTCAACCCCAAACTCAATTAGGGAAACATATTTATAGGGAAAATTACATAGGTAGTTAGCAACAGGCACATAGCAATTTCACTGGTTTATTCAAATTGGCACACTCTGCCTATTTTGACATGGTTCAACTCTAGGCCACCCTGTTTTGGGGCACACTGACCTTCATACTCGCTTTTCTCAGGACTGCAGAGCCAGACCTCATCAAGACCAGGTGGTCTGCAGTTTTTGTTCTCAGCCTTGAGACATACTTGTCCTCAAGACAGAGTTAGTGGGGCTAACTTAAAATTTTAACTCTTTCAAAAGAATGAGCCATTGGTATTCTGTTCAGGAAACTGTCCCCTATACCAATAAGATGAAGGCTATTTCCTACTTTCTGTCCTATTAGATTTAGGGTATCCAGGTTTAACTTGAGGTTTTTGATACACTTGGACTTGTGTTTTGTGCAGGATGATAGATATCCAGTTAGATCAGCACCAGTTTCTCTGTCTTTTGGTTAGTTTGGCTAAATAGTTCCTTCTTTTCTTGACTCTAAATCCTGAGCCGCATGGCTGAAGCTGCTGAGTTCTGCTGCTTGCTTGAGTTGGAACATGGTCCCCTTGTTCTATTACATTATCACTAGCTTTCTGTTTATGAACTCCTTCACTGCCTAAACTCAGCTGTCCTGCATCTTGCTCTGTAGATTGACCTTGAACTCAGAGATATGAATACTTGTATTCTGGGATTAAAAGTATATACCAGCATGCCTGGATTTAAGCTTTTCTTCACCTAGAACTTGCTCTGTTTCAGTCTGGCCTTGAACTCAGATATCTGCTTGGCTTTATCTGCTGGGATTAAAGGTGTCTACCTCCATGCCTGGACCTAAATTTACTTGACTTTTTTCCCTTTACTTTTAATATTCTTTCTTTGTTTTGTGCATTTGGTGTTTTAACTGTTATCTGACAGGAGAAACTTCTTTTCTGTTCAAATCTATGTGGAGTTCTGTAGGTTTGTTGTATGTTTATGGACATGTCTTTCTTTAGGTTAGGGATGTTTTCCTCTATAATTTTGTTGAAGATATTTACTGGCCCTTTAAATTGGGAATCTTCATTCTCTTCTACACCTATTATTATTAAGTTTGGTCTTCTAGTTGTACCCTGAATTTCCTGGATGTTTTGGGTTAGGATTATTTTGCATTTTGCATTTTCTTTGAATGTTTTATCAGTCTTTTCTGTGGTATCTTCTGCCTGAGATTCTCTCTTATATTCTCTTTGTGATCTATGTCTCCCGATCTCTTTCCTAGGTTCTCTATCTACAGGTTTGTCCACATTTATGATTTCTTTATTGTTTCCATTTCCATTTTTAGATCCCAGATGGAAATGGTGGTTCAATTCCTTCAATGTTTGCTGTGTTTTCCTATAATTCTTTTTTAAAGATTTGTTTATTTATTTATTTGTTTACTTATTTATTTATTTATTGTATATGAGTACAGCGTAGCTGTCTTCAGACACACCAGAAGAGAGCATTAGGTCTCATTACAGATGGTTGTGAGCCACCATGTGGTTGCTGGAAATTGAATTCAGGACCTCTGGAAGAGCAGTCAGTGTTCTTAACCACTGAGACATCTCTCTAGCCCCACCTATAATTCTTTCAGGAATTTTTGTGTTTCTTCTTTAAGGGCTTTTACCTGTTTACCTGTGCTCTCCTGTATTTCTTTAAGGTATTTATGTCCTTCCTAAAGTCCTTTTTCATCATCATGAGATGTTATTTTAAATATGAATCATGCTTTTTCCATGTTTTTTCCTGTCCCCCCCCCCCGCCCAGCCGCCGTAGGTATCCAGGGCTTTCTGTGCTGGGAGATCTCAGTTGTGATGATGCAAATTACCCTCAGTTTCTGTTGCTAATGTTCTTGCACTTGCCTCTCGCCATCTGCTTATCTCTGTTGTTAGCTGGTCTTGCTGATTCTGACAGTGGCCTGACCCTCCTGTAAGCTACTGGGAGACCAGCTCTCTCCAGCAGGGTTTGCGTATGGAGTGCTGTGGTACAGGGTCAGCTCCAGGTATAAACGGAAACTGGAAGGATCCTGTCCCAGGGTGCTTCTTGGTTCCTAGGCCCTGAAGGCCCTGCGCAGGTCCCTTGGAGCAAAACTGGTGGTTTTACCTGTGCTCTCAGGTGTGCCAGCCTCCTAGGAAATGAGACGTTTTCAGGCGGGATTTGGGTGTGGAGAGCTGTGGCACAGGGCCGGCTGGACGCTGCAGATCCCCTTGCTACTTTTAATATTCTCTTTCTGTTCTGTGGACTTTGTGTTTTGATTATTATATGGTGGGAGGACTTTCTTTTCTGGTCTACTCTAATTTGTGTTTGTTTCTTGTATGTTTATAGGCATCTCTTTCTTTAGATTGGGAAATTTTCTTCTATGATTTTGTTGCAAATATTTTCTGAGCCTTGTAGATGGGACTTTTCTCCTTACTCTGTTTCTATTGTTCTTAGGTTAGGTCTTTTCATGGTATCCCAAATTTCCTGTATGTTTTGTGTCAGGAATTTTTTTAACTTTAACATTTCCTCTGACTGATGTATCAGTTTCTTCCATTGTCTCTTCTACACCTGAGATTCTGTCTTTCATCTCCTGTATTCTGTTGGTGATGCTTGCAGTTGTTCCTGTTCTCTTTCCTTGGTTTTCCATCTCCTGGATTCCCTCAGTTTGTGCTTTCTTTATTGCTTCTATTCTTATTTTCTGCCCACAAACTACCTAGTTTATTTTCTTCACCTGTTTATTTGCATTTTCCTGTATTTCCTTAAGGGATTTATTTGTTTTCTCTTTAAAAGCATCTATCGTCTTTATAAGATTGGATTTAAGGTCATTTTTTTATGTTTCAGCTTTGTTAGGATATTCAGGGCTTGCTGTAGTGGTGTACCTGTGCCACAGAGGTATCACATTGCACTGGCCTTTGTTGCTTATGTTGTTTTGAGACCCTTTAGGCATCTGCATGGCTTTAGTTCCCGGAAGTTCCCATTGTAGTAAGTATTGGGAGAGGGTTTAACCTCAGTGATCCTGCTGTAGCTGCTGCTGTGTATCCTTGGGGTGTATGGTTCTGGATCAGCAGGTCTGATAATAGTTGGCTGAGAGATGGTAGGCAAATGAGGTTCCAGAATGCATAGCAAACTGCTCACATCAGCTGGGGGTGTTCCAGAAGACTCTGAGCAGGGAAGATGGGTGGCGGAAGGTAAGCTGACCAGTATGGTTCAGGCTCCACAGGTTTAATGAAGGTAGATGGAGAGATGTTGGAAAAATGGAGGTCCACTGGGGATAGCAGGTGGCTCATGACAGCTAGGGGTGGCTCAGAGGTCTTAGCAGACAGGGAAGATAGGCACAAAAAGGGAGTCTAATGTGTATGTTTCTAGATCGGCAGGTCTGATCCTGTATGTACACTTTCACATTTATTTATTTTGGGGGAGGCAGAGGAAGAATATCTACCATGGCATTGACATGGAGGTAAAGGACAACTTTTGGCTGTCAATTCTTTCTTACATCATGTAGATTCCAGGGATGAAACTTAGGTTGTCATCTTTACTTGCTGAATCTTAGTGCCCAAAATTAATTATAAAAGGGGCATAGATATATGTTTCTATACAAGTAGATGTATAAAATTCTGTATATACTTACTCTACTAATACATATGAATTATAAAGCACAAAAGCAAACATTTTGTTTTTTATTTATTTTTTCATGTATGGGTTTTGCCTGCATCAATTGTCTATGAACCATGTATTTATAGTGCTCACCAAGGCCAGAAGATGGTATTGGATGTCCCTGAATGGGAGAGACAGAGGATTGAGGGCTACTATCAGGGTGCTGAGAATCGATCTAAAGTTCTCTGGAAGAGCAATGAGTGTTCTTGAGCACTGAGACACCTATCAAAAGTCCTAGTTTCTCTCTCTCTCTCCCTCCCTCTCTCTCTGCCTCCTTCCCCCTCCCTCTCCCACCTCCTCTCTTTCTATCTATATCTATCTATCTATCTATCTATCTATCTATCTATCTATCTATCATATATATATATATATATATATATATATATATAATTTGAGATAAGGTTTCCCTGTGTATCTCTCGCTGGCCTCAAACTTGTTATGTCTGTCAAGTTGGCCTTGAATTTACTGATATCTCCCTGCCTCTTCATCTTAAGTGATGTGATTAGATGTGTGTGCCACAAAACCAGCAAAATACATGTTTTGAATGAATAAAATAACAATAAAATATTGTTTTCTTTTGTGAATGAGTAAACAAAGACCCTTCTGTTCTGAATTGTACAAAAACTGCACGTTTTGAATGCTCAGCTTTTAATGTATTGATATTTATGGTGTATGTTATTGTTAAGTAATATACACTTGAAGTGGTGTATAGTTAATGAAAATGTATATATATTAACTTTTCAAATGGTTTTCTTCAGTGCTATCAATTTCACTTTATAAATTTTATAAATTTTGATTAATTCACCACTATTTTCCCAACATTTCAACCTAGCTACATGCAAACAAGAGATATCGGATCCTCTGTGCACTTGTATTTGTCTTTAGATTTTTATCTATCAAAGTATTTTTGTTATTTTCTCAGGTCCTTATCAGTGTTTTGAAAGTCCAGTTTAATTTAGTTGGCAAATACTCTCAATTAGGTACATAAATGTGTACATTTTCTATTATTTACTATTATGTAGCTCTCGGAAATGTAGATGTTTAAAGTAATAATTTATTATTATTATTTATTACTATATATTTAAGTTTTGTGGATTAGGAACTTTGATGCATGTTGTTGGAACAGCTCGCCTCTATTTTGTAGTGTTTGGGGCTGTGGCTTGGAAGACGCGGTCATTCAACTCCATACAGCCTTCATGCAGACTAGATTGGAGTTTCTTGCAGCATGGTTTCCCAAGATTCTAAATGACCCATGAAAAAGCTGTTAACCACTTTTAAATATATTTACATACTTTATACATATACTAAAAAGCAATCCTTACAAACCCTTACTTATAGAGCTCCAAGTCTTTTTAAGATATAGAACATGAAGGTATCTTACACTGATATTTTTAATCCATCAGTTATTAATTAATAAGTAGTGGCACACACCCTGGCTTAGGATTTTACTGCTGTGGACAGATACCTTGACCAAGGTAAGTCTTTTGGATGGGAGATATTTAGTTTTATTTTATTTTTACACTCAAGATTTATTCTCTTCTCAGTCCACCCTCCTACTGTTCCACATCCCATACCTCCTCCCTGCCCTGCCCTCCCTCCCCATGCCTATGAGGATGTCTCCATCCCATCCACCCTGCCAGACTTCTAAACTCCCTGGGGCCTTCAGTCTCTGGAGGGTTAAGTGCATCTTCTCCGACTGGATCCAGACCCAAGAGTCCTCTGCTGTATATGTGTGGGGGAACTTGTATCAGCTGATATATGTTGCCTGGGTGGTGGTCCAGTGTCTGAGAGATTTCCAGGGCCCAGGTTAACTGAGGCTGCTGGTCCTATTACAGAATTGCCCTCCTCTTCAGCTTCCACCAGCTTTTCCCTAATTCAACAACAGGGATTATCAGCTTCTGTCCATTGGTTGGTTGCAAACATGTGCGTCTGACTCTCTCAGCTGCTCGTTGAGGCTTTCAGAGGGCAGTCATGATAGGTCCCTTTTGGTTAGTATTCCATAGCATCAGTAATGGTATCAGGCCTCGGGGCCTCTCCTTGAACTATATCTCCTATTGGTCCTTTCCCTGAACCTTTTTTTCCTCTGGCTCTTCTCCACTTCCATCTTTTCACTGACCAAAGGCCTCTTCTCCCACTGATGTCAGACAATGCTGTCCTCTGCTACCTGTGCAACTGGAGCCATGGGTCTCTCCATGTGTGCTCATTGGAAGGTAAGAACAACATGTAATTGGGGCTGGCTTACAGGTTTGGAGGTTCTGTCCATTATCATCAAGGCAGGAACTTGGCAGCATTCAGGCAGGCATGATGCAGAGGAGCCGAGAGTTCTACATATTCATTTGTAGGCTGCTAGCAGAATACTGACTTCTAGGCAACTAGGGTGAGGGTCTTAAGTCTAAACCCACAGTGACACACCTACTCCAACAAGGCCACACCTTCTAATAGTGCCATTCCCTGGGACAAGCATATACAATCCATCACATATCCCCATTCTTTTTTTTCATAAAATATATAATAATTAGATCCCCTCCCCCATTCTTGTGGAGCTACCTACTCTTTGTTTGTATATGCAGGCAGTATTAGGGATACTAGAACAACAGTGATCACATTCAGTTGGAAAATGGGAATTGTGATTCGCTGTGGCTCTACAACCTATGCAACTGAGTTACAGAAATTTGAGCATTTGAAGGAAATGTTCTCAATGGGCATCCAAGTATCGGTGGTTTTTTTTTTTTTTTTGTTTTTTTGTTTGTTTGTTTTTTGGTGCATGGGGGCTTGGCTTAGACTGTCAGGCCGGCTGCTAGATGCAGCTTTAGCAGTCCTGCTGCACGTTCCACAGGTGGATGGGTTCCTTTTGCATCCCTAGAGGCCCCACAGCTGCTAACAGTAATTATACTTGTCAGCAATGCATTCCCCTCAGGAAACTCCTGCTGCTTCATTAGGGCTAATTGCCAACAGGCAGTGCAATTTTCTAGAATAGGAGGGAAGTAAACCCTCAGGGAGTTGACAGAACAGCTGTGTGAGCTCAGAAATGCCAGATGTGGCCATGTGCCATTAAAGTGTGGCTGAGGGCTGCTGAATTGATTCAACCAAGTACAGAGAACAGAATAAAATAATTTGGTAAGAAATTCCAAACTCCTCTCCATTTTTATTTTCTAAGAGATTTTGCAAGAAATATAAAAAATACCTTGCTGAACTTCCAACGTAAAAAAAAAAGAAACAAATAAAGAAGAAGAAAAAGAATGAAAAAAACATAACAAAACAAGACAACCCTCCCTACACACATTTTGTACTTGTGTTTCTTTGCTTCCATAGAACATGGGGTTTAAATAATTTCTCTGAACCTACCTTTATTGTTTTTTGTTGTTGTTGTTTAGAGTATGACTATAGGTCTACTTTTTTCTGTATCTGTGCCCACACTTAGGGTCAAAGACAAAGTGCCTTGTCTAGTGACAGACAAATCAGACACAGAGTATTATACACTGCTGGAACCACTGTAACATTACTACAGAAGGCTTCTTAATAAGTATTTTTTCTTATAATTCTAGAGCATGGAAGTCATAAATTGGGCTGGGAATCTATTTGAATTTTGCAGAGGAGCCAGGGTTCAGATTATTGACTTCTTGGTTCATTCTCACATGGCAACGAGCAAGAAAGAGAAACAAATTCTCTTGTAGTACTTGCAAGAACTCCAGCGTAATTCATTGAAGTCTTATGTTCATGAATCTAATCCTATCTACTTCTCAAAAGTCCCAATTACTCACAAATATACTGAGGGAATAGGATGTCAATATAAGAATTTTGGATATACTGAAATATTTAGCCTTATAAGTTCCATAATTGGCTCCCTAAAATTCAAATCTTTTCTTACTACATGTCTTAGTTAGGTTTTACTCCTGTGAATAGACACCATGACCAAGGTAAGTCTTATAAGAGTAACATTTAACTGGGGCTGGCTTACAGGTTCAGAGGTTCAGTCCAGTATCATCAAAGAAGAAACATTGGCAGCATCCAGGCAGGCATGGTGCAGGCAGAGATGAAAGTTCATCAGAAGACTCACTTCCAGGCAGCTAAAGGAGGGTATTCAGGCCATGTCCACAGTGACACATCTACTTCAAAAAGGCCACACCTTTAAATAGTGCCACACCCTTGACCGATCATGTTCAAACCATGACACCGTAAAACACTTTTATTATATTCATACAGCCCCAAGAATCACAACTCATTCAAGCATTACTATGACGACCAAAGTCATTGACATATAGACTGTACTTGAAGTATTAAAATTCAAACAAGTTCACTAATGAAAAGACTGTAGAAAAAAGATTATAGATTATATCATAAATTATGGGCATTCCCACAAATTTTGAGCCACCTTCACCACAACACATCTTGCAGGCAGAACAAACTGTAGGTCAAAGATATTTTATTTAGCTGTATTACTTTCCCATTCCCTTCACTGGAAGTCTTGCCTAGTAATATTGGATGGCTGGTTCAGGTTCTGTATCCCTTATTACTAGGATTCTTAGGTAAGATTACCCTCACACATTTCTGGGGGTTTCCATTGATTTAGTTTTCTATCTTGCCTCTGAAATGCCCCCAAATTCTGATCACCTCCTCAGTTTTCTCTCCCTCTATCCTACCCACATCTGACCCCACCTGTTCTTGTCTCCACCCAACACCAGTAATAAATTATACTTCACTCAGGATGATATTCTATAGATGCAACCATTTTCTTAAGAATTTGGTTAAGTCATTGTTTCTGATAGCTGAGTAGTACTCCATTGTGTAAATGTACCACAATTTTTGTATCCATTCATCTACTGAAGGACATCTGGGTTCTTTCCAGCTTCTGGCTATTATAAATAGAGCCGCTATGAACATTGTGGTGCATATATCTTTGTTGTGTATTAAAGTGTCTCTGGGGTATATGCCCAGAAGTGGAATAGCTGGATCTTCAGGTAGTACTATGTCCAATTTTCTGAGGAATCGCCAGACTGATTTCCAGAGTGGTTGTATCACTTTACAACCCCACCAACAATGGAGAAGTGTTCCTCTTTCTCCGCAGCCTCACCAGCATCTGCTGTCATCTGAGTTTTGGATCTTGGCCGATCTGATTGGTGTGAGGTAGAATCTCAGGGTTGTTTTGATTTGCATTTCCCTGATGGCTAATGATGTCAAGCACTTCCTTAGATGTTTCTCAGCCATTCAATATTCCTCAATTGAGATTGTTTTATTTAGTTCTGTACCCCATTTTTTAAAAGGGTTGTTTGATTCTCCGGTGTCTAGCTTTTTGAGTTCTTTGTATACCTTGGATATTAGGCCTCTATCTGATGTGGTGTTGGTAAAGATCTTTTCCAATTCTGTTGGCTGCCATTTTGTTTTCTTGACAGTGTCCTTAGCCTTTGCAATCTCACTAAGTCCCATTTGTTAATCTTTGACCTTAGAGCTTGAGCCATTGGTGTTTTGTTCAGGAAATTTTCTCCTGTGCCTGTGTGTTCTTAGGTTTTCCCTACTTTCTCATCTAATAGTTTCAGTGTATCTGGTTTAATGTGGAGATCTTTGATCCACTTACACTTGAGTTTGTACAAGGAGATAAGAAAGGGTCTATTTTCATTCTTTTGCATGCTGAGTGACAGTTGGACCAGCACCATTTGTTGAATAGGCTGTCCTTTTTCCATTGAATGTTTACAGCTCCTTTGTCAAAAATCAGGTGACCATATATGTGAGGGCTCATTTCTGGGTCTTCTATTCTATTCCATTGATCCATGCCATGTGGTTTTCTCTTTGACTTTGTTTATATGGTGGATTACATTGATAGATTTCCATATATTAAACCATCCCTGCATCCCAGGGATTAAGCCTACTTGGTGAATGATCATTTTGATGTGTTCTTGGATTCAGTTTGCAAGGATTTTGTTGAGTATTTTTGCATCAATGTTCATAAATGAGATTGGTCTAAAGTTTTCTTTCCTTGTCGGGTCTTTGTTTGGTTTAGGAAGGAGGGTTATGTGGCCTCAGAAAATTATTTAGGTAATGTTCCATCTGATTATATGTTGTGGAATAGTTTGATGAGTATTGGTATTAGGTCGTCAATAAATGTGAGTTGCTGAGAAGGTGTATTCTTTTTGTTTAGGATGATATGTTCTGTAGATATCTATTATTTCCAATTGGTTCATAACCTCTGCTAGTTTTACTGTATCCTTGTTCAGTTTCTGTTTCCATGATCTTTTCATTGGTGAGAGTGGGGTGTTAAGGTCTCCCAGTATTATTTTGTGGGATGCAATATATTTTTGAGCTTTAGTAGGGATTCTTTTATAAATATGGGTGCTCTTGTATTTGGAGCATACGTGTTAAGGATTGAGAGTTCCTCTTGACAAATTTTCCCTGTAATATGTAAAAAGTTTCCTTTCTTATCTTTTTTGATAACTTTTGGTTGAAAATCTACTTTTTTCGATATTAGAATAGTCTAACCCTAACCCTAACCCTAACTCCAGCTTGCTTCTTGGGGTCGTTTGCTTGGTAGGTTTTAACCCAACCTTTTACTCTGAGAAAGTGTCTGTCTTTGTATTTCAGATCAGTTTCCTGTATGCAGCAAAATGCTGGGTTTTGTTTATGTATACAGTCTGATATCCTATATCTTTTTTATTGGGAAATTGAATCCATTTATGTTAACAGATATTAATGAATAGTGGTTGGTGTTTCCTGCTATTTTTGATTTTGGAGATAGAATTGTGCCTGTGTTTCTTTCTTCTTTTGGTTTTCTTGCTTAATTATTTTCTTGTTTTTACTAGGATGGAGTTCCCCTCGTTGTATTGGGTTTTCCACCTATAATTCATTGTAGTGCTGGGTTTGTGGTCAGATATTGTGTAAATTCAGTTTTGTCTTGGAATATCTTGGTTTCTCCATCTATGGTGATTTAGAGTTTTTCTGGGTATAGCAGCTTGGGGTGACACTTGTGTTCTCTTAGGGTCTGCATGATGTCTGTCCAGGATCTTCTAGATTTCATAGTCTCTGTTGAGATATGGGGTGTGATTCTGATTGATCTGCCTTTGTATGTTACATGGACTATTTCCCTTACTGCTTTTAGTATTTTTTATTTGCTTTGGGCACTTGGAGATTTGACTATTATATGTCGAGAGGAATTTCTTTTCTGATCCAACCTATTTGGAGTTCTGTAGACTTCTTTTATGCTCATGGTCATCTCATTCTTAAGGGTAAGGAAGTTTTCTTCTATGATTTTGTTGAAGATATTTACTGTGCCTCTTAGTTGATATTCTTCGCCCTCTTCTATTCCTGTTATTCTTAAGTTTGGTCTTCTCATTGTGTCCTGGATATCCTGGATATTTTGGGTTAGGAGCCTTTTGGCTTTTGCATCTTCTCTTACTGTTTTGTCTATGTTTACAATGTTGTCTTCGGCCCCCGAGATTCTCTCTTCCATCTCTTGTAGTCTTGTTGGAGATGCTTGCATCTGTGACTCATGATTTCTTTTTTAGGTTTTCTACATCTAGGCTTGTCGCTGGTAGTGTTTTCTTTTAATTGTTTCTATTTCCTTTTTAAATTTCTCCTTCAATTCCTTCATCTCTTTGGTTCTGCTTTCCTCTTTTCTTTGAGTTCTTTGAGTGTTTTTCTTGTTTCCTCTTTAAAAGCTTCTAATTCTTTATGCTCCAGTTCTTTTTTAAGGATCTCTAACATCATCTTGAGGTATGACTTCAGGTCTGAGTCTTCTTTTTCTGGAGTGTTTGAAATTCTGCTGTTTGCTGTGATGGGAGAGCTGGGTTCTGGTGTTGCCAGGTTGTCTTGGTTTCCCTAGGGTACGTTCTTTTGCTTTGTTCTTGCTATCTTGTTGTCTGTGATTATACATGGTCTTGTTGTCGGTGATTGGTTCTGGTCTCTACCTTGTACCTGACCTGTGTCCCTGGATCCCTGCTCTTCCTGGTGGCAGATGGCCTGAGCACCTGTTCTGCACCCACGGGCTCCTGGGTGGAAACAGACACCCTAAGGCAGGGTTCCTGCTCTCCTGAACTAATGGGGGAGGGCGGGCATACTTTCCGAGTGCTCAGCATAGACCTCTCTGCTCCCTGGCTACAGGGAGCGCCATCTCACCAAGCCTGTGTCCCTGGATCTCTGCTGTTCCTGGTGGCAGATGGCCTGAAAGCCTGTTCTGCACGCATGGCCTGCTGGGTGGAAATAGACATCCTAAGGCAGGGTTCCTGCTCCCCTGAACCAATGGGGGGCACAATTTTTGAGCGCTCGGCACAGACCTCTTTGCTCCCTGGCTACTCGGAGCACTGTCTCTATTATTTTCTTTTTAAAGCCACTTAGTGCTATGAGCTTTCCTCTTAGCACCTGCTTATAGTGTATTTTATAAGTTTGGCAAAGCTGCACCTTAATGTTCATTGAATTCTAGGAAGGATTTAATTTATTTATTTTTGCCTTGACCCAGTGGACATTCAGTAGAGAGTTGTTTAGTTTCCATGAGTCTATAGGCTTTCTGTTGTAAAGTGTTGGCTGTTTGATTTTTTTGTTGTTTTGCTTGTTTCTGTTTTATTGGCCGGGTCTCCATTAAGCCATAAGTCTTCACCCCAGTTGAGGGCTGGAGTATAGCTACTTGGAGTGAAGATGACTAGGAATAGGATGGGCAGAGGTTGAATGAGTGGTAGAGTTTGCTGGGTAGGCATCCTATCTGATCTTCTTATAGTCTGCAGAAAGTTGGGGTCTGGGACTCAGTAACCAACTGTGTGGGGCAAAGAAGTAGGAAGTAGTGGGGGAAATGCCATGATTGTGAGAAAGTGGGGGATATTGGCAGCCAGCAGCCTGTCTGAATTTCTCCCAACCTCTGGGTCTGTGGAGAAAGTCTGTTTCATACATTTTAACATTTTTCTAATTGTATTCCATGTGTAAGTATGTATTGCATGTGTGTCTGTATTTGTGTGAATTTCATGAGTGCCTGGTACCTGCAGCAGTTGTAAGATGGGGTTGGATTCCCTGTAACTGGTGTTTTGACAGTTGTGAGTCTCAGGGTGGGCACTGGAAATGGAACTCTAGTTCTCTGCAAGAGAAAATGTTTTGGAGACAGAGCCAGGTCACCGACATCAGGACTGCTGAGCGCCCACCTGAAACCACCAGTGAGCCCATCACTCCCAATCCAACTGACTATCCAGGGACAGATGGCAAAAAAACTCTCAGGGCACAGGTAGCTTGGTACTATCTGGGAATGGGTCTGTTCGAGCCCAGAAAGAGAGACAGCTCACCACCAACAGGACTCTGGACCTGCCCACAGATTGCTGAGCACACAGAAGAGCCTCAAAAGTGCTCTCCCACCTCAGCCCACAAATCAATCATGATAAAAAAAAAAACTGATTGGTATTGGTACAGAGATAGGCAGGTAGATCAATGGAGTAGAATTGAAGACCTAGAAATGAATCCACAAAGGTTACTTGATCATTGACAAAGGAGCTAAAACCATTCACTGGAAAAATGACAGCCTCTTCAACAAATGGTGTTGGTTCAACTGGCACTCAGCATGCAGAAGAATGCAAATCAATTCATTCTTATCTCCTTGTACAAAGCTCAAGTGCAAGTAGATCAAAGATCTCCACATTAAACCAGACACACTGAAACTATTAGATGAGAAATTAGGGAAAAACATTACAACACTTAGGCACAGGGGGAAATTTCTTGAAGAGAACACCAATGGTTTATGTTCTAAGATCAAGAACTGACAAATGGGACCTCATGAAATTGCAACATTTCTTTAAGGTTTAGGACACTGTCAAGAAGACAAAATGGCAGCCAACAGAATCCTTAGGAAAGGATCTTTACTAATCCTACATCTGATAGAGGACTAATATCCAATATATACAAAATAACTCAAGAATTTAGACTTCAGAGAATCAAACAATCCTATTACAAATGGGGTACAGAGCTAAACAAAGAATTCTCAACTGAGGAACACTGAATGGTTGAGAAACACCTAAGGAAATGCTCAACATCCCTAGTCATCAGGGAAATGCAAATCAAAACAACCCTCAGATTCCACCTCAAACCATTTAGAATGGCTAAGATCAATAATTAAGGTGACAGCTAATGCTGGCACGGATTCAAAGAAAGAGGAATAGTCCTCCATTGTTGGTGTGATTGCAAGCCAGTAAAACTACTCTGGAAATCAATCTGGCAGTTCCTCAGAAAATTGGACATAATACTCACTGGAGACCCAGCTATTCCACTCCTGGGAATGCACCCAAAAGTAACTCCAACATATTACAAGGACACATGATCCACCATGTTTATAGCAGCATTATTTATAATAGCCAGAAGCTGAAAAGTACCCAGATGTCCTTCAACAGAGGTATGGATAAAGAAATTGTAGTTCATTTACTCAATGGAGTACTACTCAGCTATTAGAAACAATGATTTTATGAAATTTCATGGAAAATGGATTCAATTAGAAACTATCATGCTGAATGAGGTAACCCAGTCACAAAAGAATACACATGGTATTCACTCGCTGATAAGTAGATACTAGCCCCTAAAAGTTTGGAATACCCAAGAAACAATTCACAAACCTTATGAAACTCAAAAAGAAGGAAGGCTAGAATGTGGATACCTCAGTTCTTCTTAGAAGGGAGAACAAAACACTCATGGGAAGAAATACAATGTCAAACAG